>NC_143049.1:8942500-9302500 GCF_057628025.1 Oncorhynchus mykiss
ACTATTGGTTGGAGCCTGTAAGTAAGCATTTCACTGTACACCTGTTGTATTCGGCGAACATGACAAATAAACTTTGATTTGATTTGACTACCACCTCCACCCTTCCATAACACAGCACACTCCACCTCCACCCTTCCATAACACAGCACACTACCACTCCACCCTTCCATAACACAGCTCACTACCCCTCCACACTTCCATAACACAGCTCACTACCCCTCCACCCTTCCATAACACAGCACACTACCACTCCACCCTTCCATAACACAGCACACTACCCCTCCACCCTTCCATAACACAGCACACTACCACTCCACCCTTCCATAACACAGCACACTACCACTCCACCCTCCCATAACACAGCACACTACCACTCCACCCTTCCATAACACAGCTCACTACCACTCCACCCTCCCATAACACAGCACACTACCACTCCACCCTCCCATAACACAGCACACTACCACTCCACCCTTCCATAACACAGCACACTACAACTCATCCCTCCCATAACACAGCACACTACCACTCCACCCTCCCATAACACAGCACACTACCACTCCACCCTCCCATAACACAGCACACTACCACTCCACCCTTCCATAACACAGCACACTACCCCTCCACCCTTCCATAACACAGCACACTACCCTTCCACCCTTTCATAACACAGCTCACTACCCCTCCACCCTTCCATAACACAGCACACTCCACCTCCAACCCTTTCATAACACAGCTCACTACCCCTCCACCCTTCCATAACACAGCACACTACCCCTCCACCCTTCCATAACACAGCACACTACCCCTCCACCCTTCCATAACACAGCTCACTACCCCTCCACCCTTCCATAACACAGCACACTACCCCTCCACCCTTCCATAACACAGCACACTACCCCTCCACCCTTCCATAACACAGCACACTACCCCTCCACCCTTCCATAACACAGCACACTACCCCTCCACCCTTCCATAACACAGCACACTACCCCTCCACCCTTCCATAACACAGCACACTACCCATCCACCCTTTCAATAACACAGCACACTACCCCTCCACCCTTCCATAACACAGCACACTACCCCTCCACCCTTCCATAACACAGCACACTACCCCTCCGCCCTTCCATAACACAGCACACTACCCCTCCACCCTTCCATAACACAGCTCACTACCCCTCCACCCTTCCATAACACTGCACAATATACTTTAACCATACCTACATATCTACTTTTATAGCCTCGCTACCGTATACAGCCTGTCTTTTTACTATTGTTTTATTTCTTTACCTACCTATTGTTCACCTAAAACCTTTTTTGCACTATTGGTTGGAGCCTGTAAGTAAGCATTTCACTGTACACCTGTTGTATTCGGCGAACATGACAAATAAACTTTGATTTGATTTGACTACCACCTCCACCCTTCCATAACACAGCACACTCCACCTCCACCCTTCCATAACACAGCACACTACCACTCCACCCTTCCATAACACAGCTCACTACCCCTCCACACTTCCATAACACAGCTCACTACCCCTCCACCCTTCCATAACACAGCACACTACCACTCCACCCTTCCATAACACAGCACACTACCCCTCCACCCTTCCATAACACAGCACACTACCACTCCACCCTTCCATAACACAGCACACTACCACTCCACCCTCCCATAACACAGCACACTACCACTCCACCCTTCCATAACACAGCACACTACCCCTCCACCCTTCCATAACACAGCACACTACCCCTCCACCCTTTCATAACACAGCTCACTACCCCTCCACCCTTCCATAACACAGCACACTCCACCTACACCCTTTCATAACACAGCTCACTACCCCTCCACCCTTCCATAACACAGCACACTACCCCTCCACCCTTTCATAACACAGCACACTACCCCTCCACCCTTCCATAACACAGCACACTACCCCTCCACCCTTCCATAACACAGCACACTACCCCTCCACCCTTTCATAACACAGCTCACTACCCCTCCACCCTCCCATAACACAGCACACTACCCCTCCACCCTTCCATAACACAGCACACTACCACTCCACCCTTCCATAACACAGCACACTACCCCTCCACCCTTCCATAACACAGCACACTACCCCTCCACCCTTCCATAACACAGCACACTACCACTCCACCCTTCCATAACACAGCACACTACCACTCCACCCTTCCATAACACAGCACACTACCCCTCCACCCTTCCATAACACAGCACACTACCCCTCCACCCTTCCATAACACAGCACACTACCACTCCACCCTTCCATAACACAGCACACTACCACTCCACCCTTCCATAACACAGCACACTACCCCTCCACCCTTCCATAACACAGCACACTCCACCTCCACCCTTCCATAACACAGCACACTACCCCTCCACCCTTCCATAACACAGCACACTCCACCTCCACCCTTTCATAACACAGCTTACTACCCCTCCATTAGAGCCATATAAAATCAGTTATATTTTTTTTCCTGATTCCGTTTACTCTTTTCCCAAATTCCCTTTTCTCTGTTTTGTTAATCCAGGTTTCAGTTTTTCATTTCTGTTTCAGTCGTTCGCCCTCAAAATCACACTTTATTACTAGAAAAACAACAACATTTGATCTTTAAGTCCATAATCATGCTTAAATCACATCAGGAGACAACTTGTGAGGATTGGGAAAAAAAACAGGAAATGTAGATTTTTTGGGTGTGCACCAGCCAGAGACCGTTGTTTGGTTAGCTATGCTTCTGTAGCGCTCGTGTGGTTGCAGAGTTTGCAAAACAAATGGGCGCTGGATTGATGCAAATAATCATGATATCATTCTGCCAGGTCAAATTAATGCAAGTTCAATACTTTTAGTTGATTTCCTACTAACTTCAATAAAAACAAAATTAATTCTGTCTTAATGTCTGGATTCAGTGATTCCGACCGGGATTTTATACAGCCCTACAAATGGAAACAGCGGTTGTAAAACCGTACATACAGACACCGCAAGAGTTTGGTGGCACCTTCATTGGTGAGGACGGGCTCATGGTAATGGCTAGAGTGTTATAGGTGGAACGATATCAAATGCATCAAACACATTCCATTTACCCCGTTCCAGCCCTTATTATGAGCCGTCCTCCCCTCGGCAGCCTCGACTGGTAGACACACACGCACCACACACGCTACACCGTACAGACACACGGCACAGCCCTTAGATACCAACGAGCCTCAGGTTACGACACACACATGAACATACACACGAACACACACATGAACGCACGTACACACACTTTGTTTTGTCTTCTATGTGTTGACTCCCAAAAAGGGTAACTAAAACAAACGGGGAACCCATGCAGGAATTGAACATGTTTCTGCATCTCAGGCTGCATGTATTCGCAGTTTGTTTAACTGTGAGCAGCCTATTGCAAACACAGCTGTTGTGAGGCTGATCTAAAGCCCTCTGGGGTCTTAATACTTCTGGTTTAACTTTGTTAAATAATAGATGTGGGCTGACTCTTCCACCGAAGGTTCTGCTGCTGCCGGACTTCGGGGAGTGTTCTCCTGGCGAGATAAAACGCTCTCACAGAAAAATAGAGAGCACATTAATACACAGGCTCTCTGAGAAAGACTAAACATGCCTGTGTGTAAGTGTGTCCTACTATGACGTCTTCATGTGTTCTTGGCAGGCACCTCTCTCTACAAGGAAACATGGACTAGATGAATAATGTGTTGCATCTCAGCAAAGCACTGTAGCAATTAAAACCAACGAAGACGGGCAGTGTAGACAGCCATATACTGCAGTTGGACACGGTCAGAGGGAGAAAGAAGGATGAGAAAGAGAGGCATAGGGGAGTGACAGAGAGAACGAGTAAGAGAGAAACAGAGAGGAGGGCCAAACATGTGAGTTAATGAGAGACTCAGCAGTGACAGAGAAGGTCATGGTCATCAACCTGAGGGAAGAGTGCCTCTGTCACCGCACGCACGCGCTCACACACACACACACACACACACACACACACATAGTTTTGATATCTTCACTATTATTCTACAATGTAGAAAATAGTAAGCATAAAGAAAAACCCTTGAATGAGTAGGTGTGCCCAAACTTTTGACTGGTACTGTACATATACAATGTTGTGAACTTATCATGAGTTTACTGTGCTGTAAAAGCGCAGAGTAACAGAGGGATTCTGAGGTAGAATGCACACACACACACACACACGCACATGCACACGCACACACACACACACACAAACACAGCATATCCCTGTGTCATCACCTGTGTCTTTTGAGAATGATTCCGTCACAGTGAGGATCACCATGTGGAACAACACTATCTAATCCGTTTCTGTGCACTGGATTAATGAGAGCACAAGTCGCAAGGGGAGCGTAAACCACAATGGTACCGCTCATGGGGCTCTACTATAGCCTAGTGGCCTGGCTCAGGTTGTGAATCCATCAATGTGAGGCAGAAATGTCATGGCCAAGCGCATAATAGATTGTGAACAATGCATCAACAATACACAAGCATTCGCTAAGATACAGACATAGAATTTCTGGTGGTACATTGTTCAAAGGAATCTGTGTGTACTGCATGTGTGTTTGTGTGTCTGTGCAAGTGCGTGTGTTAATCTTCATTTCGAAACCTTATCCGCTGTTTTGAGAAGGCTATTTGAAATGATACCTCCCCTAGTCTATCTATGCCATAAAATAAAAATCGATTAAAAAAAAACTTCCCCACGCCTTTTCATTGGCTAAACATGGACGTCAATCGTCACACTAAACACTTGTTTTAATGGCAGTCTGTCTGTCTAACCTACACCCCACCAAATCTATTATTAAGCCTAATTAATTTTGCATTACAACATCGCAGATGAATAATAGATCAGAAGTGAGGGATAAGAGAGAGAGGGGAGGGGGAGAGGGAGAGACATGCAGAGAGACATGCAGCTGCACAGTGCAAGCAGCCAATTATTTCTGATGAAGCTGTCACTCCTCCAGTAAAAGGAGAGAAGGGTGAGAAAGAAAGAGAGGGATGTGAGAGGAAGGGAAACGGCAATTAGAGACGAGTGAAAACCTCCTCTGCGCACACACACACACACACACACACACACACACACACACACACACCCCCACACACACACACACACACACACACACACACACACACACACAAACACGAAAGAGAGAGCTAGGATTCAAAAGAAAGAGTGGGGTGAGAAATAACTAGATAAACCATTAGAGGGAGGGAGAGAGACTGTGAGAAAGAGAACGAGAGAGAGAGAGAGAGAGAGAGAGAGAGAGAGAGAGAGAGAGAGAGAGAGAGGGAGAGAAAGATATAGTAAGACAGAAAGAGAGAGGAAGAGACAGAGTGAGAGACAGGGGAAAGAGAGAGCGACAAGGGGAGAGGAGAGTGGCATTAATATGGGTTAGTGGGCATGAGAAGAGCAAGCTGTTATTTTCCATTTCACACTGCTTTGGGGGGTTGGCCCTGTTATAGTATTTTATACGACACATTCGAGCTTCCCATCTTGCATGTCGGCTATGTGTCTGAAACTCAGTGAGTGAGTGAGTCTGTGAATCCCAAACCACCACCTTGCCCCTACCAACTCGCTCTGAGTGCCTTCCATTGTCAAGTGTTTCTGACGAACCTCCGACGGTGACTTACAGAGAGGGGAAATGGGATCAAGAAACCCATCAGCTTCGGGACACACTCCTGACTTGTAAGATTCACTTTTTAAATAATAAAACTAGCATGAAATTCAAATGAACAAATCCCTGCTGTAGTTTTACCATATATAGTCACAGTTAAACATTTAATATGGGGGACGTTATATCTGTTACATGTGTCAAGTCTCGAAATCGGACCTAAATAAATGGACGTGAATATAATAAGGCACACCTCCATTCTTGTGTATAAAATGGGGCAAACTCCTAACATATCGCAGTGCGTGTCGGGATAGCACTTCGCCCTAAAGCCTGATGCCTTGCTGGCTCAGTCGAAGTGGCTATCTGAGGGTCTAATTAGCCCCAACACCCTCAATAATTTTCACTCCCTGTGCTTTGGGACACTTGTGCAACTGGCAGAGGCGTGTGTGAACGCAAACGGAGGGCCGAGGGGCAAGGGGAAGAGGTGAATAAGGATTCAGCCACAGAGTGCGCTGTCTCTCTGTATCCTTCCTTTGCTTCTCCACCTCCCTCTCCCTCCCTCTCTCTCTTTCGCTCTCTCTCACTATGGATCGATTTCAGTGTATTTGAATTCTTTCATTTATAATTTGTATTAGGATACAGAATTTGAACATTATATGTTTTAATGTGTAATGCAACATTTGTATCACTTAATTCATAAATAAAACTTGTATTTCATAATATGAAACTGAATTGAATGCATATTACATTGAGTTTTAAAATTTGAATTGAATTTAAAATTCAATATTTGTATATTCAGTTTCAATATGGTATATATTGCAATCATTGTCCATGTATCAAGTTTACAAACTATAATTTCAAGTTCATCAAAGTTTCATATACTGTATTCAACTTCTCAGATGCATTCAGATTCAGTTTTCAAATTCATTTCTCTAAATTGAAATTCAAAACCAGAGAAAAAATTTTAAAAAATCTTGAGAACAGAGAGAATCAAACTCTCTAAACAGAAGCTTATGGCGGTTTCTGAATCCAATGTGGCATGCTGAATATATTTTCCCATTTAAGTGCAACAGAGGTGGTTTAGTGATCCATGCATGTGATGAGCAACCTTGCCTGAGACCTGAAGACGTATTAGTTTGACTGTTGGGGTTCTAACCCAGGTCTCCTGTGTGCCAGACAATGCAACTTTTCAGGTCTCAGACAAGATACTCGTCACGCGAGCGTGGTCACCAAACGACTTGTGTTACACTTTACCCCCATTTGACCTCCTTGACAATATTTATCCAAGTCAGAGGACCAATGCCTAGGCTTTAGTTCACCTAGCTAACATAGGGGCGGAAGGTAGACTAGCGGTTAAGAGTGTTGGACCAGTAATTGAAAGGTCGCTGGTTCGACTCACCGACTAGGTGAAAAATCTGTTGTTGCGTCCTTGAGCAAGGCACTTAACCCTAGCTGATCTGGATAATAGTGTCTGCTAAATGACAACTTTTTTTTAAACAGAAATGAAAGGTCTTAATTCAGTCAGTCACGTTACCCTTATAATGACTACCCTTGCCAGTGTTTAGATACTGACTGTTTCTTGGAATTTATGGCTTTTACAGTTGTTGCTAGATGGAGTACAGCTACAGACAGAAGTGATTTTACGTAGCAGGTTAGGAGAACTAATGCAGCAAGTTAGGAGAACTAACGCAGCAGGTTAGGATAACTAATGCAGCAGGTTAGGAGAACTAATGCAGCAGGTTAGGAGAACTAACGCAGCAGGTTAGGAGAACTAACGCAGCAGGTTAGGAGAACTAACGCAGCAGGTTAGGATAACTAATGCAGCAGGTTAGGAGAACTAACACAGCAGGTTAGGATAACTAATGCAGCAGGTTAGGAGAACTAACGCAGCAGGTTAGGAGAACTAACGCAGCAGGTTAGGAGAACTAATGCAGCAGGTTAGGAGAACTAACGCAGCAGGTTAGGAGAACTAACGCAGCAGGTTAGCAGAACTAAACCAGCAGGTTAGGAGAACTAACGCAGCAGGTTAGGAGAACTAACGCAGCAGGTTAGGAGAACTAACACAGCAGGTTAGGATAACTAATGCAGCAGGTTAGGAGAACTAACCCAGGAGGTTAGGAGAACTAACGCAGCAAGTTAGGAGAACTAACGCAGCAGGTTAGGAGAACTAATGCAGCAGGTTAGGAGAACTAACGCAGCAGGTTAGGAGAACTAACACAGCAGGTTAGGAGAACTAACGCAGCAGGTTAGCAGAACTAAACCAGCAGGTTAGGAGAACTAACGCAGCAGGTTAGGAGAACCAACGCAGCAGGTTAGGAGAACTAACGCAGCAGGTTAGCAGAACTAAACCAGCAGGTTAGGCGAAACTAAGGTAGCAGGTTAGGATAACTAACACATCAGGTGAGGAGAATTAACATAGCAGGTTAGGAGAATTATGTTAAGGTTAGGAAAAGGGTTAGGCTTAGCTGAAATGCTGTCCCTGACGTGACAACTACATGGAGCTCTAATCCATCTAACCACAACCGCACTGTAGAAGCCATCAGTCCTGAGAAACCATCGGTATCACAACACCTGGACACTTGAAACGAACACGTTCACCATAAAACGAAGACGTGTCCAAGGAACAGGTCTTCAGGTTCCTCAACACATAAATATGGCTCACCGAACCACGCTCTTCTGATGAGTAACCTTGCAGGAGCTTGAAGACTTGTATTAGTGTAGCGGATGGGGATGGTGTAAAACTCACTCCTCAGCCTGATGTGTCGCCCCGCAATTGAAGAAGGCCTTTTTTAATAGCACGAGGGGTTGGAATGCTTCAGGAGTGTGGTCACGTGTGTTTTTGAGGGAGAAATCCCGAGTTCTAGTCTCCAAATGAGCTGAATCAGGGGGAAGCGGTACTCGCTAAGCGGGCAGCGTGGCATCCTTTGCAATGGTGCCACTGGACTGAGATGTTGTTCAACCACTGGGGTCGCTGTGACATCGTGTCGTCCTTTACCTGAACTTATCCCTATGCTTTGTCTAAGTAGGCTAACACAGTCTTGTGACATGCAGGAGACCTGGTCCAAACCTTATAGAGGCCAAATTCCTTTTTTTTTTTGTGACACCCCCATCTAACATGTCCTGCCTGGCCTGTGAAATATTAGGGGAACCGAAGACAAGAGAGTCTTAGCTTTCTTGAATAATAACTTATACCCAACATGGTTCAAATGCTAGAGCCAAATAGGAAGAAAATATATTCAACATGCCACATTGGCTTTAGAAACTGCTAGACGCTTCTGTTTACCACAGTGAGTGTTTGATTCTATCTGTTCTCCTCTACTTTACCTGGCTGGCAATGTACCACCATCTGATGTTGTCTCTGGTTTTGAATCTGAATTCAGAGAACTGAAATTGAAAACTGAATCTGAATTTAGAGAACTGCAATTGATGTTGACTTTGAATATTTAATTCAATTGATATTGAATTGTTAAACTGAATGTAATATCAATTCAACACAGTTTCAAAACATGAAATACAAGTTCAATTTATGAATTAAGTAATTCAATATGTGCATTACACATTTTAAAATATTAAATAAAAATTCTAGATCCTAATGCAAATTCAACATTTTGGAATTCAAATGCAATTTCTATTGGATCTGAAATCGCTCCATAGTCTCCAAACACACACTCTTTCTCTCTCTCTCTCTCTCTCTCTCTCTCTCTCTCTCTCTCTCTCTCTCTCTCTCTCTCTCTCTCTCTCTCTGTATGTGTAGTGGGCTGGAAAGAAGAGGAGCAGAATTCGATTATTTTATGTAACGGAATGCTGCTCCCTACACTGCTGCCACTTGGCATTGACCTACAATGAATCTAGACAAACAAACAAACACACACACACACACACACACACAGACACAGACACACGCACACACACACACGCACGCACACACACACACACACACACACACACACAAACAAAACGCACACCCATATCCCTCCTTTTCATCTCACTCTCTCTCTCCTTCCTTTCTGCCTCTCCCTTCAGGTCTTTCTTTCTCATCTGCTTTCTCTCTCTTTCTGTCTCTATCTGCCTCACTTTTCAGTTTCCCTTCTCTCGCGTTCTATGTCTCTCTCTCTCTCTCTCTCTCTGCCATTCCTGCCCCTGCTATTCCTGCTCATGCATGGCTCACAGAGTGAACAGTCTCAAGCTATCTACATGGCTCTGTTTACTGCTTGTACAGTACCTTCTCTTTCTCTCTTTCACTCCCCCCTCTCCCTCACTCTTTTCTGTCTCTCTCTCACTCTCCTCTCTCTCATTCTCCCCAATCCTAAAGGAATTGGCAACTCTTCCCCAGATGTCTTTGGGAAAAAGCTTTTATACCATCTTTCATTCTGTACAAAACCCTGGCAGCATGTAGGCGGCGGAGTACTCACCCCAGGTAGGGTTTTCTGCTCATGCAATGCATTCTGGGCTTTGATGGCAGAATCCCGGGCACAGTAGGTGAGAAACGCACAACCTGTCAATCAAAACAGATCAACAAGGGTTAGTCACACACACACATTATTTAATTTAATTTTATTTAACCTTTATTTAACTATGCACCCTTGCTTGCAAACACACTCTCTCTCTCTCTCTCTCTCTCTCTCTCTCTCACACACACACACACACACACACACACACACACACACACATGCTTGCTCACTCGCACACACTGGTATACACACACACACACACGCACACGCACACACACACACACACACACACACACACACACATGAAGGACACATAGCCTAATCCTGTTGATCATATATGTATAGCTTGCCAATGTGATGCAAAGACATGAGAGTTGTTAAAAAATACTGAACATTTCGACAATAAACATTGAGATCTTTTTGATTTTTTGCCAGATATTCTAAATGTTTGTTTGCATCACGACACACTAGGATGGCGAGAGGATAAACTGTAGGCTATGCGCGCACCTGGCGCAAAACGGTTAAGATATGTGTGTAATAATTAGGGCAAGAAAAAAAGAGTTGGGATGCTACAGTAGCCCTTATAGCAAAAAAATTTACCTGATATTTACCGAATATCCCACAAGTCACATGGGGTTTTTAGTAGGAGCCTACAAGGTACCTAGGCTAACACACTACTGCTAGAACAGACATCACAAGAGATAATAGATGATGAGAGACACTATCTATCACAAAAAGGTACAAACATGGAATGACTATTGCGTTTCATACAGATGATAATTACAGTAATTACAATGTAACGACCAACTGTAGCCTAAGAGGAGGCGCAGACCCGACATAAAACGCTACCTTTATGCATGCCTGTGTATCGGTCCTTCAGAACAGACAGTTCGTGGATTTTCCCAAACTGTTCAAAGAGAGGTTTCAGGTCTTTTTCCTCGAGGTTCCGCGGAATCTGTCCAATGAAGAGCTTGATGGCGTCCTGGTCTTTCATGGCGCCGCAGTCCGTGTGCATGGAGACAGTTTCTGGTCCGTTCATGGGTTTCGGAACCGGGATGTGCGCGAGCTGATTCTGATGAGGGATAAGTAGGAGCGGCTGCTGTAGAAGCAGGTTGACGGGGGCGGGATGAGTCGGCTGGGGATGATGCTGCTGCTGATCCCTTCTGCTTTCACTTTGCGTAAATCTGGCCATGCTGAGCGGGGAGCAGGTTGGAGGAGAGTGACAACACACACACTGAGACACACACACACTAGTACTGAGATGGAGAGAGGATGCACTCAGATGGAAACGACACGGGCTTGAAGATAATCGTTGGTTCTTGAGCGACACCTCCAGGAGATGATGATTTACTGACTCAAGGATAGATATACACTACATGACCAAAAGTTTGTGGACACCTGCTCGTCGAACATCTCATTCCAAAATCATGGACATTACTATGGAGTTGGTCCCCCTTTGCTGCTATAACAGCCTCCACTCCTCTGGGGAGGTTTTCCACTAGATGTTGGAACATTGCTGATGGGACTTGCTTCCATTCAGCCACAAGAGCATTAGTGAAGTTGGGCACTGATGTTGGGTGATTAGGCCTGGCTCACAGTCGGCATTCCAATTCAAAGTTGTTAGATGGGGTTGAGGTCAGGGCTCTGTGCAGGCCAGTCAAGTTCTTCCACACCCGTCTTGACAACCATTTCTGTATGGACCGCGCCACTCGGGAGCCCAGGTTTGTCATGCTGAAACAAGAAAGGGCCTTCCCCAAACTGCCACAAAGTTGGAAGCCTAGAATCGTCTACAAAGTCATTGAATACTGTAGCATTAACATTTCCCTTCACTGGAACTAAGGGGCCTAGCCCATACCATGAAAAACAGCCGCAGACAACTATTCCCCCTCCACCTAATTTTACAGTTGGCGCTATGCATTGGGGCGTGTAGTGTCCTCCTGGCATCCGCCAAACCCAGATTCTTCTGTTGGCTTGCCAGATGGTGAAGCGTGATTCATCAGTCCAGAGAACATGTTTCCACTGATCCAGAGTCCAATGGCGGCAGGCGTTACACCACTCCAGCCCACGCTTGGCATTGTATATGATATTAGGCTTGTGTGCGTCTGCTTGGCCATGGAAACCCATTTCATGAAGCTCCCAATGGACCGTTCTTGTGCTGACGTTGCTTCCAGAGACAATTTTTACGCTTTATGTGCTTCAGAACTCTGCGGGCCAATTCTGTGAGCGTGTGTGGCTTACCACTTCGATGCTGAGCCGTTGTTGCTCCTAGACGTTTCTACTTCACAATAACAACACTCAGAGTTGACCCGAGCAGCTTTAGCATGGCAGACATTTTCCGAACTGACTTGTTGGAAAGGTGGCATATTATGACGGTGCCACGTTGAAAGTTACTGAGCTCTTCAGTTAGGCCATTCTACTGCCAATCTTTGTCTATGGAGATTGCAAAGGGTGTGGCTGAAATAGCCGAATACACTAATTTGAAGGGGTGTTTACATACTTTTGTATATGTAGTGTAGCATAGTAAACGTAAATCCTGGACAATTATACTGAACAAAAATATAAACGCAACATGCAACATTTTCAAAGATTTTACTGAGTTACAGTTCCTATAAGGAAACCAGTCAATTAAAATAAATTCATTATGCCCTATGGATTTCAAATGACTGGGCAGGGGAGCAGCCATTGGTGGGCCTGGGAGGGCATAGGCCCACCCACTTGGCAGCCAGGCCCATCCTCTGGAGAGCCAGGCCCAGCCAATAAGAATGACTTGTTCCCTGCAAAAGGGCTTTATTACAGGACAGAAATACATCTCAGCACATATTTTTGTTGAGTGTAGTATGATATGTATTAATTTGTGTATGTACATCATCCATTTTGTATGATATGTTACGAATTTCAATTTCTTGTGGCTAATGCCAACTTTAGCTAGGTGGTTAGCTAGTCTAAGGGTTAGTTTTAGGTGTTAAGGTTAGGGTTAAGGTTAGGTTTAGGAGTTAAGTTAAGTTATTAGTGTTAGGGGAAGGGTTAGCTAACATGCTAAGTAGTTCCAAAGTAGCTAAGAAGTGGTAAGTAGTTGCAAGTTGCTATTTAGCTAAAATGCTCAAGTTGTCCTTTAGGTTGCTAGACATTCACATCATACACCTACGCCTGATTTCATTTTGCCTTGAGTAGCGTTCTGTCTTTTGTAACCACACCAAACGTACAGTAACTTATCATACTAATTTAAGTGTCCTGGATTTACGTTTACTATGTGTCTAGACTATGAGACCAGTCTGGAACTGCACCTGTGATCAGCATGGCCTCTGTTTTACAGTTTTACCCATTTCATTATTGTGACTTATTTAGAAAAACACTTTATTGATATTAATCTATTGTTTGTTTCACTTAAGTCTTTTGTTTTTCGGTGTGAAATATACCAAGAAGTGTTACCCTCACCCATCACTGGTAGCTTAAGAAATGAGAGAACGGAAACTAGAGATCTTAGTTTGATCACTCTGTTGCAGGAGAACTTTTCTGCATTGCAGGACATTTTTTAATTGGTTTAAAAAGTCTTCTGACATTTGTAATTCCCACTTTGAAATTTCAGACTTGATTTTCCATTATGAAAATGTATCAAACCCTACACAAATGTCCATTAATTATAATCCACATAATAATTCACATTTCCTGTTGCTGCATGATTATTTTCCCGCTGTAGCAAACTGGCTCAAATTAAGATCTGTACAGTATATGTCCGATAGCTGCAAAGCAGTAACCAGAATTGGTGGTTATTGAGTGACACTTTGAGGTGGGTATTTAGAGTTGCACTTGTGATTAAAATGACTACAGTATACGAAGGCAATTCGGTAACAGTATACTATATTAACTGAAACTATGCGGCATAACTCTGCTAACTATGCAGTATACAGAGCTTCCACCTGCCAGTCCTTCCATTGTCTAATTTTCTTCAACACCACCGATCTCAGAAGACTTGCGAGATATGAGTCTCTTGATTAATCCTACAGCACCCCCCCCCCCCCCAAATAAGATAAATAAATCAATAATAGTAAATACAACAACAACAACATCCTTGCCTTCTTTGTACTAACACTTGTCTTTTCCTACTTGCACGGACTTTGTTGATAACTACTTTGAGGAAAAATGTACTTACTAAACTGTGATATGTGGTTGACTCTCACAGACTATCTTAAGATGAATGCACTAACTAACTGTAAGTCGCTCTGGATAAGAGGGTGTGCTGACAAAAATGTCAAATGTAAATACAGTGCCTTGCAAAAGTATTCAGACCCCTTGGATTTCTTCACATTTTTTTTGTGTTACAAAGTGGGATTAAGATTTATTTAGTTGTCATTTTTGTCAACAATCTACACAAAATACTCTGTAATGTCAAAGAGGAAGAACAATTTACAACAACAACAAAAAAAGTTTAAAAAATTAAATAACTAAAATATAGTTGTATTATAAGTATTCATAAGTATTTTCACCCTGAGTCAATACATGTTAGAAACACCTTTGGCTTCAATTACAGCTGTGTCTACTTGGGTAAGTCTATAAGAGCTTTGCACACCAGGATTGTCCAACATTGCCCATTATTTTTCTAAAAATTTCTCAAAAGCTGTTTCAAGATGTTGGGGATCATGCTTACAGCTATTTTCAAGTCTTGCCAAAGCTTTAAGTCAAGCAAATTTAAGTCAAAACTGTTACTTGGCCACTCAGGAGCATTAATTGTCTTCTTGGTAAGCAACTCCAGAGTAGATTTGGAGTTGTGTTGTAGGTTATCGTCCTGCTGAAATGTGAATTCCTCTCTCATTCTCTGTTGGAAAGCAGACTGAAGCAGGTTTTCCTCTAAGATTTTTCCTCTGCTTAGCTTCAATCAGTTTATTTTTTTATCCTGGAAAAACTCCCCAGTATTTGCAGATGTCAAGCAAACCCATACCATGATGCATCTACCATCATCCTTGAAAATAAGGAGGCAGTAACTCTAGTGATGTGTTGTGTTGGATTTGCATTCAGGCCAAAAAGTGTATTCCTTTGCTGTTTTTGTCTTCTTCTCAGTATTACTTTAGTGAATTGTTGCAAACAAGGTGCATGTTTTGGAAAAATGTTATTCTGTATATTTGTATTCTTCTTTTCACTCATTATTGTGGAGTCACTAGAATGTTGTTGATCCATCCTCAGTTCTCTCCCATCACTGAACTTGAGCTCTGTAGCTGTTTTAAAATCACCAATGGCCTCATAGCAACATCCCTGAGCAGTTTCCTTCCTGTCCTGCAGCTCAGTTCAGAAGGTCAACTCTATATTTGATGTGTCCGAGTGGTTAAATACATAATCCACAGCATACTTATTAGCTCGACCATGCTTAAAGAGATATTTGGTGTGAAATCATAGTTTTTTTTTCATGACTAACCATTTCTCTGTCCCCCATATATACAACATCAATAAGGTATTTCAGCCAAGTAATGAATTTCAACACATATTAAACTACAAAGACCAGGGAGGTTTTCAAAAGCTTAATTTCAAAAAAAGGGCAGTGATTGGTAGATGGGTAACAATAACAAATCAGACATTGAATGAGTCCATGTCATTTATTATGTGATTTGTTTAAGTCATTTTATTCATGAACTAATTTAGGCTTGCCCAAACAAAGGGTCTGAACGGCTATATTTTAGTTATGATTGTTTTGTTATGTGTGTTCTATGCTCCGGATGCACACACAAATGTCTTCTTTCACCAACAGCAATCATCGTTCAAGCGGCCCAGCTCTGTGGAAGAACGAGTCTGATAAGACGTTCCCTTCCACATGTATCCTTACCTTTCCATTGTCCCACCCTCCAACCCTTCCTCACTCTCTCTCGTTCCCCACATTCCCTCCCTCCCTCCCTCCCTCCCGTCAGTCAAGTTACAGATAGTAAGGTACACAGTCACTCCCTATAGTTTCAGTGACAGTTGAAGCATAGCTTGATGGAACTACACAACAGATGGTGTGGGAAATGGACACATCTGGACATGAGCCCAGCTGGTTGCTGTAAGGTTGTGAAAACATTTTGAAAAGTTTTGTTTTGTGTGTGTGTTACCAATAAACGTTTCAAAACATTTTGCAATGTTCCAGGTTGCATTGATACTATTGAATTAAGAAAACATGTATGAATATGGGTCAACAAAATGTACTGGATGAAATCATTGTACATTAAACTTTGAGATATTTGGCATGGTCCTCTCTCTGATCCATAGCCCCTGAAACAAAGTCAATACGCAGTTCTATATTTCACTGTGCTTGCTAATGACAGTTTAGTTAGTTAGCTAGCAGGTCTGCATAATAAAAGTACATTTCAAAGTAATAAAACAAGCTGTCAAACATATTTCTTCAAATTGACAAAATATTATTTTTCAATTCAAATGGTTTGCTTGCTGGACAGCCATTTTTTTGTCTTCTTAATAATTGTCAGTTTACTGAAGAACCTTGAACATTCTAAAATATCAAATCAATTCACAACCTTGTACAATATCGCAAAACATTGAAGTAAGGTGTCATGCAAGCTGGTACCATTCCACAACCTTATACAATGTTGGAGAATGTTTTGGAAAACTCAAACATCAAAACGTTTCAAGAGAAACCATTTTAAGCTGTATTGGAACGTTGGCAAAGGTTAGTTTTGGTTGTGCATAAAACGTTGCCAGCTGAAACCTTATACAACCCGATTACAACGTTGCATAACGTTGCATTAAGGTTTTGTGCCAGTTGGTATGACACCACGACCATTTACAATGTTGGAAAATGTTTCAAAAACAGCCATTTGAAAATGTTTTGTGAGAAACATTCTAAACTGTCATTTCTACTTTGATTAATGTTATCGTTTGGTTTTCCCCAAACTACAACGTTGAGACAATGTTACCAATTAGTAACATTTTGCAACCTAATGCAATTTTGTAGAAAGTTACCAAAATGTTCTGTGCAAGCTACTTCTGATGTCTGAATATGTAGCTAGCTTTACTGTTGGGAGTGAAATATTCCTTAAATGTAAATGTACCACTCTCCAACCACCTTGCTTCTACTTGCGTTCATATCCATTCTGGTTCCAAACCAGACATGTGGGTTGGAAACTCTGTCATTCAGAATCTCACACCTCTTAGATATCATCCTTACCAACTTGCCCTCTAAATACACCTCTGCTGTCTTCAATCAGGATATCAGTGATCACTGCCTCATTGCCTGCGTGCGTGATGGGTCCGTGGTCAAACGACCACCCCTCATCACTGTCAACCGCTCCCTAAAACACTTCAACGAGCAGACCTTTCTAGTCGACCTGGCCCGGGTATCCTGGAAGGATATTGACCTCATCCTGTCAGTAGAGGATGCATGATTGCTCTTCGAAAGTGTTTCCTCGCCATCTTAAATAAGCATGCCCCATTCAAAAAAAATGTAGAACTAAGAACAGATATAGCCCTTGGTTCACCACAGACTTGACTGCCCTTGACCAGCCCAAAAACATCTTGTGGCATTCTCCATTAGCATCGAATAGCCCCCGCGATATGCAACGTTTCAGGGAAGTGAGGAACCAATTTACTCAGTCAGTTAGGAATGCTAAGGCTAGCTTTTCTAAACAGAAATTTGCATCCTGTAGCACTAACTCCAAAATGTTTTGGGACACTGTAAAGTCCATGGAGAATAAGAGCTCCTCCCCTCAGCTGCCTACTGCACTGAGGAAATAAATCTACGATAATTTATTATTTCAATAAATTTTCTACGGCTGGCCATGCTTTCCACCTGGCTAACCCTACCTACCCCGGCCAACAGCTCTGCACCCCCTGCAGCATATTGCCCAAGCCTCCCCCACTTCTCCTTCACCCAAAACCAGACAGCTTCTGTTCTGAGAGAGCTGCAAAATCTGGATCCCTACAAATCAGCTGGGCTAGACAATCTGGACCCTCTCTTTCTAAAATTATCAGCCGAAATTGTTGCAACCTCTATTACTAGCCTGCTCAACCTCTCCTTCGTATTGTCTGAGATCCCCAAAGATTGGAAAGCTGCCACGGTCATTCCCCTCTTCAAAGGGGGAGACACTCTAGACCCAAACTGTTATAGACCTATATCCATCCTGCCCTGCCTTTGTAAAATCTTCGAAATCCAAGTTAACAAACAGATCACCGACCATTTCGAATCCCACCGTACCTTCTCCACAATGCAATCTGGTTTCCGAGCTGGTCATGAGCGCACCTCAGCCACACTCAAGGTCCTAAACGATATCATAACCACCATCGATAAAAGCCAGTACTGTGCAGCCGTCTTCATCAACTTGGCCAAGGCTTTCGACTCTGGCCATCACTCCATTCTTATCGGCAGACTCAATAGCCTTGGTTTCTCAAATGACTGCCTCACCTGGTTCACAAACTACTTCTCTGATAGAGTTCAGTGTGTCAATTTGGAGGGCCTGTTGTCCGGATCTCTGGCAGTCTCTATGGAGGTGCCACAGGGTTCAATTCCCGGGCAAACTCTTTTCTTTGTATATATCAATGATGTCGCTCTTGCTGCTGGTAATTCTCTAATACACCTCTATGCAGATGACACCATTCTGCATATTTCTGGCCCTTATTTGGACACTGTGTTAACTAACTTCCAAACAAGCTTCAATGCCATACAATACTCCTTCCGTGGCCTCCAACTGATTTTAAATGCTAGTAAAACTAAATGTATGCTGTTCAACCAATTGTTGCCCACGCCCGCCCGCCCGGCTAGCATCACTACTCTGGACGGTTCTGAATTAGAATATGTGGACAATTACAAATACCTAGGTGTCTGGTTAGACTGTAAACTCTCCTTCCAGACTTACATTAAGCATCTCCAATCCAAAATTGAATCTAGAATCGGCTTCCTATTTCGCAACAAAGTCTCCTTCACTCATGCAGCCAAACGTACCCTTGTAAAACTGACTGTCCTACCAATCCTTGACTTCTGCGATGTTATTTACAAAATAGCCTCCAACACTCTACTCAGCAAACTGGATGTAGTCTATCACAGTGCAATCCGTTTTGTCACCAAAGCCCCATATACTACCCACCACTGCGACCTGTATGCTTTCATTGGCTGGCCCTCACTACATATTCGTCGCCAAACCCACTGGCTCCAGGTCATCTATAAGTCTTTGCTAGGTAAAGCCCCACCTTATCTCAGCTCACTGGTCACCATAGCAACACCCACCCATAGCACGCACTCCAGCAGGTATATGTCACTGGTCATCCCCAAAGCCAACACTTCATTTGGCCGCCTTTCCTTCCAGTTCTCTGCTGCCAATGATTGGAATGAATTGCAAAAATCACTGAAGCTGGAGTCTTATATCTCCCTCTCTAACGTTAAGCATCAGCTGTCAGAGCAGCTTACCGATCACTGTACCTGTGCACAGCCAATCTGTAAAAAGCACACCCAACTACCTCATCCCCATTTTGTTATTTATCCTCTTGCTCTTTTGCACCCCAGTATCTCTACTTGCACATCATCATCTGCACATCTGTCACGCCAGTGTTAATGCTAAATGTAAATGATTTATTATTACTTTTCTACATTTGCACACGCTGTACATAGATTTTTCTATTGCGTTATTGACTGTACGTTTGTTTATGTGTAACTCTGTGTTGTTTTTGTTGCACTGCTTTGCTTTATCTTGGCCAGGTCGCAGTTGTAAATGAGAAGTTGTTCTCAACTGGCCTACCTGGTTAAATAAATGTGACATTTATATACAGTATATATACTTTTAAAACACTTAAGGGCCTTGTTCTCCTCACTGATACCAGGTGAACACTACTGGTGTGAACACTACTGGCCACCCCAGCTAACAACAAACTTTCCCCACACCTTTAGAGAATGTTCCCTTAAGAGTCTCATTTGGTCATTACCTAAAGTTTTCATAGGAATGTTCCAGTCACATGCAAGGACTGTTTCCAAGAAACAATTCATTTTAATGTCACAAAGAACTTACCCAGAACGTGGTTACCATGTTCTCAGAATATTATATATTAATGTTCGACACCTTTAATTGGAATGTTGCAAGAACGTTCCTTTGTCCAGTTTTCTGAGGGTTAGGCGAATGTTCCATCAACGTCACACAGAACATGGTTGCCATGTTCTCAGAATATAAGATATTAATCTTCTAGACACGTTTCATGGGAACATTGCAAGAACATTCCGGTGTCCAGTTTTCTGAAGGCTAGGAGAATATTTCATCAACGTCACACAGAACATGGTTGCCAAGTTCTCAGAATACAAGATATTCATGTTCTAGGCGTGTCGCAAGAACATCCCTGTGTGTCAGTCATCAAATCAAATCAAACTGTATTTGTCACATGCCCCGAGTACAACAAGTGTAGACTTAACCGTGAAATGCTTACTACCAAGCCTTTAACCAAAAGTGCAGATCAAGAAGAAGAAAACATTTACGAAGTAGACTAAAATAAAAAGTAATAAAAGGTAACACAATAAGAATAACAATAACGAGGTTATATACAGGGGGTACCGAGTCAGTGTGCAGGGGCACAGGCTAGTTGAGGTAACCTGTACATGTAGGTGGGTGCGAAGTGACTATGCATAGGTAACAAACAGCGAGTAGCAGCAGTGTACAAAAGGGAGGGGGACAATGTAAATTGTCCCGTAGCGATTTTAGGAATTGTTTAGCAGTCTTACGGCTTGGGGGTAGAAGCTGTTGATGAGCCTTTTGGTCCTAGACTTGGCGCTCCGGTACTGCAGCAGAGAAAACAGTCTCTGACAATTTTATGGGCTTTCATCTGACATTATTATATAGGTCCTATTATATAGGTCCTGGATAGCAGGGAGCTTGGCACCAGTGATGTACTGGGCCGTTCGCACTAGCCTCTGTTGCGCCTTACAGTCAGATGCCGAGCAGTTGCCATACCAGGCGGTGATGCAACCGGTCAGGATGCTCTCGATGGTGCAGCTGTAGAACCTTTTGGGGATCTGGGGACCCATGCCAAATCTTTTCAGTATCCTGAGGGGGAAAAGGTTATGTTGTGCCCTCTTCACAACTGTCTTGGTATGTTTGGACCTTAAAAGTGTGTCTGTTGGCAAGGTTAAAGACATATAAACAGTGCTTTTCACATACAGTAATTATTATTATTAAACAAGTCCTCACCTGGGATTTGAACTCACAACCCCTTGGTTCACAGCATTCTGGTATTCCTGCTAAGCCACCATGTAGAGTATGTGAGCATTATCAGTTAATGGTGAGAGAATAGTGAGTTTAATTTGATTTACTTATCTCAGCAATTTGTAGGGGGAATGCTGTAACCCAAATTGTTGTGAGTTTGAACCCCAAGACATGTTGAATAATATTGACTTTATATATGAACAACGTAAGTTGAAAACTTTGTGAGTGTCCCTGACCTTGTCAACAGACAAAGAACTGTGACTGGATCAGGGGTTCACCAATCAGAGCAACAGTAGCAAGGGGTGACGCACAATTAAACATTTTTTAAATGATGTAACAGCAACTACATTTCGAACAACTACATTTGCCAAACTGTAGAATAACCACAATGCCATGTGTTCCACATGTGAGCACTCGCAGCATATAGCCTATGCTACTAAGCACAGGCTAAAAACATAATACAATGTAAAATATTTCATCTGTTTCGAAAAACATTGCACTGCTATGAAGATTTTTACTGTAGGAGCATTTCGTTTGAAGATAATTCTGTTGACTGCTTGGAGGGGGTGACTAGGCCAGTCTTGCCTGCGACCTCCGGAGGTGGTACTCGAAACGTGACAATTTTTCAGCTTTAAATTAGGCATACTGTACATTGTCTAGCCGTGGGTCATTTTTTGATAACTCTCAAGAATCTATCATAGTATAAAAACAGTTTTATTTATTCTCCACTATTATCAACAAAGTAATTTATCAAAGACAAGTGTAACTAATATCAGTCATTGTTCGAAGATGGAGCTTCATTCACATTGCTTCAACTTCGTTTGGTTGATTTCACCATCAAGTACCTCTTAGATGTGGTTCTGGACCTGTTCCGACCGACATTTTGATGTACAAAGCGCTCTGTGAATGTCATAGGGTCCCGTGCTTTATAGTGCCAGAAAGTCCTATTTGTGGTCTCTCCACTCCCACTCTCTTAGCAGAGCTGACTTGAAGTGTCAGGTTTCAGCCCCCACATTTGCATAGGGCGTGATGTGTCACATTTTCTTGCCAATCCAGACAAAGGAACGATTTCCTGTGCCTGTGAAAGTCACAGCTCCACTTGCATATGAAACAGGAGAGTCTAGAGGAAGCAACAATAGTAATTTCATCTCGCTCTGCTATTCTCATCTGGATTTAGAGCTCTCGACATGAAAAAAATATATAATAATTCATCTCTCTGGAGAAGTGAGTTGGTATGAACCAATCCAGATATGAGCATCGCCAACTGGTAGTTATATGTGTCTGTGAAACAGACAGACGCCGACAGGCAGGCAGACAAACATACAGACAGACTCAAAGAGACAGACTGACAGACAGAGAAAGAAACAGAGCTAGAGAGACGGAGATAGATACTGAGCCATTCCCGTGCAGATTTTTTATTTATTTGACTGAGTTCAACCAATGAAAGCTCCCCCTCCCCAAGTGCAATCTTTCAGCCATTTCGGGTAGGTATAATAACAGAAGATCTACTGTCATCTCTCTCCCTGATGAGACCGTTAATACCTGCTATTTGACTCCTTCAAATGAGAGCTGATGAAAAGGAAAGAAAAGTTTGAAAAAATATAAATGGATGTTCGAAAGCACTGAGAAACGCTGCAAAAAGCCTTGTTTCTTAGAACCAATTTAGATACTGTTCGATAAGATCAAAAGATGGTGAAATTAAAACGCCGATAGATGGTATAGTGCATCTAAACAATAGTGCATCTATCTTTGAGTATAGTGCATCTAATAAAGCCTCTAGTGCTGCTCTAGGATCAGTTTATCCTCTTAGATAATAATAAATATGAGTATGTAGACAGGGGGGGGGGACCTGATCCTAGATTAGCACTCTGACTGAGACGCTTTATGAATACAGGCCCTGGTCATTTAGCAGTTGGTCTTTGTTTGCTGAGCTCATTGTCACAAAATATGTTGAGAGAAAACAGGATCTAGCTACAGTATCACTGAAAGGGTTAATATTAGTTTAAGCTTTTTAATGGGCATTCCAACATGTCACACAAACACCAATCATATTAACATTCCATTTGGATTAATCAAAAATGAACTATGGAATCTGAACTTCTCCCGAAACAGGTTATACAATTAAGATACATATCACTATGATACAGATGTAGTAACACAGTTATATGTACTGTATAATAAAATAATTATCAAGTGAATCAATAAAGATATCAGGATGAATGACAGTTCAGCAACACAACATAAAGAGGGAGATATCTTACCTACTGACAGCAGTAGTAAAGCTAAGGTGATGATAGAATTCAATCAAATCCACTTTGTGGAAAAAAACACTAGGGTTGTATGGCGGGAACCTGGTTACCGAGATTTACAGGGATTTTACCGCCCAAAACCAATCCCTTTTCCCGGGATAAATAACTGAGAAATCTGTAAATTATAATTAATGATTTACAGTACCTGTCACGCCCTGGCCTTAGTATTTCTGTGTTTTCTTTATTATGTTGGTTAGGCCAGGGTGTGACATGGGTGATTTGTGTGTCTAGTTTTGTCTAGGGGTTTTGCAGTCTATGGGGTTGTGTTCAGTTGAGTGTTCTAGGTAAGTCTATGGTTGCCGGGAGTGGTTCTCAATCAGAGGCAGGTGTTTATCGTTGTCTCTGATTGGGAACCTGGTTACCGAGATTTACAGGGATTTTACCGCCCAAAACCAATCCCTTTTCCCGGGATAAATAACTGAGAAATCGGTAAATTATAATAAATGATTTACAGTACCTGTCACGCCCTGGCCTTAGTATTTCTGTGTTTTCTTTATTATGTTGGTTAGGCCAGGGTGTGACATGGGTGATTTGTGTGTCTAGTTTTGTCTAGGGGTTTTGCAGTCTATGGGGTTGTGTTCAGTTGAGTGTTCTAGGTAAGTCTATGGTTGCCGGGAGTGGTTCTCAATCAGAGGCAGGTGTTTATCGTTGTCTCTGATTGGGAACCATATTTAGGCAGCCATATTCTTTAGGTATCTTGTGGGTGATTGTTCCTGTCTCTGTGTTTTGCACCAGTTAGGACTGTTACGGTTTTTCCACGTTTTCTTATTTTGTATAGTGTTCACCTTTCATTAAAGATGTTTATAAATAACCACGCTGCATTTTGGTCCTCCTCTCCTTCCCAGGAAGAAAACCGTTACAGTACCAGTCAAAAATGAGGACACACCTACTCATTCAAAGGTTTTTCTTTTTTACTATTTTCTACATTGTGGAACAACAGTAAAGACCTCAAAATGATGAAATAACTCATATGGAATCATGTAGTAACCCAAAAAAGCGCTAAACATATCAAAATATATTTTAGATTTGACATTCCTCTAGCCTTGATGACAGCTTTGCACACTCTTGGCATTCTCTCAATAAGCTTCATGAGGTAGTCACCTGGAATGCATTTCAATTAACAGGTGCCTTCTTAAAAGTTAATTTGTGGAATTTCTTTCCTTAATGCGCTTGAGCCAATCAGTTGTATTTTATTACATTAAACAAAAAATTAAATAAAGGTTAACTAGGCAAGTCAGTTAAGAACAAATTCCCATTTACAATGACGGCCTACCAAACGGCCTCCTGCGGGGACGGAGATTGGAATTAAAAATTATAATATATATAGGACAAAACACACATCACGACAAGAGAGACAACATTACATAGAGAGAGCCCTAAGACAACATAGCATTGCAGCAAAACCATGACAACACAGCATGGTAGCACACAACATGGCGGCAGCACAAAACATGGTACAAACATTATTGGACACAGACAACAGCACAAAGGGTAAGGTAGAGACAACATTACATCACACAAAACAGCCACAAACATCAGTAAGAGTGTCCATGATTGAGTCTTTGAATGAAGATAAAAAACTTTCCCGTTTCAGTGTTTGCTGCAGGTAGGGGTGGTATACAGAAGATAGCCCTATTTGGCAAAAGACAAAGTCCATATTATGGCAAAAACAGCTAAAATCGAATCAAAATCAAATCAAATGTTATTGGTCACATACACATGGTTAGCAGATGTTATTGCGATGGTAGTGAAATGCTTGTGCTTCTAGTTCCGGCAGTGCAGTAATATCTAACAATTCCACAACAACTACCTACTACACACAAATCTAAGTAAAGAGATGGAATAAGAATATATGGATGAGTGATGACAGAGTGGCATAGGCAAGATGCAATAGATGGTATAAAAATACAGTATAACAATGAGCACCATAATTCATTGGACAGTGACCATTTTTGTTATTTTGGTTCTGTACTTTAGCACTGAGTTTGAAAGGATACAATGACACCGAGGGTGAAGTGCAGACTGTCAGCTTTAATTTGAGGGTATTTTCATACATATCGGATGAACCATTTAGAAATGACAGCACCTTTTGTACATGGTCCCCCCATTTTAAGGTACTACAAGTATTTGTTGAATTGGCTTCACAGATGTGTCTCGTTAGTCAGGTGTATTCATTTGTCTCGTTAGTGAATGCAGGAGAGCTGTTGGTGAATAGTATTGATTCTAGACTTTGCTATTGCCTTTGTAGGTTGTTGTTGGGGTGTGACAACATGAGGAAGACAGCAGTGTTGATGCAGATGAAGCTGGCCATCATAAGGCTCAGAAATGAAAATCAATCAATCAGGAACATTGCAAAAACCCTTGGCATGCCCAAGTCAACAATTTGGTTCTTCAATTATGTCAAATCTTCAATTTGGAACTCAATTATGTCAAAAGACCCAGTAGACTGAGGAAGACCACTGCAGTGGATGACCACAGAATACTCTCTATGGTGAAGAAAACCCCCTGACAACAGCCCAACAGATCAAAAACACTCTCCTGGATGCAGGTGTAGATGTGTCAAAGTCTACCATACATAGAAGACTACACCAGCAGGACTACAGAGAATACACTACAAGATGCAAACCACTGATAAGCCTGAAGAACAGAAAGGCCATATTAAAAAGCACCTAAAAGAGCCCCAAGAGTTCTGAAAAAAAAGTATTGTGGACAGATGAGAAAGATTAACATGTACCAGAGTGATGGAAAGAGGAAAGTGTGGAGAGAAAAAAAGACATGCCCATGATCCAAAGCATACCACCTCATCCAAACATGGTGGAGGGGGTGTTAATGGCTTGGGCCTGTATGGCTGCCAGTGGAACAGGCTCACTTGTCTTCATCGATGATGTGACTGCAGATAGAAGTAGAACAATGCATTTTGAAGTCTACAGAAATATTTTACCTGCTCAGATAAAACAAATGCCTCCAAACTCATTGGAAGGCACATCATCATGCAACAAGACAATGACCCTAAACATACTGCTAGAGCAACGAAGGCGGTTTTGATGGCCAAAAAGTGGAAAATCCTTGACTGGCCGAGTCAATCACCGGATCTGAATCCAATTGAACATACATTTTACATGCTGAAGAGGAGACTGAAGGCAATAAGTCCCCAAAACAAGCAGGAACTGAAGATGGCTGCAGTACAAGCCTGGCAGAGCATCACCAGGGAAGATACCCAGCGTCTGGTGATGTCGATGCATCAGATTTCAAGCAGTAATTGCATGCAAAGGATATGCAACCGAATATTAACAATGATTACTTTATTCTACATTATGCTAAACTGTCCAATGTTTTTTGATGCCCGAAAATAGGGGGGACTATGTACAAAAGCTTCTATAATTTCTAAACGGTTCATCTGATATGTATGAAAATACCCTCAAATTAAAGCTGACAGTCTGCACTTCACCCTCATTGTCATTGTATCCTTTCAAACTCAAAGTTCTAGAATACAGAACCAAAATAACAAAAAAAATGGTCACTGTCCAATGAATTATGGTGCTCACTGTATACATGTGGGATGAGTAATGAAAGATATGTAAACATTATTAAAGTGGCATTATTAAAGGTGGCATTATTAAAGTGGCATTATTAAAGTGACTGTGGCCAATGATTTCAAATCTGTATGTAGGCAGCAGCCTCTCTGTGTTAGTGACGGATGTTTAACTGCCTGTTGGCCTCGAGATAAAAGCTATTTTTGTGTCTCTCTGTCCCAGCTTTGATGCACCTGTGAAACCTCACCTTCTGGATAGTAGCGGGGTGAACAGGCTGTGGCTCAGGTGGTTGTTGTTCTTGATGATCTTTTGGCCTTCCTGTGACAACAGGTGCTGATGGTGTCCTGGAGGGCAGGTAGTTTGCCCCCAGTGATCCATTGTGCACACCGCACCACCCTCTGGAGAGCCCGGTAGGATGCTCTTAATTGTACATCTGTAAAAGTTTGTGAGGGTTTCAGGTAACAAGCCAAATTTCTTCAGCCTCCTGAGGTTTCCTGAAGTCCCCGATCATCTCCTTTGTTTTGTTGACTTTGATTGAGCGGTTGTTTTCCTGACACCACACTCCGAGTGCCTTCACCTCCTCCCTATAGGCGATCTCGTCATTGATGGTGATCAAGCCTACTACTGTTGTGTTGTCTGCAAACTTCATGATTGAGTTGGAGGCATGCATGGCCACGCAGTCATGGGTGAACAGGGAGTACAGGAGGGGGCTGAGCACGCACCCTTGTGGGGCCCCAGTGTTGAGGATCAGCGAAGTGGAGATGTTGTTTCCTACCTTCACCACCTGGGGGCGGCCCGTCAGGAAATCCAGGAGCCAATTGCACAGGTCCGGCAGCCTTGCGGTGGTTAATGTCTTACTCACGTCAGCCTCGGAGAAGGAGAGCCCGCAGTCCTTGGTAGCGGGCCGTGTCGGTGGTACTGTATTATCCTCAAAGCGGGAAAAGATATTTAGGTTGTCTTGAAGCAAGACGTCGGTGTCCGTGACGTGGCTGGGTTTCTTTTTGTAGTCCGTGATTTCCTGTAGACCCTGCCATATAAGCAAAGAGAAATGACTGTCCATCGTTACTTTAAGACATGAAGGTCAGTCAATCCGTAAAATGTCAAGACACATCTCAACATCAACTGTTCTGAAGAGACAGCGTGAATCAGGCCTTCATTGTCGAATTGCTGAAAAGAAACCACTACTAAAGAACACCAAGAAGAAGAAGAGACTTGCTCGGGCCAAGAAACACGATCAACTTGTTTGGTTACTACATGATTCCATATGTGTTATTTCATAGTTATGTCTTCACTATTATTCTACAATGTAAAAAATAGTAAAGAAAAACCCTTGAATGAGTAGGTGTATCCAACGTTTTGACTGGTAATGTAAATGAACAGCTTGCAGTGAAATAGAATTGTTAAATTATTGTATGTGCTATGTCTAAATCTGGCTTCTCTACGGCCTCTGCATGACGAATCAACGCTCAGGGTAGGGACATACTGTACCGCCCATCTCAGTATCGAGCGTAGTTCACAATGTATGTAGACTTAGCATCTATCTCATCATGGTAACTTTTTTTATTTTGACAGGTAGGTCTACATTTGCTGCAGCATAGTTTATGCTACAGTCATATAAAGACTGAATGCACGTCTAATTTACCACTAATGTTTGTTTTTTTTTACTTTTAAAACGTTTTACACAAATTGGTAGTTACAGTCTTGTCCCATCGCTGCAACTCCCGTACGGACTCGGGAGAGGCGAGGGGTCGAGAGCCGTGCATCCTCCGAAACACAACCCCGCCAAGACGCACTGCTTATTGACAGAGGAAACAACGTAGAAGCTGGCGACCGAAGTCAGCGTGCATGCGCCCAGCCTGCCATAAGGAGTCACTAGAGCGTGATGGGACAAGGACATCCCAGCTGGCCAAACCCTCCCCTAAACCGGACGGCGCTGGGCCAATTGCGACACAGCCCAGGACTGCGATGCAGTGCCTTCGACCACTGCGCCACGCTGGAGGCTATTTACCACTCATTTAGCATCCAACTCTAATTACCTGTCTCCATCTGCACCTTTATTTTAGAAACTCAATATCTTGTCTATTTACGACATTAAAATAAGCCCATTATGCACTTTCATCTACAAATAATCACACTTCCTAGACAGTTCACCTAAACCCTTCAATAGATCATTTCAGGTTAATTCTGAAATCCATCTATATAACACAAGACACTGCGATAACCTTGTCTTCACATCACCAAAACCTCATCATCCCTAAATAACTTCAAGCAAACACTGGGGGTCAGCCTGATGAACCAAACTACCCAGTAACCCCCTCCATGTAGCCTAACTCTCTCACACACACATAATCAAACATGTTTTTTCAAGTATACTTAGTGTATCATGCACAATTATAATTAACGTGCTTTAACTGTTTGACCAAACGTTTAGTTTGTTTTGTACTTATATTCGTGGTGTGGTTTTCATATAAGCCACTTTTGGGCTTCAAAACTCTTCTTCACACAGTTTAACAGTTTTTTTAATTTATTTGTACTTTCACTTACTTTCTTTGGTGCGAGTAAACAAAACCTAAAAAAAAAGCAATGTCATGGTTTATCATGGTCTTGAATGATGTGCGTAATTTAAGTCCATATAACAGTATATTACAGTACAAACTCAAAAAGATTAGCTTCTGAAACTAGTTTCATGTATTTACCTAAGAGAGCATTTAGCTCGCTATATCTATGGGCTTTTATGGTTTTCGGTCGTGCATAAGGTGCAGTAGCCTGTATGTATTAGATAATGTCACAATCATTTAGGCTTTTTGGGCTTGGGCATTTTAAATGTTGTTTATGTAGGGTTCATAACATGTATTTAATATATGGCCCATCAGGCTCAGGTAGCATCAGGTTTGAATTTTCATGTTGATCAAAGCTATAATCAAATCCAGACAGTGTATTTATATGCTTTATAATGCTTTTGAATGACACTTCCGGGTTTGACATGAAATACTGGGTTACCTGGTAGAAAAGGGATTTATTCTCGGGATTGAACATTTGGAAAACATCAGGAAAATATTCAACCCTAAAACACACACAAACATACACACACCCACACATCACACACCACCTCACTCTGATTTGCTACAGTGCTGGGTGTCCAAGGTGACCAATCCAACTAGTTCCACTAAGGGACACAATTTCAAAAAAAGAGCTCTACCTCAGGGTTCGATCTCAGTCAATCCAAACAGAACCCAAAGAAAGCCTGAATCTCTAGATGCCTGGCAGTAGCTCGCTCAGCAGCACCTCCCTCTCCCCCAGCAGCACATCTCTCTTCAGACTGGTTCCCTTGTTCACCACCTTCATCTTCATGGCCAGGCTCTTGACCTGGGCGGCCGGCACTGCGTCAAAGAAGAAGTCCTCGTTGAACATGGGGTTCCTGCTGTTATTGATGATGGTGCTCCTCTGCTTCTGCTGCTTGCCTGGGTTCAGGTAAAGAGACACGCAGCAGTTGATGCTCTTCACGTCCGTCTGTTTCTCGTACAGGTCCTCGGCGGCGAGCACTCGGACCCTCAGCCGGGCTGCCTCGGCATCATAGTGAGTGCTGAGCCTCAGCGTGCCACCTTTGTTGAGGTTGACCGAGTGCTCACGCTGGAGGAGGTCTGAACTCGCCCCCCCAGAGCCGGTCCCCTTGCGTCCGCGGAAGGTAGGGGAGGGAGGGCAGCGCAGGCGGCGGCGCTGCAGGCTGGGGCTGGTGTCGGGCGAGCTGCAGTCATTCGTGGACAGGGATCTGCGGCGTGCCAGGGTATGCTTGGCACGAGATACCTGAGAGGGAGAAAAAATCTGTGAAGGGAAGGGATGATTATATAATATAGGGCCATATACACAAAATTCTGAGCTAAATGTATTTTAAAAACATGTACTTAAAGTGATCATCCTTAGATGTTAACATCCTTACTGTTTACCTTGGCCTGCGTCTCCTGTGTGATGGATCGGAGGAGGGAGGCGGAGCGGGTGAGGAGGGGGGAGGTAATGGGGGAGGACTCGGCCGAAGAGCACGTGTCGCTCTCACCCCCACTGAAGTAGCGGTAGGGGTTGGGGACAGAGGGCGTCAGGTGGTTCTCCCCCCGGTTGTGTCTCTGGGAGCCCGGGGAGGTATGGGGGCTGCTGGGGTCTCTGTGGAAGATGGACTCCTTGCGGTGGCTGTGGGGGCTCTCCACCAGTGTGGAGAACCCATACGAGGTCTGGACCTTGGGGACGTAAGGCAGGGACATGTCTGTCTGGGACTGTGGCTCTGCGTTGGTGTCTCCCCCCTCCCCTACCCCGCTCCCTGGATCGTCTGTGCTCTTAATCTGGATGATGTGGCGGTTAGAGGCCCTCAAAAGGTTGCGGGTGTCCTCGGCAAGACGAGAGAGCAGGCGCGGGCTGCGGGGGTTCAGGTTGCAGCTGCCCTGGGTCTGGCTGCAGATTGCGTGCTCGGAGGTGTAGGGGTGCAAGGTGGAGTGGGGCTGGGGCTCCGGCGTGAGGGACTCTGTCTCTGGGGGGCAGCAGATGAGTTTGTGGGGGATGAAGAAGTCGGGGATCTTACCGGGGGTGATGATGTTGGTGTGAATGGAGACGGGGTCTGTCTGGTTCTGCTGCTTGTCCCCCGATGACGCAGAGTGACAGCCATGAGAACCACGGAACTTCTCCAGGAGCCACATGCTTCCCCCCAGAGCCTGAAGTTAGCTAGCTGCAGACACAGAAGGACAAAACGTGATGATGTCATACAGTCACAGGTAGGTAGGAAACGACATCCCCTTGTGTCAACGTGTAATTCAAACTGTGCATACAGAAAGATAAGAGTGGGAGAGTTCATAAAGGCAAATGTGGAAAAGTGGGTGGTTCTCAAAAGTATGAACCTATCAAACAGGGTAAGTCGAAAACAACATTAGGCAACGTTCTCATTAGGTCCATTTAAGGGTTTTGGCGAGACCTTACCCCACTGACGTTCTGAGAACATTCTAGGAGCCGTAAAACATGCATTAACCTCGGGACCATTAGACAATGTTCAGTACAGGTCACGGTTTGGTCTCAGTATAACGTTATATTGTCACGACTCCGACCGAAGGTGGCTCCCCTTCCCGTTCGGGTGGCGCTCGCCGGTCTACTAGCTGCCACTGATTCTTTCCTCCCCCTCCTTATGTGTTTATTGAGGACACCTGTTTTGAGTTGGGTATAATTAGTGAGGCTTTATTAGTCAGCCGGCCCGCCTGGTTCTTTGTGCGGGATTAATTATTGTGACCTTCTGTTTTGTGTAACTTTTGTGCACGTCTGTGAGTTACGTGTTTTCCCATTTCGTGGGTTTTGCTGGACAGTTTAAGTCCCCGTGTTTGGGGCGTTTGTTTTGTTATACGCGCTGTGTTTTCGTGGGGTTGGCTTATCTTCCCCGTTTTGTGCATTAAAGTAGCACTACCCTGAACTCTCTGCTTCATGCGCCTGACTTCTCACCCACTACACTCAGAACGTTACATATATAGTAATAAGGCATTTTGATGTCCATTAGGTAACATTACAAATAGGTTCCTATTTGGTTCTGTTAGGACGTTATCCCTGGGACATTCAATGCCCACAATGGGACGTTTCATGCTAGTCAAGGGGATGTCACGTAAACGTTCCCTGGGGGACTTTTTTTGTAGCTCCCTGTAAAAGTTACCAGGACTTCACTGAGGACCATGTCAAAACTTTTTTAGGACATTCTCAGTACTTTCATTTTACTAGTCATTGGGAGGTCTTATGATGGTCCCCTGGGAACATTCTCTGGGGAACATTGTTTTTAAGCTAAGTGGGATGCTTTTCAGCTGAAATAGTGTAAAAAATGTAATCAATAACCACGTTTCCATAAAACCATTTCATGCGTGTGAATTACCTGACGCATGAAAAAAAAGTCAAGACCGGGCTCATGGAAACATGAAATGTCGGTACAATTTTATAAACGCAAACAGACAATTTGTTCGTTCAACATGGTGGGATCTTTCTGTGTCTATAAAATTAATTATGAGAGAAATGGCGGTGGAAACTCCTTTATGCGCAAATATTTATATAATAATCATCATGTCGAAGTTAACTTGAAGTCAAGTGATGATATGTTGTGTGGTCTTCCTACTACGACTCTAGAAAGCATGCACTTTATTAGGCTACAGATAAGTTAGGAACTTCACAGGGTGGTGAATATGCAAGGTGACGAGCTTGAAGCTCCTTTCCAATAAATATCCAGGATCTTATTCTAGTGATCGACGCTTGGCTGCCGTTTGACAATTACAAATAATTGCGCTCTTGTCCATAATAATCTCATAATATAGGTAGCCTACCCGCGCTGTATCTGCGAGCTGTTGGCAAATCATGCAGTCTAATTAAAATGTTTCGGGCTAATAGGTCCAGGTGGACTAATGAGAACATGATAAGACTTTATTGATTTTATCCGGTCCTAAATAACAATAAGTAATAAAATAAAATAAAGAATGAATCATTTAGGTTTATTTGCTATAAATAGTGTAGGTCTCTGAAATACCTTAACATTAAACAAATCATGTTTTAAAATAAGTACATTTAGAGTGTTTAGTTTAGAATGTTTTCCCCCTTCAGGCACTGACTTTCATTAACGAGAAGTTTCCAGTAAGTGTGCATAAGTGCGCATAACCTATCCGAGAGCGGCGTAATGGCCTGTATTGTGCGCATCTGTTTAATGATTCTGTTTGGTGGAAGCAATCATTTGCATATCTAGTGAAATGTACACGGTTGCCTATAAGCCAGGATATGATGTAACCATTACGTTTGTAGCCTATTTCACATTATGCGCCGTTGAACAACTTTTACGCACTAAACATAATACCTCGATTTAGGCGGGACGGTCCCTGATAGCAGAACAACTTGTAAAATAGACACAGACAGCAGAACAACTTGTAAAATAGACACAGACCGACTCACAGTGTCACTGATCGAAAAGCGGCGATGAGCCGACCGGTAGGCTGCAAGACAAACGAAGGACCTGTTGGATCACAGGAACTCACCGTTGGCCTGAAGTGTTTCCCTACCACTCTTCCCGATAGAAATAGAAAATTGTTCAACGTCGCTCACATGCGTCTGTCCCTGTCCCCTTAATACTTTCCGTGATTCGCTTCACATGGGTTGCCTAACTAACCTACCTTCCGTCAGACAGAGTAACTGTGGGGGAAACAAACAATCATTGGGGCTCTGATGAGTCCACCTCTGGTTTACATATGGACCCTGCCCGCTGCCGCGCTCTCCATGGTGACGACAAGCCAATGGGAGGAGCCCAGGCTGTCCACGCACCCTCCTCAAAATAGGATCTAACGCCTAATTACGTGTTTTGATTTTAACCGAAGGGCAAATCGTTGTTTCCTTCCTATATGTCTATAGAAACGTTCTCATTGTATTTGCAAACATTATCATTAACGGGTTTATCCATTAAATCAAAGGGGGCTGACATCAGTGAATCAGATCAGAGATCCTCCTGGAGGAGACATGCAAAATTGACGGTCATTTATTCACACCATACTTTGCTGCATTCGCTTCTGAGGAAGTCGTGTTCCATTTGGCTCCCAGAGCAGATAGACCATAGAAATAGAATTACTGCAAAACCTGGAGTTGATGACATCACCATGTAATCCTTCATCCCCTCTTTGCCAGCAGGGCTCGTGGTGGTCTATGGCTGTGACAACTTGATGGATCAGTCCCTTGGTGAAGTTAGAGTGACATTCTGGCTCCTCTGTTACAGTAGATTACTCTGTATTGCTGGGCTATTGGGGGAAGGAGATGAGATGGTATATGGGCAGAGTTGCACCGTGGAGAGCTGTAAGACTTTCCCTGGGCTCTGAGGAGACAGACTGTAGCTCAGCTTCCATTGCTGCATCAATAAGTAAATGGGCAATGATGGGGCTGTTGGAGAGAACATGCCTGGCGGTGTAGACCCTTTGAGCTGTGGGGAAATAAATCCAATCTATTGTTTGCGATGGCATGTGGAGGATCAGTGGAAGAGTGTTGATATACAACGCATTCGGAAAGTTTTCAGACCCTTTGACATTTTCCACCCTTTGCTACGTTACAGACTTATTCTAAAATTGCTCCCCCCCCACCACCATTAATCTACACACAATGCCCCATGATGACAAAGCAAAAACATCATGCTAGAAATGTTTGCAAAAAAAAAAAAAAAAAAAAAGAGTCATTAAAAACCATATTTATTCAAGCAATTCAGCCATATCAGCTATGGATTGTAAAAAGGAAGCACTAAATAAGGCTGAATGCACTGTTTCGCTGACAGACAAGGCTCTGCTGATAGCCAGGTGTAGTATTGATTCACTCCATGGTGCTGAAAGGAAAGCTCAGCTGTCGGGGACAGCTTTATGTAGGCCCTAACAGTTTGTGGGCATAGTTTGTCACCGTTATAGTGCAATTAATGTATTGTTTAGTGTTATGTTTTGTCATGGCTTTGCTGGCATGCATCTAAAAAAAATGCAAATGTGCATGCACGGTTTCTAAATGAGGTCTCTGAAGAGTACAGAGAAAGATGACAGTGATAATGATTCTGCTTCCACTTTTTCACATCTCAAGAAAATATACACGAGTATACTTTAACAAAAAGGCATATTTAACTTAAATGTCCACACAATTTACTTAAATATACTTTCCAAAAAGTATATGCAAAAAACATTTGCATATTACACAGCATCCTTTTCTGCAGGTACATTTTGGAAATATGTTTACCCTCATATTGACCTTACTTAAAATGTTCATGTTCCAACTGAATAACATTGTACTTTTAATGACATATCACACATTACACATTTATTGAAATGTTAAATTATTACTTTAATGTAAACAACTAGTGTGGAACGTGAGTGGTGAACTTGAGGATCACGTGCGACAATCCCTCCCAGTAATTGGGGAACGTGTTTGTTGTCGAAGTGAGGAAAATGCTGTAAATGAAGAAGACTGTATTGTTTTTTTTATGAGATGTTGATTATAATAAATACCCCTTTGATATCATACAAGCAAGCCAAAAACCTGTGAGTACAAATATGCACTGCACATCATAAAACTCATGTCATATACAGTGTCAGTGTTTATGATCACTATGTTTGATGTACAGTTACCAGATGACATGGCGTCATACCCTGGGTTGTTCTGAACAGAATGAGCATATTGTGAAGAAAAATATTATCACAGCGGCACACGCAACTGAATGCACTTATGACTCCTTTCTGTGCGCACCAAAATGATGTGTTTCCCGGAATTGCTTTGTGAATGCCTAACACTGTAATATCATATTTTATAACTTAGCTAGCCATGTTGGCAATAGAACAAGGTTTCAAATGATGCCCACCTCACCCAGATTGCGATTTATAAATGGACCATTTTTGGATTGAGTAAACAACAGTAATTGAGTGATTGCAGGGATGCAGGGTTGTGTTCCAAACAAAATAACCAAAAGTGTGCTTGCTCTATTTTCTCAACAACAGCTAGGAGAGCAAACTGCCTGTAGCTCAGGACCTGAAGTGAGGATATGCATATACATTTGAAAGGAAACACTTGTTTGTGGAAATTTTAAATTAATATTGGAGAATGTTACACATTTAGTCTGGTAAAAGATAATACAAAGAAAAAAACATGTTTTTGTGTATTTTGTACCATCATCTTCAAAATGCAAGAGAAAGGCCATAAAGTATTATTCCATCCCAGGCGCAATTTAGATTTTGGCCACTAGATGGCAGCAGTGCGTGTGCAACGTTTTAGACTGATCCATTGAATCATTGCATTTCTGTTCAAACATTTTGTATCAAGACTGGCCAAATGTGTCTAATTGGTTTATTAATAGCTACTGTAAATTGGACAGTGCAGTTAGATTAACAAGAATGTAAGCTTTCTGCCAATATCAGATATGTCTATGTCCTAGGAAATGTTCTTGTTACTTATGCTCATGCTAATCACATTAGCCTACATTAGCTCAACTGTCCCGCGGGGGACCCACCGATACTGTAGGGGTGCTCTTTTACAAGCATTCAGTTTAGGATTGTCCAGGATCAATTCCCCTACTTGGGATTTTAAAGGAAATATTCCAATTTGTTTAAGGAAAAAGTTGCTCTAAGAAAATATTTACACTTTTTGGAAGTCTCTCTCTTTCTCTTATTGGAAAGGTTAACGTCATTAAAATGAATGTGTGGCCCAAATGTTTATATTTACTTCAATGTTTACCTATTTTTATTCCATAATCTTTTTTCAATTCACTGAACCAAGCATTCATGTATTTTATTTGGCATAGCAAGGTACCGTGGATTTGTAGAAAATAATTTACAGAAGCCTAAGGCATTGGGTGGTTTTTACTCTACCAACATTTCAGACATTCTATTGGGCTGCAAATTTCAGAGCCCTTTTGTACTGGCTACAGACTGATACTATTGGCCCAAGACCACTCTGGATCCAGATCGAGTCTGAATCACGTAAACCTGTTGCACTTTCCTCTGTGTTGTGCTCGTCTCTCCCACTGTCCCGAGGCAAAAGGTGTGTCAACCCAATTGTAAAGCATTCTCTTCAAATTTGGAATCAATTCCGTTTAGCCTTAGAGGCTTTCCCTATCAGGTCCAATCAGAACATTTGATTTCCTCCATCTTTAAATGATGGGGCTTTTGACATCTGGCACTCACTAGGCCCCTCTTCACTGGCCCAATTATTCTTTGACGATACATTTGCCTCTTTTGCTCAGCTACAGGAAAAGCACTTTTTGGAGTACTGCCCATAGGCAGCCCTCTGTCAAGAGTTCAGTTGGACACTGTTGCTTAAAACTCTTTTAGCTAGACGGCTAATACTACAGAACTGGAAGATGGCGGTTCCCCGATATTATAACTATTGGGTGGGAGATGTGTTGTGTTCTCAGAAATTAGATTTTTTCTTAAAATGCAATACCCGAGTGGTGCAGTGGTCTAAGGTACTGCATCTCAGTGCAAGTGGTGTCACTACAGTCCCTGGTTCAAATCCAGGCTATATCACATCTGGGTGTGATTGAGAGTTCCATAGGGCAGCACACAATTGGCCCAGCATCATCTGGATTTGGCCAGGGTAGGCTGTCAATGTAAATACAAATTTGTTCTTAATTAAAGGACTTGCCTAGTTAAATAAAGGTTAAATATAACAAAATGTAAATACTCTAAACTTTGGACTTGGACTCCATTCCAGTTTTACTTTATAAAATCCACTCTCTGATGGCATTGTTATTAAAACCAAAATAAATCTGTATTTAACACCCCTGTGATTTGCTGTTTGGAGGAGCATTTATTTTGTGTGTTTTTTGCGGGGAGGTCATTGAGATTGGTGCCCATTGATTCTTATTGAATTTGACTTGTGGATGCCTTATTCCTCTTTCCCTGTCAGAGACTAAAAAATAACTTGTTTTGCTCTGTTTGGAAACAATGTAATTGTAAAAAAGAAAGAAAAAAATGAAAACAAGCATTGTAAACTTTAATTTTGGTCTGGTGGATGGTCAGTCTGTGGCTATGTCTGTGGCCACTGAATGTGTGAGTGGTTGCATTTCTACACCCCTATCCCTCGGCTGTTTACAGGAACAATGGCGAGGTGACCACTCAGTTCCAGTATTGCTCTTTAACCTCTGTACCCTTCTTCCCACTGTATTTAACTTGTCTAAATTATGGTCTCTTTATACTTATTCTTTATTTTTAATAAAACACATTCTAGTAAAGCATATCATATTATTCATATTGTGTTGTCTTATTATGTGTGTAAAACTGAAGTTCGAAACTGAGTTTTCAAAAAAATAACCTTTTCCCCATGGCACATTTTCTGGCTGGCACCTGCATTGCCTTCATTGTTGTTTTCCGCACAAATAATAACTTTGAACATGTGTGTGTTCCTATCAAAGTAAGTGCCTTATTTTCTGTATATTGTGTTGTCGTTTCTACTGTAGCATACCGCATGCACTGTATGGAGCATAATGTATTTACTGTTTTATTCACGTTTTCAAGTACTGGTAACAATTCATACATTCCAATTCTTACATAGATTGTAATGGACACATATGATGTGTGTAAAATACTTTTTTGACGGTTTTTCAAGGTTGATAAGCTAATGCTAAGCTATTTGCCATTATGTTTGTTGACATCATACAATGCATTCTGGTTATCACATAAGTGTCTAGCAGACCAAAGATCTTATAAGAAAATGAGGTGAAGGGATAGTTTACTCGACTCACTTATTGTGCTTTTCAAGACAACTGGTCAAAGATCATTGATGTCAAATCATGACGTCAGTGATCTTCAGTTCAGAGAATTCGGGCTCTAGAAAGAACCCAGAGTTCCCCGAGTTGGAATGAACCCACTGAAGTCTGAGATCTCCGAGTTTCCAGTTCCCAGTTGTTTTGAAAATGGCATCAGATTGTAACTATGGTACCTTTTTAGCATACTAGTTCCCAAGCAAGAATTTTGCTATAGACTGTCTAGGAGTGGTCTGAGTGGGGAGGGGAAGACTGAAAATTAGCTGTTTTTGGCAGAGAGGTTTGGAACTCTCTTTGTTATTGGTCTATTAACCAATCTGCATGATGATATCACCATGGAAACCAAAAACTCCCGCTCATGCAAATCTGCTGATTAGAAGGTCCTGTGTGGATTGCATTTTCAGCCAGCAACTATCAGGAAATAACACTGATCAAATGTTTTCACACTTTTACAGTGGTAGTTTCATCAGCTGTTGTACAATATGATATAAAACATAGGAGAAACTATATTTTTTATTGTACTGGGCCTTTGAGAAACAACGTTCTTCTGTGGGAATTTCAGTAATTCAGCATAACGGTTGCTACAGATTTCCTCATGGTTCTATTTGAAGTCATGTTCTCAAATTTTTCCAAGAATGTTAAGAAACAATGTTCTTCTGTGGGAATTTCAGTACTTCAGCATAATGTTTCCTACATGTTTCCCCATGGTTCTATTTAAAGTCATGTTCTCAAATTGTTCAGAGAACAATAACAAAACTTCCCATGAAAACCACAACAAAACTTTTGGGAACCCAGTTGGTGTCGCAACTGACTGTTGAGAGTTAGAAAAGCATAATACACAAGGTGCAATTTTGAAAATGGGTCGTGCATCAGCAGTTTCCCACTTGTTATGTCAGTCTCTGACAGTCACTCACATAGCCCACGTCAGCAGTGCTCTGCCTATACACAGAGGGGTCCCCGATAAACAGAGGGAGCCTATACACAGAGGGGGCCACCCAATATTCAGAGGAGGGCTCCTGATCCAACCAGGGGGGCTTTCAGTTGTGAAACCAACAGTGGTCTTACCAAGTATGAGAATGGTCACATAAACAGTAGGGCATTGCTGTTCTTTTTTGCAGGTCACTAATAATGGCTTTGTGTTTCACTAGAGGTAAGTCAAAATAAAATCTTATTTGTTACATGTTTTGTAAACAAAAGGCGTAGACTAATAGTGAAATGTTTTGTTACAGGCCCTTCTCTACAATACAGAGAGAAAAAAGTGAAATAAAAATAATAACACAAGGAATGAATACACAATGAGTTAAAATAACTATATACAGAGGGCACCAACACTAAGTTGATGTGCAGGGGTATGTGGTAATTTAGGTAGATACTGTATGTACATATACACAAAATGACCAAAAGTATTTGGACACCTGCTTGCCGAACATCTAATTCCGAAATCAGGGGCATTAATATGGAGTTGTTCTCCCCTTTGCTGTTATAACAGCCTCCACTCGTCTGGAAAGGCTTTCCACTAGATGTTGGAACATTACTGTAGGGGACTTGCTTCCATTCAGCCACAAGAGCATTAGTGAGTTTGGGAAATGACGTTAGGCGACTAGGCCTGGCTCGTAGTCAGAGTTCTAATTATATCCCAAAGGTGTTTGATGGGGTTGAGGTCAGGGCTTTGTGCTGGCCAGTCAAGTTCTTCCACACCGATCTCAACAAATAATTGGACCTCGCTTTGTGCACGGGGCATTGTCATACTGAAACAGGAAAGGGCCTACCCCAAACTGTTGCCACAAAGTCTCCTAGACGTTTCCACTTTACAATAACAGCATTTATAGTTGAGCTCTAGCAGGGCAGAAATTTGACGAACTGACTTGTTGGAAAGGTGGAATCCAATGACTGTACCATGTTGAAAGTCACTTAGCTCTTCGGTACTGGCCATTTTACTGCCAATGTTTGTCTATGGAGATTGCATAGATGTATGCTTGATTTTATACACGTCAGCAACGGGTGTGACTGAAATAGCCGAATCCACTCATTTCAAGGGGTGTCCACATATTTTTGGTCATGTAGTCTAGGTAGGGATAAAGTGACTAGGCAACAGGATAGATAAACAGTAGCAGCAAAAGAGTTGAACCAAAAAGGGTCAACGCAGAGAGTTTTAACGATATAGCAGTCGTATGGCTGCTATATAGGTGGTAGAATCTTTTCAGGGTCCCTTTTGTTCCAGACTTGGTGCATCGATACCGTTTGCTGTGCAGTAGCAAAGATTCTATAACTTTTGTAGCTGGAGTCTTTGTCAACTTTTAGGGCCTTCCTCTGACACTGCCTGGTATAGAGGTCCTGGATGGCAGGGAGCTCGGCTCCAGTTATGTACTCGGCCATACGCACTACCCTCTGAAGCGCCTTGCGATCGGATGCCGAGCAGTTGCCATACCAGGCAGTGATGCAGCCAGTCAGGATGCTCTCGATGGTGCAGCTGTAGAACCTTTTGACGATCTGAGGGCCCGTGCCAAATCTTTTCAGCCTCCTGCCTTCTTCATGGCTGTGTTGGTGTGTGTAGGCCATGATAATTCTTTAGTGATGTGGACACCGAGGAACTTGAAGATTTCGACACGCTCCACTACAGCCCCGTCGATGTGGATGGGGGCATGCTCAGCCCTCCGTTTCCTGTAATCCACAATCAGCTCCTGTGTCTTGCTGACGTTGATGTCACTGACCTCTTCACTATAGGCTGTCTCATCATCGTCGTTCACAGTCATGTGCACTGTCTGTGTCTACGTTATGTCATTGTAACAGACTGTATCTTGTGTATTTCTCCCCCTCAGTTGCTAAAGAAACAGCTAATAGGGAGCCGAATACAGGAAGGAAAGAACATTTGAGAATGTTCTGAATATTTGAATCATACTATACAAATAAAAAAATAAAAAAAATGTTTTGGTTGAAGTTAGAGCATTGCTCAGGCCTCTCATGACTAATGTACAACAGCAATCCATGCAGGTTAACCCTATCCCTGTACTGCACGCACATGCGCACACACAAACACACACCGTTTAGCTGGGTTTAGAACACAGGGTAATGTAATGGTTACAGAGCTAAACTGCTGCATGCCCTCCAAAGGCACACGGTCTGTTTTAATTGGAGGAAAAGCCGAGAGGGAACAAGTCTGTTTCTATTTATAATGAGTTCTATGACTAGAACTCCAATGCTCTGCTGTTCCCATTCCGCCCCCCTCCCTACCTCTTTATCCTTCCCTACCCACCTCTCAACCTCCTTATTTCCCTCCCTCTTACCCAACAGTCTGCACAACCACTCAAAGTATACTGTACCTTCATGTCTCCCCTTTTTTAATCTGTCCCTTTCTCACTCCTTCCATATCTCTGCCCCTCTCTCTCTGACTCATGTCCTCCCCTCTGTTTCACGCCACCTTCTCTCTGTACCTCTCCCCCTTGTCTGTGTGTCTCCCTCTTCATCTAACTGTATCCCTTTGCTGTATCCTTCCACCCCCCCCAAAATCTGATTATTCATTATTCTCTTTCTCGTCTAACTCTTTTCTCACTCAGTGGAAAAATAAAGAAATAACTGTCTCACCATGAAGAAAAATAAAATAAATCTCATACAGGTACAGGACAAGTGGCCAATTAGGGACTGTTTTTTCACCTCCTGTTGCTATGTAAAGTCCAGGGGTTTGTGAGGCGACTGCTGCCTCACACTGAGCACCATGGACTGGAGCTGGGGACAGATGAGAGAAAATGCCTTGATAAAGAACAAAAGAGAAGATGGATCTATGAAATTCTATAATTTGTTTAGTGGCCACATCCATAGATCTCTCTGTCTCTTGTAAGATCCACACAGATACAGAGCGTTTACACACAAACGTGCCCGCATACCTGTATTTGGGCATGCAGGCAAGCGCACACACAGATGCGCTTGTTTACATTCCTTCGTGAAACAAGACCGGCAAAATGTTCCAGGGGTATTTTCTTTCAGGACTCCTCCGTGCAGCCTTTATAAGAAAGCATCTAAATTCAGTCCACCGTATCTGCATAAACATAATCCTTAGATTAACAACCCAGTTATCTTTTTACTTCAGAAGCACAGGCCATAGGTTACTATCTACACTATATATACACACAAAAGTATGTGGACACCCCTTCAAATGAGTGGATTCAGCCATTTCAGCCACGCATGTGGCTGACAAGTCTATAAAATCGAGCACACAGCCATGCAATCTCCATAGACAAATATTTGCTGTAGAATGGCCTTACTGAACAGCTCAGCGACTTTCAACATGACACCATCATAGGATGCCACCTTTCGAACAAGTCAGTTCGTCAGATTTCTGCCAAGCGTTGGCTGGAGAGGTGTAAAGCTCACCGCCATTGGACTCTGGAGTGGCGGTACTATGAAACGTGTTCTCTAGAGTGATGAATCACGCTTCACCATCTGGCAGTCCGACAGACAAATCTGGGTTTGGCGGATACCAGGAAAACGCTACCTGCCCCAGTGCATTGTGCCAACTGTAAAGTTTGATGGAGGAGGAATAATGGTCTGCGTTTTTTCATGGTTCGGGCCCCTTAGTCCCAGTGAAGGGAAATATTAACGCTACAGCATACAATGACATTCTGGATGATTCTGTGCTTCCAACTTTGTGGCAACAGTTTGGGGAAGGCTCTTTCTGGTTTCAGCATGACAATGCCCTCGTGCACAAAGCGAGGTCCATACAGAAATGGTTTGTGGTGATCAGTGTGGAAGAACTTGACTGGCCTGCACAGAGCTCTCACCTCAACTCCATCAAACACCTTTGGGATGAATTGTAATGCCGAAGCCGAGCCAGGCCTTAATCGCCCAACATCAGTGACCGACCTCACTAATGCTATTGTGGCTGAATGGAAGTCCCCACAGCAATGTTCCAACATCTACAGTTGTTGGGCACTTACCAGAAGAGTGGATGCTGTTATAGCAGCAAAGGAGGGACCAACTCCATATTGATGCCCATGATTTTGGAATGAGATGTTTGACGAGCAGGCATCCACAGACTTTTGGTCATGTAGTGTACATCTAAGGCTTTATACCTTAAAGATTGAATCGGCCTTAGAGGAAACTGCACTACTGTTTGCTCCCAGCACTTTTGTTATTGTTTTGTTGCTGAAACTAAGGAGAAAGAGAAGAGCCCGCAGTACATATTCTGCTGTTCTATCACGTGTGCAATGATGTCTGAGAGGGAAAAAAGTTGTTCGCTGTTTGCAGGAACTTCTTTGTTGTTTCAATATCACAAAACAGATGTGGCAGTTTCACCAAGTAAGGATTCCAGATTTAAGAGAAAACACAACACATCATCTTGTTGGCTGAATCACTTTATGCCAACATAGTGGTTCTTGTCATTGGCGTTTACATAGTTAGTTAATTAACGATCAGCTCTGTCTCATTCTGTGTGTTTGTGTGCCATCGACGCAGACAACCTTGGACTTGTTTAATTAATCTCAGGCTTCACCCAAAAATCTAAAAGAGATCAACATGTAGATTATTTCAAGAGAAAATTAAAAGTTTGTTGACAACTGGAACACCAGACACAATTGAATGCTGATCTGTTTACTTTTTCAAGTGGGTTGTCTTGACTTTAGGCTGCCACATGGGTGAACACTGAGTGTTCCTTCCCTGCTCCGGACTCCTTAGTACTGTCTCGCATCCAGACATCTCCTCTGGGTCCATACTTATTCTGTGTGTTTTCTGTATTTGCTTTGGGCTGTACAGATTTATCACCACAGCTCTGCTAGCACAGCACTGAGCTATCCTTAATTTACTAGTGTGTGTGTGTGTGTGTGTGTGTGTGTGTGTGTGTGTGTGTGTGTGTGTGTGTGTGTGTGTGTGTGTGTGTGTGTGTGTGTGTGTTATACACCTCTGTTTCCTACAGGCCCTTCCCAGCTGGACTTGTTTTCACATGGCTATAAAGGAGCTATAAACTCTGTCAAGGATGTTTCCATTCCCTTTCAAATATAATTTGATACAATATCTCCCTTCTCATTGCCTTGGAAAATACTACACCCCTGGGCGGCAGCGTAGCCTAATGGTTAGAGTGTTGGACTAGTAACCAAAAGGTTGCACGTTCAAATCCCTGAGCTGACAAGGTACAAATCTGTCATTCTGCCCCTGAACACTGTTCCTAGGCTGTCATTGAAAATAAGAATGTGTTCTTAACTGACTTGCCTAGTTAAATAAAGGTCAAATAAAAAACATAGGAATGCTCTTAAGCAATGCTCATGAAACAATGCCATTAATACTATTCATTAAAGGTAAATTTAGTACAGTCTGTGATACCTTCCCTTTATAAGAGACTCCTCATTGACAGGGCTGGATATTGCATTGGAGCAATGGGAGAAGACGATATCCCCGCCTTAAACCATTCTGATCCCTCAACATCTACATGAACAAAACCCCTGCTGCAGTTGCTTTATCCTTGTAAAAATCTATTTAATTCATTCACAGACAAACCAGAGCTCAAGCAGAAAACCTGTGAAGCTCAAATATTTAAACACATTCATACCAACCCGAAAGCTGTACTGAGGAAATATAACTTCTCTGCCTGTCATATACTTTATCCGAGGTTTCAGAGGAATATAATTATCTTTATCTCCCATATCCCGTCTAATTGTCTCTCTCTATCCTCCTGTACCTACTTCTCTCTCTCCAGTCGCTGTGTTGATTTGACAGACATAATGAAGTCGTCTAGTTAGTGTCCGTCTTCCCCATTCGTCTTCTAGGCATCTGTTACGGTGTGTGTTTCTCCCAGTTATCTCTGTTCAGTGTAAGCTTCCCTAATGAGTAAGGACAGAACACTGCATCTATTGTAGCTATGGATTTGTAATCAACACCAGTTCCCTCTTCAATATCTCAAACCATTCTCACACAAAGAATACAGTGAAGTGCGTCTTTCATTTTCAGTTATTTAAGTGTAGTTTATAACGCAATTTCGGGTAGAGAGCTTTAAGCTTCAGACAACACATCTAATCCACAAAAGGAACGTGACTTCTGTATTGGAATGCAGCCTTAGAGCAAGAACTCCATACATGGGCACCGACATTCATATTGGAACGCGGCCCTGGAGTTGAAAGTCCCATATTGGAACGTTGCCTACTAGCAAGGAACTCCATATTTGATCATAGAGCCGTGATCATGCCAATTTGCTCAACTGCATCAAATTTTCATTAGCCACAAGCCCGCCTCACCTACCTGACCTACCCGTCATGATGTCTCACCGCCAGGGTTCATTGTCATGGTTCCGTCTTTGGGTTCCCCCGACGTGGAGCTCCTGGGCTTTGCCCCATTTACTGCGAACTCTTCCTCTCTCCCCTTCCTCTGGGAGAAATGAATGACAAAACAAAACATCACTTTGTCACTCCTCTTGCCTTCTCGGCCACTATCTCCTCTTCCTCCCTCACCGGCCCGACCTCACCTCCGGCTGCCTCTGCTCAACCAGGGCCCTTCCTCCTCTCTCGCCGCTGCTGCCTTCTGGCAGTTCCTGGCTCCTCCAGATGAGCCATTCTGGCATCCACACCCTGTACCATTTGTTTGCCTTAACCGTTCAGAACCAACTTTAGCCCTTTGTGCAAGTCTTAACACTCATTCGATCAACATGGTAATCCTTTGAAAGATGCACCAAACTGGGAAATAAAACCACAATCATGAAAGCAACCCACAAACAAGATGATGCTAAAGATGGTGTAAAATAGCGCTGACAGATATGGCAGCTCTGCTCCTTAGCAACTTTGCAGTATTTTGTTTTTTTGTCTGTTATTTCTTACATTATTAGCCCAGAATTTTTCTTGTGTTATTACGTACAGCCGGAAATAACTTTTGGATATCAGAGCGTCGGTAACTCACCAGCATTACGACCAGGAATACGACTTTCCCCGAATTAGATCCTTTGTTCGTACCCCCCAGGGCAATTTATTTTATTCCAGAGGCTGTTCCAAAACACTGCCTGCGGAGAAGAGGTATTTTGAGTGGACTTCTAGTCCGACTCAGGAGGCGTGCACTCCATCCACCACTTCCGAGTATATTACTCGCTAATGTTTAGTCTAGATAATAAAGTAGACAAGCTCAGGGGGAGGATGTCCTTCCAGAGAGACTTCAGGGATTGTAAAATACTCTTTCCTGGAAACATGGCTCTCTTGGGATATATTGTCCCCGTCCATACAGCCAACTGGGTTCTCAGTACATCGCGCAGACAGGAATAAAGAACTCTCTAGGAAGAAGAAATGCGGGGGTGTTTGTTTCATGATTTACTACTCATGGTGTGATTGTGATAACATACAGAAACTCAAGTCTTTTTGTCACCTGACCTAGAATACCTCACAATCAAATGCCGACCGTATTACCTCTCAAGAGAATTCACTTCGGTTATAGTAACAGCCGTGTATATTCCCACTCAAGGCAATACCACAACGGTCCTCAAGGAACTACACTGGACTTTATACCAACTGGAAACCACATATCTTCAGGCTGCATTTATTGTAGCTGGGGATTTTTACAAAGCAAATTTGAGGAAAAGGCTACCGAAGTTCTACCAACATATTGACTGTAGTACTCGCGCTGATAAAATATTGTCCACTGCTACTCAACTTCGAAGTGCCAACAAGGCCCTCACCTGCCCTCCCTTCGGCCAATCTGATCACGACTCCATTTTGCTCCTCACTTCCTATAGGCAGAAACTCAGACAGGAAGTACCCGTGCTAAGGAATATTCAACGATGGTCTGACCAATCACAATCCATGCTTCAAGACTGTTTTGATCACGCGGACTGGAATATGTTCCGGGTAGCCTCAGAATAACATTGACGAATAAACTGATATGGTGCCTGAGTTCATCAGGAAGTGTATAGGATATGTTGTACCCACTGTGACTATTAAAACCTTCCCAAACCAGAAACCGTGGATAGATGTCAGCATTCGCGCAAAACTGAAAGCACGAGTGACTGGTAATATGGCAGAATACAAACAGTGTAGTTATTCACTCCGTAAGGTAATCAATTAGCCGAAATGTCAGTACAGAGACAAAGTGGAGTCGCAAATCATGGGCAGACAATCCCGGATTACAAAGGGAAAACCAGTTATGTCGCGACACCTATGTCTTGCTACGGGACAAGCTAAACACCTTCTTCGCCCGCTTTGAGGATAACACAGTGCCACCGACGTGGTCTGCTATCAAGGACTGTGGGCTCTCCTTCTCCGTGGCCGACGTGAGTAAGACATTTAAGCGTGTTAACCCTCGCAAGGCTGCCAGCCCAGACGGCATCCCTAGCTGCATCCTCAGAGCATGCATAGACCAGCTGGCTGGAGTGTTTACGGACATATTCAATCTGTCCCTATCCCAGTCTGCTGTCCCCACTTGCTTAAAGATGTCAACTACTGTTCCTGTACCCAAGAAAGCAAAGGCAACTAAAGTAAATGACTATCGACCCTTAGCCCTCACTTCTGTCATCATGCTCAAGTGCTTTGAGAGACTAGTCAAGGATCATACCACCTCTACCGTACCTGAAACCCTAGACCCTCTTCAATTTGCTTACCGCCCCAATAGATCCACAGATGATGCAATTGCAATCGCACTGCACACTGCCCTATCCCATCTGGACAAGATGAATACCTATGTAAGAATGCTGGTCATTGACTATAGTTCAGCATTCAACACCATAGTACCCTCCAAGCTCATCATTAAGATCGGGGCCCTGGGTCTGAACCCCGCCCTGTGCGACTGGGTCCTGGACTTCCTGACGGGCCGCACCCAGGTGGTGAAGATAGGAAACACCTCCACTTCACTGATCCTCAACACAGGGGCCCCACAAAGGTGCTTGCTCAGATCCCTCCTGTACTCCCTGTTCACCCATGACTGTGTGGCCACGCACGACTCCAACTCAATCCTGAAGTTTGCAGATGACAACAGTAGTAGGCCTGATTACCAACAATGACGAGATGAGGGCAATGGGAGAGTGGTGCCAGGAAAATACCCTCTCACTCAATGTCTACAAAACAAAGGAGCTGATTGTGTAATTCAGGAAACAGCAGAGGGAGAAAGCCCCTATCCACATCGACGGGACCGCAGTGGAGAAGGTGGAAAGGTTCAAGTTCCTTGGCATACACATCACTGAAGATTTGAAATGGTCCACCCACACAGACAGTGTGGTGACAAAGACGCAACACTGCATCTTCAACCTCAGGAGGCTGAAGAAATTGAAGAAACATTGCCTGGTACGGCAACCACAGGGCTCTCCAGAGGGTGGTGCGGTCTGCACAACGTATCACCGGGAGCAAACTACCTGCCCTCCAGGACACCTAGAGCACCCCATGTCACAGAAGGCCAAAAAGGTCATAATGGACATCAACCTCCTATTCCACAGCCTGTTAACCCTGCTATCATCCAGAAGGTGAGGTCAGTACAGGTGCATCAAAGCTGGGACAGAGAGACTGAAAAACAGCTTCCATCTCAAGGCCATCAGACTTAAATAGCCATCACTACCCGGTAACGCAACCAGTCACCTTAAAGGCTCCCGCCAATATTGTACATAGACTTGGAATCACTGGCCACTTTAATAATGGAACTAGTCACTTTAATAATGTTTACATACTTCTTTACTCATATGTATACTGTATACTGTATTTTATTCTCCTGTATTTTAGTCAATGCCACTCCAACATTATTTGTATTTTTTTATTTAACTAGGCAAGTCAGTTAAGAACAAATTCTTATTTACAATGACGGCCTACCCCGGCCAAACACGGACGACGCTGGGCCAATTGTGCGCTGCCCTATGGGACTCCCAATCACGGCCGGATGTGATTCAGCCTGGATTCAATCCAAGGACTGTAGTGTAGCCTCTTGCACTGAGATGCAGTGCCTTAGACCTCTGTGCCACTTGGGAGGCCAAAACATTGCTAGATCTAATATTTATACATTTCTTAATTCCATTTTACTTGCATTGTTGTGAATCGTTTTAGATACTTTTGCACTGTTATATACTACTGCACTGTTGGAGCTAGGAACACAAGCATTTCGCAACACCCGCAATAACATCTGCTAAATATGTGTATGTGTCCAATAAATGTGATTTGATTTGACAGAGCGCTAGTTCCAGAGGATAACCTGGTTAAAGACTTTGTGCATATTCACTGGCTCCTGCAAGAACTACCATAGGATAACTAAGATACCTCTCTCTCCACTTCTACCATTCCTTGGGGGTTTACCCTGCCAGGAAGTGGGGTTCAGCACAACCTTAGTCCAGGATTGGGGGAGTTGGCCTTCCTTACACTACCTTATTGCCTCTTCCACCCCCTTCAGCTCTTTTCACCTCCTCTGTGCCAAATGCTCTATCGATGTCCTCCACTCTAGTGCAAGTCTACAAGCAAAAACTTCAACCAGGTCGAGTGGATGACTCAGCTTATTCACCATAGTGCAACTTTGCCAGTCCAACTTGGCACCCTCCTGGAGCTCTGGCACTTTGCCTGAACCAAACCCTGGACCTCCTGAACTTCCTCACATCTAGGTTCTCTTCTTGCAGCCTGCTACAAAGGCCCAGATGGACCACCATGTTGTGGAAATTCTTCCACAGGGACACTCAAAGTCAATCTTTAATTAATCATTGTTTATTGTCAAACTCGATGCACCATAGTGAACGTTTGTCAGAAGCCCTGCGGGTGCAGTCCCAGCAGTTGTCTTATATTCGGCCATACACAGACAAGTTATATTTGCATGATTTAGCATAATTAATCATTACTGGTTCATAACATGTGACCTTGAAACTGAGATATCTTTGTTCTCAAAACAAGGTCTGGGCGTACTGCCAAATTGCAGATACTGATAAGTGAGGATTCATTAAATCAGTCACATGCATGAACACATAAATTAGTTATTAGAACAGAACATGAATAGAACACAGAAATTAATTAGAAGAAAAGCAGATATAAAATTTCCTTGCCCACACGTGCCTCGCCACGCTGAGACAGGACAGAGCCTCCCACTTCCACCGTACGGCCATCACGTGGCCTTCCTAACACGTCTCGCAACACAGAGATTGAGCAGAGACTCCCGCTTCTACCTCATAGCCATCACATGGCCTACCCCACGTGGTTCTCGCCCACGCCGAGATGGAACAGATCCTCCCGTTCCACCAGGGCAGCCTTCCCCACGTGTTTCGTCCCAACCCAGGATGGGGCTGAACCACCTGCATGTTCCCATCTTTTCTCTGAACGTCCAGCATGTGCCCATCTTTTCCCTAGCAGTTAAGACCAAGCTCCCACGCAGTGACTCAACTTAGACCTGACTAGTGGGGACTTGGCCTTGAACCAGTGACGACTTGTCAGAAAGTCTCTCTTTCCTGCATAATTCAATATGCTAGTTACAACAGAAAATGTCAGATTGCTCGTACTGAGAGATTAGTGCTTTTTGAGGTTGGTTCGGTTTGTTAGATTATAAAAAAAATAATCACTGTTTTCAACAACAACAAAAACATTAATGCACTATGCATTGGTTTGAATGCTGTAACACAACAACAAGTCCCATGATAGTAGTGACTGCCCATTACTGCTTATCACTTATTGCTCTTCAACCGATTGCTGCCTGCACCTGCCCGCCCGTCCAACATCACTACTCTGAACGGCTCTGACTTAGAATACGTGGACAACTACAAATACCTAGGTGTCTGGTTAGACTGTAAACTCTCCTTCCAGACCCACATCAAACATCTCCAATCCAAAGTTAAATCTAGAATTGACTTCCTATTTCGCAACAAAGCATCCTTCACTCATGCTGCCAAACATACCCTTGTAAAACTGACCATCGTACCAATCCTTCGGCGATGTCATTTACAAAATAGCCTCCAATACCCTACTCAACAAATTGGATGCAGTCTATCACAGTGCCATCCGTTTTGTCACCAAAGCCCCATATACTACCCACCATTGCGACCTGTACACTCTCGTTGGCTGGCCTTCGCTTCATACTTGTCGCCAATCCCACTGGCTCCATGTCATCTACAAGACCCTGCTAGGTAAAGTCCCCCCCTATCTCAGCTTGCTGGTCACCATAGCATCACCCACCTGTAGCACGCGCTCCAGCAGGTATATCTCTCTGGTCACCCCCAAAACCAATTCTTTCTTTGGCCACCTCTCCTTCCAGTTCTCTGCTGCCAATGACTGGAACGAACTACAAAAATCTCTGAAACTGGAAACACTTATCTCCCTCACTAGCTTTAAGCACCAGCTGTCAGAGCAGCTCACATATTACTTCATATTACATATTACTAGCACCTGTACATAGCCCATCTATAATTTAGCCCAAACAACTACCTCTTTCCCTACTGTATTTATTTTATTTATTTATTTATTTATTTTGCTCCTTCGCATCCCATTATTTTTATTTCTACTTTGCACATTCTTCCACTGCAAATCTACCATTCCAGTATTTTACTTGTTATATTGTATTTACTTTGCCTTTACCTCCCTTATCTCACCTCATTTGCTCACATCGTATATAGACTTGTTTCTACTGTATTATTGACTGTATGTTTGCTTTACTCCATGTGGAACACTGTGTTGTTGTATGTGTCAACTTGCCTACCTGGTTAAATAAAGGTTAATTTTTTTTAAATTAACCATTTATTCACATTACTTTACTTTAATAAAATATTTCAGTTATGTATATCATTTTTGTTTTAGGCCTATTTGATTACTTTTGTCACGTTCTGGCCTTTATTTCCGTTGTTTTGTATTTATTTAGTATGGTCAGGGCGTGAGTTGGGTGGGCAGTCTATGTTTGTTTTTCTGTTTTGGGGCATTTCTATGTTTTCGGCCTAGTATGGTTCTCAATCAGAGGCAGGTGTCATTAGTTGTCTCTGATTGAGAATCATACTTAGGTAGCCTGGGTTGCACTGTTTGTTTGTGGGTGATTGTCTATGTTGATGGCTTGTTTCAGCACAGTCCATATGATTAGCGTCACGGTTGTTATTTTGTTTACTGGTTTTGTATAGTGTTCAGTGTTCACTACTTTCTTTATTAAAGATTTACCATGGACACTTACCACGCCGCGTATTGGTCCTCAGATCCATCTCGCCTCTCCTCTTCAGATGAAGAGGAGGACGGCCGTGACAACTTTATTTCATTCCAATTCATCTCATCTCTAAAGAGCTGCTGCCTATGATGCCTAACAAAATCACTATTTTAGTAGTTCTTCAAAAGAAATAAGGCAAACTTTTATGACTGCTGAATACCAACTAACAATCTCAGATCATGTATTTTCAGGTAGAGATACCTCACGAAGCAGCTGCTCTCAATGTGTTCTCCTGTCTCTTCTCTCTGTCTCAGACCAGACAAGTAAACTCACAATGGATTATGGTCGTTGTAGTTTAATAACCACATGTTCTGTGCTAAACTACAGTATGTAGAATAATGGCCTGTTGGAAACTACAACTCCCTACTACATCGCACAATTCGGGCTTGTCCTGATTTATCTCTCGAAAAACTGCGCATTGCGCTCACAGGAGAAAAAAAACGACATGTAATTAAAATAATTTAACCAATGTCGGTCAAATAGTTGTTTGGTTAATTGCTCAGCAGTAGCTACTGCTTTACCTAGCTAGCCTTCATAATGTGCAACACATGACCAAATGTAGCTTTAAATGAATAGACCACAGCTTTAGCACTACCAAGGGACTCGACTTGGACTAGAGTTTACAGGAATCGGACTGGGACTCAAACAGGGACTTGGGATTCGACTCGAGGTTTAGTGACTTGACTACATCACTGTTCCCACGTCCCCCCACAGCCATTGTATGGCTTCTCCACACAGAGATTGGACAGAGCCTCCTCCTACGGCCTTCCGCAAATGAGCCCACCTACGCTGAGACAGGACTGAGGCTCCTGCATGCACCTTCTCTCAATCAGCCGCGGTTCACAACAACTGGAAACTCGAGAACTGGGAAATCTCTGACTTCAGTGAGTTCAAGACAACTGGGAACTCAGAAAAATGTACCTCTGACTTGGAAAATATGTTTTTAACAGTCATCCAACTCAGCATTCCAAGTCGGGAACGGGCCTCTTTCTAGAGCTCCATTCTGAAGATCACCGACGTCATGATTCAACCTTCTTTTTGCCCACAAGAAGGACCGCCCTTCCACCTTCCTTTTCAAGTGAGCACAGCACAAGGTGAGTCCAAAAATGTATTGTATGCTCCTGCATAAGTTATGTAATATGCCAGGGAGATATGTATACCCTCCAGATTCTGCAGAGGGGGAGAGACTCGGAATCCCAGCTGGCTTGGCGGTCTCAAATGCAGGTCGCTATTGAACATTTCCAGCGCTGCAGGAGTTGTCTATGGACCACGCTGACTTTCAATGCAGCAACTGCAAGCTTGCAGAGGACTACATGAGTGAAGTGGCTAGCAAGCAGCAAAGCTACTGGGGAATCCACACCCGCCTACTTATTATTTTCCTTCCACCCCAGCAGCCGGACGCTGCTCTGGTCTGGTGTAAGTGTTGCGGACGTGTCGGCTCTCCACAGCCGACAAGCTGGTGCTCAGCAGGGTTCCATCCCCGAAGGGGTCTTCCTCTACCCTGGAGAACGGAGCTGTTTCTCAACCCAACCAAACCAGCCATGGAGATACGCCACTCGCCGTGGAGGTTGAAGCGTCTTCTGGCAACGGGTGTCTCCTTGGAGATGTTGAGCCCGGACCGGACACAGACCAGAAACAGCTTTGCCAACCAGGATCCAGAGGTTCCAGCTCCTTCTTCCTTGGGGGCTTCCCATTCAAGATCAGATCCGGAGGTACCTGAGTCTTCCTCCTTTGTTCGGTCCCTCTCCGGTGGCTTCTACATCGGGTTCAGATCCTCGGAGCTCCCACCATCAGACCGTGAGGCTGCCTGAGAGACCGGCCCATTAACATCGCCAGCTGTCCTCATAGGCAGCTCTATGGTGATAAACATCTCGGTTCCCTAGGCAAAAACGGCCAATCATTTCAGGTCCAGTACCAACATTGGGTCACGGGTGTGAAAGATTCAGCAGGCTACTGGCCATTACACATCTGCTAAAATATTATTGTAGCTCTGCTGGAGTCACTTTTATAGATAACTTTGACACCTTCTGGAAAAAGAAGATACTCTACAGTTATGATGGAGTCCATCCAAATCATCTTGGCTCCTGGACTCGCATTTCAAGGATGCGTTGAAACAATGACTTATCAATGATCCAAGACCAACTCAGTTAATCCCTACCATTGTGCCAATGAGTTGTCATAATGCTGCATCAAATGTACATTATCCTATAGGCAATGGCAGACACAATGTAAGTAACTTAATTTATGTCCCCCTAATTTCCCTGAATACCTTTCTAAATCCTACAGCTATTGGATGCAGTAATGAGCCAATGAACCAGAGTTACACTGTTAGCACTGAGGCGGAGTGCTCTAGTAGGAAGACCACTTTGTGCAGCGTACCCTGCACTATCTAGTCTACTTCTGATAAGCTTCCCAGGAAAGCATTAAAAACAATGGAGCAACCCAGAAAAGTGCAACAAAATGCCCATATTAACACATGCAGCCTGAGAAACAAGGTCCATTAAGTAAATGACTTGCTTGTAAGAGATGACATTCATATTCTGACAATCTCTGAAACTCATTTACCTTTTATGATACAGTGGTAGCAATAGATGGCATTTATAGCATTTACCGAAAAGACAGAAATGTCAACGGGGGCTGTGTTGCGGTCTATATAAAGAACCACATTCCTGTAAAGCTTAGAGACGATCTAATGTTAAATACTGTTGAAGTAATATGCTACAGGTTCATCTGCCTCACCTAAAAAACATTATTGTGGGAAGCTGCTATAGACCACCAAGTGCTAACAGTCAGTATCTGGATAATGTGTGTGAAATGCTTGATAATGTATGTGATATCAACAGAGAAGTATATTTTCTGGGTGATTTAAATATTGACTGGCTCTCATCAAGCTGCCCACTCAAGAAAAAACTTCAAACTGTAACCAGTGCCTGCAACCTGGTTCAGGTTGTCAGTCATCCTACCAGGGTATTTAAAACAGTACAGGAATGAAATCATCAACATGTATTGATAACATCTTTACTAATGTTGCAGAAATTTGTTTTAATGCAGTATCCAAATCCATAGGATGTAGTGATCACAATATAATAGCCTAATATAGCTGAGCCTAATATAGTGTATAAGAGGTCATTATAATAAGTTTTGTAATGATTCATATGTTGATGATGTAAAGAATATTTGCTGCTCTGTGGTGTGTAATGAGGAGCAACCAGATGCTGCACTTGACACATTTATGAAATGTCTCCTTCCAGTTCCTAATAAGCACGCACCCATTAAGAAAATGACTCAATACTGTTAAATCCCCTTGGATTGATGAGGAATTGAAAAATGTTATGGTTGAGAGGGATGAGGCAAAAGGTATGGCAAATAAGTCTGGCAGCCCAACTGATTGGCAAACGTACTGCAAATTAAGAAATCATGTGACGAAGCTAAATAAAAATAAACTATACTATGAAACAAAGATACATGATATAAAGAATGATAGCAAAAAGATTTGGAGCACCTGAAATGAAATTTTTGGGAAAAAAGCCAACTCGGCTCAATCATTCATTGAATCAGATGGCTCATTTATTACAAAACCCACTGATATTGCCAACTACTTTAATTACATTTTCATTAGCAAGATAAACAAACGTAGGGATGACATGCCAGCAACAAACACTGACACTACACATCCAAGTATATCTGACCAAATTATGAAAGACAAGAATTGTACCGCGACCGGGAGGTCCATGGGGCGACGCACAATTGGCCTAGCGTCGTCCGGGTTAGGGAGGGTTTGGCCGGTAGGGAAATCCTTGTCTCATCGCGCACCAGCGACTCCTGTGGCGGGCCGGGCGCAGTGAGCTCTAACCAAGGTTGCCAGATGCACGTTTCCTCCGACACATTGGTGCGGCTGGCTTCCGGGTTGGATGGCGCTGTGTTAAGAAGCAGTGCGGCTTGGTTGGGTTGTGTATCAGAGGACGCATGACTTTCAAACTTCGTCTCTCCCGAGCCCGTATGGGAGTTGTAGCGATGAGACAAGATAGTAGCTACTAAAACAATTGGATACCACGAAATTGGGGAGAAAAAGGCGTAAAATTAAAATAAATAAAAAATATATAAAAAAAGACTTACTTGTCTACCAGAACACAGAGGGTGTTCTTTAATGGAAGCCTCTCAAACATAATCCAGGTAGAAGCAGGAATTCCCCAGGGTAGCTGTTTAGGCCCCTTGCTTTTTTCAATCTTTACTAGCTTTGAGTAAGGCCAGTGTGTGCGGTATGCGGATGACTCAACACTATACATGTCAGCTACTACAGCAGCTGAAATGACTGCAACACTTAACAAAGAGCTGCAGTTGGTATCAGAATGGATAGAAAGGAATAAGTTAGTCCTAAATATTTCCAAAACTTAAAGCATTGCATTTGGGACAAATCATTCACTAAACCTCAATTACATCTCGTAATGAATAATGTGGAAATTGAGCAAGTTGAGGTGACTAAACTGCTTGGAGTTACCCTGGATTGTAAACTGTCATGGTCAAAACATATTGATACAACAGTAGCTAAGATGGGGAGAAGTCTGTCCATAATAAAGCGTTGCTTTGCATTGTTAACAACACTATCAACATGGCAGGTCCTACAGGCCCTGGTTTTGTCGCACCTAGTCCTACGGTTCAGTAGTATGGTCAGGGAAAATTGCAGTTGGCTCAGAACAGGGCAGCACAGCTGGCCCTTAAAAGTGGTCACAGAAACGTTAAAAGAATTTGGCCTCCGGATCTAGTCACTGTATTTCTGTGCATTCAAATTGCCATCGATAAAATGCAATTGTGTTCATTTTCTGTAGCTTATGCCTGCCCATACCATAACCCTACCGCCACCATGGGGCACTCTATTCACAATGTTGACATCAGCAAACCGCTTGCCCACACGACGCCATACACGTGGTCTGCAGTTGTGAGGCCAGTTGGATGTACAGTACTGAAAAATTCTCAAACAATCTCTAAAACCCTCATACCAAACTCAATCAACTACTACCCCTTCCAAAATGTTCGTCGGTTGAGAAGAAGCCGAAGTCGTGAAATGAACAGAATCAATCGAAGGGAATCAGGTGTGCAGCAAATGTATACTATATGAACTTAGGGTGATGAGGGGGAGAAGATCAACCATCACAATTCCACTTGAAGAATGAATAAATACAACTCACATAGGCTACTTATATGCTTCAACTCAAACCTGACTTTAAACGATAGAGTACAGAAGGAAAGGCTGTTCAACACTTGATATACAAGGTGTGCATGTTAGATTAAAAAAAAATCTCACAGCCCTCCGTGGAGTGTTCCAGACAGCCGGATCTCAATTAAGTGACTACTGACTCTCTCTCCCCAGCAGCCCACATTAACAACCCAAATTTCATTTCCAATTGATGCATTAATAGATGCAGTTTAAGTCTATTTAGAGTGCCGCCGATGGCAGGAAGGATTCCCGCTGGTTTTGAGCTCGATTGACGGCATCAACACATCGACCAGAGGGAGAGGAGAAAATGGAAGGAGTGAAGTATCTTTCCAATCAAATGAGTGCAACAAAGTGAGGAGCCTCAGGGCTTTTTTCTAGCAGGTTGGCATTTATTGTCATGAGTCTTGCCCTGGAGGCAGCTCTACAGAGTGGTCACTAGCTGGCACATCCACAAAGCCATACAATCTGATTTTAAACATAACCCTAATATTAACTCTCACCTTAACCACACTGCTAACCCTAGTACTAACTATAAAATAAGACCAAGAAGCGAATTTTTGTTTTCATTAATTTTTACAGTATAGCCAATTTTGACTTTGCAGCTGGCCCATCTAGCAGAATGGCAAGATTCATGACAATAAAATCAACTTGCTCTTTTCTACACCCTTTTTTCCATCCTTCTCTCCTTCTCTCAGTCCTTCCTGCTCAGTGCTTAGCTTGGCTATTATAAGGGCACCTTGCGTGTGACTCACTGCCATGCTTCAGCACATAAGTGCTTGTGGATGATTGGCTGTATTTATAGGAGTACGTGGACGCACATGTAGTGGAGATCAATGCACAGTGTTGTTCTCTCCCTCACATATCAAGTCATCTACCCTTGCAAAGGGGAAACGATGGCCTCTATTTCACATGTGTTTTGTCACTCATTGTCTCCGTGGAGTGGCTTTCCAATTTAAATGCTCTTATTGGAAAGTGTGAGGATTGAAACAAAGAACTAGCTAATGATCACTGACATCACTGGAATGTGGAGGTGTTGGCTTACATTGTTGTCCTGATACTTCAATCATCCGTGGCACATACTCCTGCCATCTTTTCCTACCCTGACATCCATTTTCTCCATTATCTCTTCTCTCCGTCTAAATCTCTTCTCTCCGTCTAACTCTTGGCCAAAGTTTTTTTGTTTGTTGATGATCCATCGGATTAATCTCCAGTATTTATTTCTGTTACGCACGCCTCTATGAAGAGGGAACGCAACACCCTGCTACAACTAAACTCTGTGACGCGAAAGAGGTATGGACTGTAGGTGTGAGTAAGGATGACAACAGGCAGAATGTGGTACCGTTTTACAAGGACTTTATTCCTGTACACGGTAATATGGGGAAAAGGGGCTGGACGGAACCAAAGCAAATAAAGTAAATCTCAAAGCCCCCCCCCCCCTCCTATCTTACCTGCCTAACCACTTTTACCTAATTTAGCACCACCTGGTGCCCTAACCAAAATACAGGGGGTGGTCCGCCCAGGTCTTACCTAGTGTGCCTAGACAGTGAATATACTACGGGTATATGTATGCCCGCGGGCCTCTTGCCTAAGCACTCCCAAGGTGCCTTCCCCTTCCCCCCTGGGAACAAATGAAACAGAATATTAAACAATTTCACAAACAAACTAAGAAACAAAGGACATCAAATATGCTCTATCTGAGCAACAAACTCACAAAACATACCAACTTCCCAGCAATGAACTCCCAGCAAAATCAACCTCAGCAATCCCAACCTCTAGCAAAATCTACCTCTAGGAAAATCTCTCCGCAATGACCTCCCAGCAAATCTCTCTATCACAAACAATCGCTCTGCAATGACCTCCCAGCAAATCTCTCTATCACAAACAATCGCTCTGCAATGACCTCCCAGCAAATCTCTCTCAGCAATCCCTACCTCCAAAAATCTCTCCGCTGAACAGAACACTGGCTTTTATATACAGTGCCTTGCGAAAGTATTCGGCCCCCTTGAACTTTGCGACCTTTTGCCACATTTCAGGCTTCAAACATAAAGATATAAAACTGTATTTTTTTGTGAAGAATCAACAACAAGTGGGACACAATCATGAAGTGGAACGACATTTATTGGATATTTCAAACTTTTTTAACAAATCAAAAACTGAAAAATTGGGCGTGCAAAATTATTCAGCCCCTTTACTTTCAGTGCAGCAAACTCTCTCCAGAAGTTCAGTGAGGATCTCTGAATGATCCAATGTTGACCTAAATGACTAATGATGATAAATACAATCCACCTGTGTGTAATCAAGTCTCCGTATAAATGCACCTGCACTGTGATAGTCTCAGAGGTCCGTTAAAAGCGCAGAGAGCATCATGAAGAACAAGGAACACACCAGGCAGGTCCGAGATACTGTTGTGAAGAAGTTTAAAGCCGGATTTGGATACAAAAAGATTTCCCAAGCTTTAAACATCCCAAGGAGCACTGTGCAAGCGATAATATTGAAATGGAAGGAGTATCAGACCACTGCAAATCTACCAAGACCTGGCCATCCCTCTAAACTCTCAGCTCAAACAAGGAGAAGACTTATCAGAGATGTAGCCAAGAGGCCCATGATCCCTCTGGATGAACTGCAGAGATCTACAGCTGAGGTGGGAGACTCTGTCCATAGGACAACAATCAGTCGTATATTGCACAAATCTGGCCTTTATGGAAGAGTGGCAAGAAGAAAGCCATTTATTAAAGATATCCATAAAAAGTGTCGTTTAAAGTTTGCCACAAGCCACCTGGGAGACACACCAAACGTGGAAGAAGGTGCTCTGGTCAGATGAAACCAAAATTGAACTTTTTGGCAACAATGCAAAACGTTATGTTTGGCGTAAAAGCAACACAGCTGAACACACCATCCCCACTGTCAAACATGGTGGTGGCAGCATCATGGTTTGGGCCTGCTTTTCTTCAGCAGGGACAGGGAAGATGGTTCAAATTGATGGGAAGATGGATGGAGCCAAATACAGGACCATTCTGGAAGAAAATCTGATGGAGTCTGCAAAAGACCTGAGACTGGGACGGAGATTTGTCTTCCAACAAGACAATGATCCAAAACATAAAGCAAAATCTACAATGGAATGGTTCAAAAATAAACATATCCAGGTGTTAGAATGGCCAAGTCAAAGTCCAGACCTGAATCCAATCGAGAATCTGTGGAAAGAACTGAAAACTGCTGTTCACAAATGCTCTCCATCCAACCTCACAGAGCTCGAGTTGTTTTGCAAGGAGTAATGGGAAAAAATGTCAGTCTCTCGATGTGCAAAACTGATAGAGACATACCCCAAGCGACTTACAGCTGTAATCGCAGCAAAAGGTGGCGCTACAAAGTATTACCTTAAGGGGGCTGAATAATTTTGCACGCCCAATTTTTCAGTTTTTGATTTGTTAAAAAAGTTTGAAATATCCAATAAATGTCGTTCCACTTCATTATTGTGTCCCACTTGTTGTTGATTCTTCACAAAAAAATACAGTTTTATATCTTTATGTTTGAAGCCTGAAATGTGGCAAAAGGTTGCAAAGTTCAAGGGGGCCGAATACTTTTGCAAGGCACTGTAGCTTCAGAAGGAACAGGTAATTGGAGACAGCTGCGTCTTGACGAGGGGCGGGGTCAGCTCTCCAATTAGCCCTGGAGTCGACCAATCAGCTGCTTGAGGGATTTCAGGAAGCCATTTCCTGAAATAAACACATGCACATACACAAACTACAACACATAAACTGGGGAACGTAACAATTTCCAACCCAGGTTTGCATCTTTCGCCCATGCAACTAGCCCTCTCTCTCACCTTATTCTCCTCCTCCCATCCTTCAATATGATTCCCATCATGTTTCTGTGATGAGCAGGTCTGGGATCAACCCGTCTTTACGTGGGGAAGTGATGAGGGTGAGTCAGAGTGTCAGATGAGCAGGGATTTCCGAAGCACTTGGTTTTTCGAATTCCAGACTTATGAAAGAAATGTTCTGAAAGATTCCAATTCCATTTTTTTCCTTCCCACATATGAAAATGGAAATGTCCCATCTAGCACATTTGGTTCCTTGGAAGTTGGGGGAATGTATATTTTTGATTTCACATTACTTGTGGGAACTTAGCCATACATTTCCTGACCAGTAAAATTGAAAGTTATTTTAAACAAAAGAAATTCACCTGTTCTGGGAACGTACATTTTTGTTGGGTATTCCAAGTGTCCCTAAACCTCTCCAAAGTGGCATATGTCTGTAAATTAGATCATTCCAGTGGTATTACATATTATCAATCCCTAAATGCAATTTGTTCAGGATAAAAACACAATGTCTACCATATCAACCTCACTCAAACATTGTGGTGGTGTTATGGGGTATCCAGGGTACATTCAAGTGTCCTTTCAACCTCTCCAAAGTGTCCGAATATGGTAATTGTACTGTTTTTGCACACTGTGCCAAAAAGTTATTGTTCACTGTAAAAACAAAATGTCTGTAACACCAACCTCTTTCAAACAGTGTGGTGGTGACGGGGGACTTACAGGGGATATAGTTTTTTTTTGCTGGCGGTGATCCTGGAGTTGAGAGAAAACTTAGGTAAATGCAATGGCGCAATTACACTTTTCAAAAAATAGGCACGGTGGGCTTTTGGTTTCTCTCCCGCTAAAAACAGAAAGAAATCATTCAAAATAACACACTGGCTTTACTTACCACAGTGTGAAAAAGTGAGGGCTCCTCTATATAAAGTGAGTTTCTGAAACATGGAGTCCTTCTTTGCTGAGAAACTGAATGAAAGAGAGTCCAGTGAGGATTTGTCAGCATAAAGCTGAGTGACTCACTCATTCGTGGCTGTCTTTCTGATAGTCTCTAATAAAGAAATGTTTTGACCAAGTGAATCTACTCATGTTGTGTGTTTTCAATTATTTGTTTGCAATCAAGAATGTAAACAAATAAAATAAATCCTATTCATAATGAGTAATCAGATGTGTGTTGCAAGCTTGTCATTGTTCCTTATTGTCACAAGTGTAGAGAGGAGTAGGCAGTAGGCAGTCTCAGGTTTAGACCTACTGAATTTATTAAAGCACTGTATATAAAAGCTGGAGGAAACCCAAAGTGCAAAATAATAAAGTAGTCAGGAAATAGTAGGAGAGATTCCTCTCAGGAAACAAGCAGCATGTACAATGACCGACAAAGACAAATGACAGAGGGAGTATATATACAGTGATAGAGTGGGGATTGGAAACAGGTGTGTGCAGTGATGATGAGACAAAGGGTGTTTGCCAGCAACAGGTTCAGCAGCAGCTAGAAGGCCGGCGACGCCAACAGAACAGGAAGCAGCGGGACATCCCAACCTCTCCTCAATAGGAACGGAGATCCTACACCACGACTCGTGCCTGGAGCACCTTGGGACTGCCATGGACGAGGTGCTCCGGACCGTACGCCAGCTGCAGGCTACACCACCACCTTCCCTGCTCCCTGCGGTCATTTCAGCCACCCCACCACCATCTACATCGCCAGGTCTGGTCAGGAACATCCACCTGCCACTCCCCGGAGCAGTTTGACGGCACTCCAGCTCACTGTAGGGGGTTTCTCTTGCAGTGTGACCTCCATCTTGCCGTCATACAGGGACGGCCTCCGAGAGGGACAAGGTGACCTTGGTGATCTCGGTGCTGACAGGCCAGGCTCTGGAGTGGGCACATGCCGTCTGGGAGTGCAGTTCTATGAGCGACTCTTCTGTGTCGTTTTCGATCTCCCTACAGAGGGCCGAGAGGGAGGTGAGCATCTCCTCCGTCTACACCAGGGGTCCAGGACAGCATCTGAGTATGCTCTGGATTTCCGGACCGTGGCTGCGTCCACTGGCTGGAACGACCAGGCCCTGTTGATGGTTTCCACAATGGGTTACAGGCAGACGTCCAGACCGAGCTGGCCTGTCGCGATGAGGACCTCACGCTGGACCAGCTCATCGCCATGCGCCTGGATAATCTCCTGCGTGCCCGTTGTCATCCATCCCATGGGTTCGGGTCTCTCCCACGAACCCCCAGTGAGTCAGAGCCCATGGAGGTGGGCACGACGCACCTTCCCCCAGAGGAACATCACCGCCGCCATTAACAGGGTCTCTGCTCCTACTGCTGAGAGATGGACCACCCCTGGAACACCTGTCCCAGAAGGAGAACCAGGCGAGGAAGCGACAGGTTGAGGAGTACTCCCGCACCTTCCCAGGTAGGCGTGGACGTGCCTTGCTCCTCTTGGTCCACCCAGCCCTTCCTGTCACCTTCCCGGACTATCCTGGACCCTACTGAGTCCTGCTCTAGTAGACTCGAGTTCTGCAGGCAATTTCGTAGACCAGTCAGTGGCCTTATCATTATGCATACCTCTAGTCCCTTTACAAGCCCCTATCCCCGTCCATGCCCTAGACAACCTGTACCCTAGGAAGCAGACTGGTGTTCTAGACCATGATTCCCATTTCCCTCATAGTTGCTCACAGCCACCATGAACGCATCACTTTCCTCATCTTAGACTCTCCTGTATACCCCATAGTTTTAGATTTCCCCTGGTTCCAGTTGCATAACCCCAGGATATCATGGACATAGAGGAGGTTGTGAGTGTCAGGGGAGGTGTCTCTCTGTTTCTATCTGTGCCACCTCTGTGGAAAGTCCGGACCAGGTCAACCACGTCCCTATCCCGGAGGTATACCGGGACCTACAGGTTTTTTTCGAAGACTCGTGTCACGTGCCTGCCCCCTCATCGTCTCTGGGACTGCACTATCGTCCTACTACCTGGTTCAGCCCTCCCGCGAGGGCACATCTACCCTCTCTTGCATGCAGAGACCGAAGCCATGGAGGTGTACATCCACGAGGCGCTGGCCCATGGATTCCTCCGTCTGTCCACCTCTCCGGCCTCCTCCAGCTTCTTTTTTTGTGAAGAAGAAGGATGGAGGTCTCCACCCCTGTATCAATTACCGGACACTGAATAAGGTAACCGCTAAATTCAGTTATGCCCTGCCCCTCATACCCACTGTGATCGAGCAGATGCACGGTGCTCAGTACTTTACCAAATTGGATTTACACTGTTTGTTTGGAAGACCACCTTCAGCACCAGCACCAGGCACTACAAAAACAGGGTAATGCCATACGGCCTGGCAACAAAAAAAAACTCAGTGTTTCAATCCTTCATTAACGTGGTGTTTAGAGACATGTTGGGTTGCTGTGTAGTGGTGTACATAGATGGCATCTTGGTGTACTCCACTACACACAAGCAACATGTCTCTCATGTCCTGGGCTATCGGATATCCACAGCGGATATCAGATATCCACACCCACCAAAAATAAAAAAGCACCATTCTGCACTAACTGGCATTCAGACATTTGGAACAACACAAATAAATAATCATAACATTTAAAACTATTTAAATATAACAATATACACAAAAAATAAGACTCATAAATATCAAAAAGAAGAAGACAAATAGAAACAAACTGTAGTATATAAATACAAACAAAAAAAGAGAATGTAATTATTACACTATTACCCTATTGCTAACAAAAAACACACAAATAAAACTAAATTGCACAAATCCTATATCACACAAATACACAAATCGAATAACACACTTAGAAAGAAGAGAACCTAAATATTACACTATTGCACTTCAAACAAGAAACACACAAACTAAATTGCACAACCTATTACGTTACTAATTGCATTAGTACTGTTCAAAGTTAGAGGTGTGCTATTTGATAGATTCCCCCGCTCCCCCTACCTCGGGCTTTCATCTATACATTAATCCGCCACTGCACTCAACACTATGTGTTTTGGTGAAAGAAGGCACAGCACACTGTTAGAGCAAAATTGCAAGATTATGTTATAATGTTGTAATTCCATCAAATGGTTGTTTTATGCAACAGAATAGAGGGTTCTTATAACTCTATTGTGTCTGTGTGAATTGAAAGTTGGCCTCTAACACTGACAGGAGATTTACGATGTCTGTGGGTGATACCGCATACTAGAGCATGAGCTAATTTTTCTGTACTGGGGTCCCAGGGGGAGATGGCTCCATTATGGAGTTGGTGGGTAGACACTGGTCTCTACACAATGAGGACAGTTATTACAGCAGTTACTGTCTGCTGTGAATTATTAGTATCTTTCATACAAATCTTAACCTTGTGACCCATTCCTGTTTGTCATGTAGACTGAATGAGCATGGACTTTGGTATAAAATGCTGTGGCTCAAACCAGCTGGTTGAGTTCTCAGTGATCACCTCCAGGGGTGATTACCGACCAGCTCCATTACTGCACTAATGAAATAATAAAGTTTGATTGTTTTGAAGAAATCTAAAATTCTCTCCTTTCGATTACAATAATTCCACCACAACACCAACATCAAAACCTCATCCCAACTGTAAACTATGGTGGAGGGAGCATTATGGTTTGGGGCTGCTTTGCTGCCTCGGGTCCTGGACAGCTTCCTATCATCGACGGAAAAATGAATTCCCAACTTTATCAAGACATTTTGCAGGAGAATGTAAGGCTATCTGTCCTCCAATTGAAGCTCAACAGAAGGTGATGCAACAGGACAAGAACCCAAAAGACAGAAGTAAATCAACAACAGAATGGCTTTAACAGAAGAAAATACCCCTTCTGGAGTGACCCAGTCATTCCTGACCTCAACCCGATTGAGATGCTGTGGCATGACCTCAAGAGAGTGGTTCACACCAGACATCCCAAGAATATTGTGGAACTGAAACAGTTTTGTAAAGAGGAATGGTCCAATATTCGTCCTGACCATTGTGCAGTTCTGATCCGCAAATACAGAAAACGTTTGGTTGAGGTTATTGCTGCCAAAATGAGGGTCAACCTGTTATTAAATCCAAGGGTTCACATACTTTTCCCAACCAATATTATGAATGTTTACACAGTGTGTTCAATAAAGACATGAACAATTATAATTGTTTCTGTGTCATTAGTTTAAGCAGACTGTGTGTGTCTATTGATGTGACTTACATGAAGATCCTATACAATTTTCTGACCAATTTATGCAGCATTCCAGGTAATTCTAAAGGGTTCACATACCTTTTATTCCCACTGCATGTAAATACAAGAAATATGTATGTAGAGGGGTAACTTTCATCACCAATTCTCTTACCATTTTGTCAATTGTGTAATTAGCCTACCAGTTGATATAACTGTAATGTTAGTTCTCTTGAGGGGAATAATGGTGTGTTCTTTTTCTATTTTGTATATAGAGATGGTTGACATTACTGTTTAATGTAATATTGTTCATTGGATTTACATTGTAGTAATGTTCTATGTATTTGATCCTGTTGTCCTCTGTGCACAGACCGCATGTATACTCTGGTTCATCATCAAATCAAATCAAATCAGATTGTATTTGTCACATACACATGGTAAGCAGATGTTAATGCGAGTGTAGCGAAATGCTTGTGCTTCTAGTTCCGACAATGCAGTAATAACCAACGAGTAATCTAACCTAACAATTCCACAACTACTACCTTATACACACAAGTGTAAAGGGATGAAGAATATGTACATAAAGATATATGAATGAGTGATGGTACAGAACGGCATAGGCAAGATGCAGTAGATGGTATAGAGTACAGTATATACATATTAGATGAGTACTGTAGGGTATATAAACATAAAGTGGCATAGTTTAAAGTGGCCAGTGATACATGTATTACACAAAGATGGCAAGATGCAGTAGATGCAGCAAGATGCAGCAGTTTAAATGAGTACAGTATATACATATACATATGAGATGAGTAATGTAGGGTATGTAAACATTATATTAAGTGCCATTGTTTAAAGTGGCTAGTGATACATCTTTACATCAATTTCCATCAATTCCCTTATTAAAGTGGCTGGAGTTGAGTCAGTATGTTGGCAGCAGTCACTCAATGTTAGTGGTGGCTGTTTAACAGTCTGATGGCCTTGAGATAGAAGCTGCTGGGGATGCCGTCTAGGCCTGCAGCCTTGCGAGGGTTAAATGTTTTACTCACGTTGGCTGCAGTGAAGGAGAGCGGCAAGTTTTTGGTAGCGGGCTGTGTCAGTGGCACTGTATTGTCTGTCCTCAAAGCGAGCAAAAAAGTTATTTAGTCTATCTGGGAGCAAGACATCCTGGTCCGCGACGGGGCTGGTTTTCTTTTTGTAATCCTTGATTGACTGTAGACCCTGCCATATACCTCTTGTGTCTGAGCCGTTGAATTGCAACTCTACTTTGTCTCTATACTGACACTTAGCTTGTTTGATTGCCTTGCGGAGGGAATAGCTACACTGTTTGTATTCGGTCATGTTTCCGGTCACCTTGCCCTGGTTAAAAGCAATGGTTTGCGCTTTTAGTTTTGCGTGAATGCTGCCATCAATCCACGGTTTCTGGTTTGGGAATGTTTTAATCGTTGCTGTGGGTATAGCATCGCCGATGCACTTTCTAATGAACTCACTCACAGACTCAGCGTATTTGTCAATGTTGTTGTTGGACGCAATACGGAACATATCCCAATCCACGTGATCTAATGAACTCACTCACCGACTCAGCGTATTTGTCAATGTTGTTGTTGGACGCAATACGGAACATATCCCAATCCACGTGATCTAATGAACTCACTCACAGACTCAGCGTATTTGTCAATGTTGTTGTTGGACGCAATACGGAACATATCCCAATCCATGTGATCTAATGAACTCACTCACCGACTCAGCGTATTTGTCAATGTTGTTGTTGGACGCAATGCGGAACATATCCCAATCCACGTGATCGAAGCAGTCTTGAAGCGTGGAATCAGATTGGTCAGACCAGCGTTGAACAGACCTGAGCGCGGGAGCTTCTTGTTTTAGTTTCTGTCTGTAGGCTGGAAGCAACAAAATGGAGTCGTGGTCAGCTTTTCCGAAAGGAGGGCGGGGGAGGGCCTTATATGCCTCGCGGAAGTTAGAATAACTATGATCCAGGGTTTTACCAGCCCTGGTAGCACAATCGATATGCTGATAGAATTTAGGGAGTCTTGTTTTCATGTTAGCCTTGTTAAAATCCCCAGCTGCAATGAATGCAGCCTCAGGATATGTGGATTCCAGTTTACCTAGAGTCAAATAAAGTTTATTCAGGGCCAGCGATGTGTCTGCTTGGGGGGGAATATATACGGCTGTGATTATAATCGAAGAGAATTCCCTTGGTAGATAATGCGGTCGACATTTGATTGTGAGGAATTCTAAGTCAGGTGAACAGAAGGACTTGAGTTCCTGTATGTTGTTATGATCACACCACGTCTCATTAATGCGTGGAGAAACCAGCTGGCTGCACCGACTCCGTTAGCGTCTCTCGAGTGTGCCATGTTTCCGTGAAGCAAAGAACGTTACAGTCTCTGAATACTAAGCACTTTGGAGTAAGTGAAATACAGGCTCGATTTGGTTTGTGGCTCATGTAGAGATGTCGGGCACGAGTAGGATATTTGCTGAAGAAAAGCATGTCATTGAAACCATGAAAGGTTGAGTGGGCTAAACTAGATGACGGTTTAAGTCTCTCTGGAATGCTACCCTCACTCGGATTTCATCAACCTTGTTGTCAAAGGACTGGACATTGGCGAGTAGTATGCTAGGGAGTAGTGCGCGATGTGCCCATCTCCGGAGCCTGACCAGAAGACCGCTACGCTTGCCCCTTTTACAGCGTAGTTGTTTAGGGTCGCTGGCTGGGAACCGATCCATTGTCCTGGGTGGAAGGCAAAACACAGGATCCACTTCGGGAGAGTCATATTCCTGGTCGTAATGATGGTGAGTTGCTCTTATATTCAGTAGTTCCTTCCGACTGTATGTAATGAAACCTAAGATTTCCTGGGGTACCAATGTAAGAAATAACACGTAAAAAAACAAAATACTGCATAGTTTCCTAGGAACGTGAAGCGAGGCGGCCATCTCTGTCGGCGCCGGAAGTAATCATTAAACTCCTAGACTGGGCTTCTGTGTCCGTCATCACTCTTTGACCAGAGTGCGGTATCCGTTTACTCCCATTGGCCTATCCACACATTAGAGAGCACCAGACTTCGTTTAATAATATAACTTATTTTGAACAAAAGCCAGGAATGAGTTAGTCACTCGGCTCTATGCTGTTCCTGCTTCTGTTGCCTATTTGAGTGTTTGTTTAAAATCCTACTAATATCCTACAAAATTTCGGATAAAGCAATTTCACACAAAAAAGTAACATTTTTTTCTACCTTGTTAAAAAAAATCAGTAACTGGACACGGACATGCATATACAGTACCAGTGAAAAGTTTGGACACATCTACTGATTCAAGGGTTTTTCTATATTTTGACAATTTATAGAATAATAGTGAAGACATCAAAACTGTGAAATAACACATATGGAATCATGTAGTAACCAAAATTGTTCAACAAATCAAAATATATTTTATATATTTTTTCTTCAAAGTAGCCACCCTTTGCCTTGATGATAGCTTTGCACACTCTTGGCATTCTCTCAACCAGCTTCATGAGGTAGTCATGGACTAGTAACCGGAAGGTTGCAAGTTCAAACCCCCGAGCTGACAAGGTACAAATCTGTCGTTCTGCCACTGAACAGGCAGTTAACCCACTAGGCCGTCATTGACAACAAGAATTTATTCTTAACTGACTTGCCTGGTTAAATAAAGGTAAATTAAATAAAAACTGGAATGCATTTCAATTATTTGTGCCTTGTGAATTTATTTGTGCCTTGTGAATTTGTGGAATTTCTTTCCTTCTTAATGCATTTGAGCCAATTGGTTGTGTTCTGAAAAGGTACAGAAGATAGCCCTATATGGTACAAGACCAAGTCCATATTATGGCAAGAACAGCTCAAATAAGCGAAAATAATTGACAGTCTTAAAACCTAAAGCCTTAAAACATAACGGCCAGTGACAGTCAGTCAATCTGGAAAATGTCAAGAACTTTGAAAGTGTCAAGTGCAGGTGCAAAAACCAGTGCTATGATGACACCGGCTCTCACAGGAAAGGAAGACCTAGAAATACCTCTGCTGCAGAGGATACATTCGTTAGAGTTACAATACTAGCCTCAGAAATTGCAGCACAAATAAATGCTTCACCCAACACACCTCCAGGTAAGGGCTATTTGACCAAGAAGGAGAGTGATGGAGCGCTGCATCAGATCTCAACCACATTGTAGTTGCACCCCCCCCCCCCCCAGCTCGACAACCACAGGTTAAACAATGCTGAGATGATCAAAGCATTTGCTGCAACTTGACGACCTGCTCACCAAGCACAGTAAGGGCTGTCCAGATCATTATGCTGTTCTGCTATTCCAAGGATGTGTAACCAAAGAGAGATACCATGACCGGACACAGAATACCAACTTGGAAGAATCCAAATGGCAAATGAGGCAAATGTGGCATACCAGTGAACCTCAGATTGTTCATCATAAATACTGTGCCTCAGAAGTTTCTGTCCATGACTGATGCAACCCGAAAAAGCATTAGAGACAGAGTTAATGAATACTACCAAAGTGGGTCGCAGACCTGTTAATGGTGGGTCGCGACGTGTCCGAGTAAATGTATAATTTTTTCGTTAATTACTGGAATTGACTTGGTCAAGTGCATCTGCGGTCTCTGCTCAGTTTGGCAGCTGTGCGAGTGAAGGGGGATATCCTCGTGCTTCGCGGTTTACCGGATCTTTTTTCTGCAGTTTTCTTGAAGATCACTCTGCGACACACACAATGCAGCACTGTCGTTCAGCAGCAGATGATGCTCTGTCTGCCACTGACTTGTCATGACCACTAGCCTTCACTCACTGCTGTCATGAAATGGACTCATGCTAGTAACAAGTTCTGACTGAGCTCAAATGTCATGAAATGCATATAGAGCGATGAGTTTCTCTCTGTTTCATACCAACTTATAACGAGGAGCGCCCACAATGTGTTTTGTGAGGGGATGTGCTTAGTAATGAGTCTCTCATAACGAACAAATGATGGTAAACCCAGGGAGTTCTTTCAGAACCGCTGCAGAATGCTTCAGGAAACAGTGTTTCGACAGTTGAAGAGTACGCCAGCTAGCAAGGCATTGTTGTCATTTTATAACAGGTGATGATCAGCAGAAATAAGGTAGTATTAACTAACTCTCATAGTAGTAGATGTGAGTTTCTCTTTCAAACAATCCCCTGGCCTTGTACACAGCTAATAGTTAACATTCGCCAAAGCAAACTACCTACTGACAGTGCAACCCCAGTAGCAGTACAGATGAAGATGAACAATGATCAGGCCCACTGTACATCTTACTGTAGAAATGATTGTTGAAAACTAGTCTAGGTTTGAACTGTTGCAGTTAAAATACAATTTGTATTCTGAACTGGAATAAACTGATTGAAGCAAGATGCTTTTTGAGGCAAACACACTCACACAGGTCTGGGTTGTTCATCTACAGCAGGAAGCGGTCTCCTGCCTGACTGAGAAAGCAGTAGATGTTCTGATCCAGTTTGGCACCACATACCTACACGAGAAAGGGTTCTCAACCCTGACATACTTAAAAAACAAGTACAGAAACAGTTTCAAGGCTGAGCATAACCTCAGTGTGGTACTGTCAAAAACGGAGCCCAGAATAGAAATGCTCTCATTAGCACTGTGTGTGTTTTCTGGTCTACATCTGTGTGATGTGATCAATCAGTTTATTCCAGTTCAGAATGAAAAAATAGATATTGTATTTTAACAGCAACAGTTCCAGCCTAGACCTTATTTCAACAATAATTTATACAGTAAGATGTACAGTAGGCCTGATCATTTTTCATCTGTATTGTTACTTAGTGTTGCATTATCAAAAAGCCTGTGTGTGTTCTGTTATACATCTGTGTGATGTGATCAATCCGTTTTTTCCAGTTCAGAATGAAAATGATGTGTTGTATTTTAACAGCAAAGGTCCAACGTAGACAGATATGCAAGAGTGTTTTTAATGGGGGAAAATAAACATGAATATATATATTTATATGGATATTTAATTTCATTGTTTTTTGTTTTTGTCTATATTGCACTTGTTTTAGGCATGAAGGCGATGAAATGTACCGATATTTATGCATAGTTGCACATTTTCCTAAGCTTGGGTCCCAGGAAAACACAGAATTTCTAATTTGGGTCCCAGGCTGAAAAAATTTAACCCCTTACTTAGCTTTTCAAAGATGCCCTCTGGTGGTCAAACTAGCACTAATTAGCATTAATGGCAGCAATGGCTGACAGTTAAATATCATGCCATCGAATTCTGCAGCACCCCACAAGCTGCTCTGCAGTATGACACAACTTTTAAAGGAAGAAACATTGTACCTCAACTGGTATGCCATCTAGCCCTGGAGGTTTCCAGGACTTAAAGGCTTTAATTGCATCAAGCAGTTCCTCCTCTGGAATTTGGCATTCACATGGTTCTTTCTGTACAGCTGTTCATTTTTACATGATTCATATAAAAAAATCCATACAATTAACTTCGGTTAGTGGAGATCAAGGAGAATGAAATGAAAACATGTGCTTAAAGTACTTTGCTTCCTCTTTCCGAATATCGTTTGGTGAATCATGGTTGACTGTCATTTGTAAGTTTCAGTAAATTATTTTTGGTCGCATTTCTACGTTGAAGATTAAAACATAATTTGGTGCATTTTTCCAATATTACATCTAGTTTGCTTTATTTTTATAATATAAGGTATTACAGTTTATCTTTCTTGAATAAGTTCCTCCATTTATTTTTGTTTTTTCTCTAACTTATTCTGTGCTGCTATGGTACAGTTTTCATTTATTTGTACCGTTAGTCCTTCTATTTCCTTTGTTAATATGGACTCTTTTGACCTAAATTGCTTTTGTTTTATGGATGAGTATTGAATTGCATGGTCTCTAAAGGCACAAGTGTCCCATAGAATAAGGGGATCTGCTGTACCTATGTTATGTCAGAAAATTCAGTCATAGATAATTCTGTCCGAATTAAAAACAAGTGATCATCCAATAGGCTTTGATTCAATTTCCAATATCCTTGCCAACGTGGAAATTCAGTCAGAGTAAATGTATATGCCAATTATTTGATGGTCTGAACGCATTCTGTCCCCTATCTGCACAGGATGACTTTTTAAAACTTTTTTGTGCCAACTCTTCCAAGTCAAGTCAAGGTAAGGTCTTGTTTTTGTTCATTTATTGCCACCAGGGCCCTCCAGTATAACTGCTAAACTGCTTGCTGACTGTACATTGTACTGCATAATTGTTGTGGGTTTACTAATACATTACATGTAGTAGCTACGATGATGAAGGTAGGTTGTGTGTAGCGGTTAGAATTGGCTTGGAATTGGCCTAGTCACAGACAGCTGATGTGTTGTGCACTGAAATCCACAAGCAAAGGGAAAAGGTGAGAGGAGGAGACCATGTAAATGAGAGCAGAAATTCTACAATGAGCAAAATGATAATGCTGTTTGTATGTGGCTGCTATGAAAGTGAACTGTGTTTGCGTGTGATCAGGGGTGTACTCATTCCATCGATTCTGTTGAAAAACATTTCTTAAACGGAAGGAAACGGAACGAAACAAACCTGAATTTGTCTAATAGAAACTCTCATTTGCAACTGTTGGACTAATGATTACACCCTAGATCAGCTGGATGCAGGCAAGAGTGAGCAAGGTGGAATTGTCACTGTCTGTCACTTTGATTGCTCAAACTGTCTGTCACTTTGATTGCTCAAACTTTTTCTCTCGACCTTTACACCTATGTTGTAAACTTTCATTCAAAGGCTAGGTTGTAGCAACCTCATGATGGGTATAGGGGAAATGTATGTATCATGTAGTAGCTTAAACCTATCGATGAGCTGGATATGAATGACAGTCATACAATGTGCTGTAATAGAAATAAGGCCATGCTCATTAAACATCACCAACCTCAACTGGTGTAGATGCATGAGAACATTTTGAATTCAGGCTGTAGCACAACAAAAATGTACAAAAACTCAAGGGGTATGAATACTTTCTGAAGGCACCGTATCGGTATTATTTTTTAGAGTGGTATTTTTCTAACCTGAAAAGAATAGGAGGAATTTGGTTCACCCTCCTCTAGCCATTTCGTCTTAGATCTGAAGAAGGCTCCCTCTGCTTTCAGTTTATGCTGTAGACAAATCAAAACACATTGATCCTCTTCTGAAAGACTTTCAGCAGGCTTCTGAGCAAGAGAGGTGATCTTAGTAATTACACTCTCTTCTTCACCTCTCCTGGTCTTGGCAAGAATACTCCCATGTTTTGCAACCTCATATTTAAAAAAAAAAAAAAAAACTCCCAGTTATTACTGTATGAATTGTAATTTATAGCATTGTTCCAGAAGTATGTAAATACATTCTTTATCTCTATCTTGACCAACTCTATTACGCTTCCAATAGGGTGCTCTGACAAGGCCAGTATCAGTGTCACGTCTACTCCCGCTCTTTCACTCCAGCGTTCGACTTCGCGGGTTTACTTACCCCGGATCCTAGCATTCATCATTACGCGCACTTGCACTTCACCAATAGACACACCTGGACTCCATCCCTTCACTGACTACCTCCCCTATATCTGTCACTCCCTTAGTTCTATTCCCCAGGCGGTATTGCCTATGTGTTTCATGTCTGTAAACTACCCGTGTTTGTTCCATGTTCCGTTTTATTATTAAACCCACCACCTGCACTTGCTTCCCGACTCCCAGCGTCCACGTTACAATCAGACAAATCATTTTACGTCAATATAAATAATACATGTTGTTGTTTATAACAAGACAAAGAAAGTGACCAGAAGGGCCACAGTCTGATTGCAAAATACTTCCATTGAAATTATTATTTAGAGTGATCACTCCAGTGGAGTGTTCAGAACCATCAGAGAGCCATAAATCATTTCCCCACTGCGATCTCCAGAAGTCGATGACAGTAGAAATAGAATGAGACTCGTGATTAAAGCATTCATTTGTTTGGAAAACATAAATAAGGCTTTGATTTGACATGATTGCTTAACCCATTGAGTATAAGTAGTATAACAGTAGTAAGCATAACAAAAACTGTCTGCCCAGAAAACAACCAATAGAGCTTGCTCACTGCTTATACTGCAGTTCAAAATAGCAAGTCTATATTACTGGCATAAAAATTCAAGTTTCTTTTATTATATAAGAAATTAAAGTAGGCCTAGTAAGAATAGAGTGAAAAAGAAAATAAATACCCATTACCCCAGTCATCCTGTGCAGCAAAATCACCTGGGAGCCAGGAGAGAAATCTGCTCACATTAGAGGTAGCTAGGTAACCTATTTTGACCATCAGACATCTGTCAAAAGGATGAAAGTCCTCATGGAGGAAGGCTGATATCTGTCAAAGGGATGAAAGTCCTCATGGAGGAAGGCTGATTTTGGATCAATTGATGAACGCATGGCCTTCACCAAAGTAAGACCCTTCCCCCTCTTTTCGTGCTTTTTCCACAGCTGGCCACAGTTTCTCTCCTTTCTCTGCATGCTTTCGAATGGTTTTCAGCAAACCACAGGTTGTTGACGCGTAAGAAGGTTGATTTTTTTGCTGCTTTCCTAGTGGCATGCCAGTAGATCTGTAATATGAAATGGAGAATGATACCTCTGGGCTTGGAGTCATTCTGCCTTCTCGATTGATTCTATACATTGTTTGACATGTTTCTACGAACTGTAATATAACTTTTTGAACTTTTCGTCTGAACTTTTACCTGGACTTGCCCGCGCCCGTGAGTTTGGATTTGTTTACCAAACGCTCTAACAAAAGGAGGTATTTGGACATAAATGATGGACTTTATCGAACAAAACAAACATTTATTGTGGAACTGGGATTCCTGGGAGTGCATTCTGATGAAGATCATTAAAGGTAAGTGAATATTTATAACGCTATTTCTGACTTTTACTGACTCCACAATATGGCGGATATCTGCATGGCTTGTGTTTGTGTCTGAGCGCCGTACTCAGATTATTGAATGGTTTGCTTTTTCTATAAAGCTTTTTTGAAATCTGACACATCGGTTGCATTAAGGAGAAGTATATCTATAATTTCTGCTTAATACTTGTATCTTTTATCAAAGTTTAGTATGAGTATTTCTGTAAATTGATGTGGCTCTCTGAAAATTCGCCGGATGTTTTCTAGGCACAACATTACTGACCATAAAGCACCAATGTAAACTGAGATTTTTGGATATAAATATGAAATTATCGAACAAAACATACATGTCTTGTGTAACATGCAGTCTTATGAGTGCCATCTGATGAAGATCATCAAAGGTTAGTGATTAATTTTATCTCTTTCTTCTTTTTGTGACTCCTCTCTTTGGCTGGAAAATGGCTGTATGTGTTTTTGTGAACAGTTACCATGGTAATATAACCAGTAGAAACAGGTTGCAGCCACTATGCAGGATACACCTACTTAGAAACATCTTTAAAAACAATCACTTGAAAGTAATCCCATACTAAGATGATGAATAAAGGGTATTAACAGTGGGGTTCAACGCAAAGGCTGGCAGAAAGACATAGAATGTCAGCTGGCTGTTTCTTATTGTGACAGTTGTTCTTATCCAAAGGGACTTACAGTAAAAATAAAGTGCACAGACTATGCTTGTAGTGTTCACTGAGAAGGAGGAGGAGAGATACAGGAGGAGGTGTGAAAACAAACAGGCCTGCTATGAGAAAGAGAGAAAAATAACTCCCACAGAGTGGCCCTCATTTAAGGCTAAACACTGGTCCTTTGGGGAAGTACATTGGGTACATCAAACCGAGTTGAACAAAAGTCTTGATATTATACCCGTAGCATTGATGTAATCAAAGCTATGCTTCCCTATAAAGCTGTGCTTATCAATTATCTGGTAATGTTCCTGTTGTCATGCCAATAATCAGAGGTACAAGCGTACTTTATTATCATGGTTAGGTAAGTGCCATCTACCCACACACCTTGCACATATTGTTCACGCATGTCGTCGGTGCCTACTTTGATGTGTACTCAGTATATTAATACACCCGTTACATAAAATAAATACAAAATAAAAAAATCTAAGTGAATATGTGAGTTTATTTGTCCCAGAGGGCAATTGATTTTGCAGACGGTGAGCACGTATAATCCAAATGGAAAACAATGAAACGGAATATAATTGACTAAAAGTACATCATGAGCTGACAGCCATCAATATAAATATACGCAATTCCAATGATCAACATTAGCAGCAGCACAAAAGTATAGCAACAGTACAAAGTTACCTTAAAAATAATGTGTGCTGTGCCCATTCTCAAATCATCACGTCAACATCAAGAATATGTTGCCGAAATGAATCATTAGTAATAATAATAATAATAATAACCATAATCATCATCAGTGCTATGATTAGTTACTTGGAAAAGTAATGTATTACACACTGCTCATTACATTTAACAAAGATAGGCTACTTACTAACTCAGGTTTGATCACTAGCTTCTCCTTTAATCTGTGGTGCTGCTTTCCTGTGCTAGTCTACAAGTGCAGCTCTAATAATGGGCTGCTTAATTATCTACAGTACCGTGCATTCGGAAAGTATTCAGACCCCTTGACATTTTCCACATTTTGTTACTTTACAGCCTTATTCTAAAACGTATTACATCGTTTTTTTCCCTCATCAATCTACACACAATACCCCATAATGACAAAGCAAAAACAAATATCACATTTACATAAGTATTCATAAGTATAAGTACTCAGTACTTTGTTGAAGCACCTTTGGCAGCGATTACAGCCTCGAATCTTATTGGATATGACGCTACAAGCTTGGCACACCTGTATTTGGGTAGTTTCTCCGATTCTTCTCTGCAGATCCTCTCCTGCTCCGTCAGGTTGGATGGGGAGCGCCGCTGCACAGCTATTATCAAGCCTCTCCAGAGATGTTCAATCGTGTTCAAGTCCGGGCTCTGGCTGGGCCACTTAAGTACATTCAGAGACTTGTACTGAAGTCACTCCTGCGTTGTCTTGGCTGTGTGCTTAGGCTTGTTGTCTTGTTGGAAGGTGAACCTTCGTCCCAGTCTGAGGTCCTGAGCACTCTCGAGTAGGTTTTCATCAAGGATCTCTTTGTACTTTGCTCTGTTCATCTTTGTTCATCTCTGTTCATCTTACTGACTACAGTAGTCTTTGAGTCCCTGCCGCTGAAAAACATCCCCACAGCATGATGCTGCCACCACCATGCTTCACAGTAAGGATGGTGCCATGTTTCCTCCAGACGTGGCGATTGGCATTCAGGCCAAATATTTCAACCTTGGTTTCATCAGACCAGAGAATCTTAATCTCATGGTCTGAGATTCCTTTACTTGCCTTTTTGCAAACTCCAAGCTGGCTGTCATGTGCCTCTGTCAGAGTGACCATCGGTGTAAGGACCGATGAAGGAGATGAGAAACAGGTACGGGGAGTCAACATTTAATCGGGAACAGACAGGTAATGAGACAGGCACATCGTCAGCACACGGGTAAACAAGGACAAACAGCAATCGATGCTGAAGCAGGGAACAGAGCAAGGAATCAGACATGTATAGGGAAGGTAATGACAGTGTTGATACAGTCCAGGTGAGTCAAATAATCGCTGATGAGCGTGAAGGGGGAAAGGCATGTGTGCGTAATGATGCCTGGTGCCAGGGGGGAAGAGCGGGAGCAGGAGTGACAGTACACCCCCTCTCTCTAGGGGTGCCACCCGGCGTCCCAACTGGATGAGCCTGACGAGCATGACGAGGCACGGGCGCTGGGCAAGCTGTCTGGGCGTAAACTCCCGACGAACCAGCTGAGGCATAGGAGCCTGACGATCCGGCAGAGGCGTGGGAGCTGGCTGGGCGTAAAAACCTGACTATCCAGTTGAGGCCTGAAATGGGATGGGCGCCTTCCGAGCCAAACGGGGCAAGAAACTCTTGAGCCAGCAGGGCGTGACCGCCTGACGAGCTGGCTTAAGCACCCCTGGTTACATCGGTGTCGGCCCCCAGACCCGACGTCACCACCAACCGGAAAGCCAGCACTCCACAATGCTTCGTATGGTGGCTTCAGGATTCTGTAAGCACTGCAGCCGGAGATGAGAAGCAGGCACGGGGAATCAACATTTAGTCGGGAACAGACGCGACAGGCACAGCGTCGGCACACGGATAAACAAGGACATACGCCAATCAATGCTGAAGCAGGGAACAGAGCAGGGAACAAGACATATATAGGGAAGGTAATGACAGAGGTGATAGAGTCCAGGTGAGTTCAATAACCGCTGATGCGCGTGATGGGGGGAAGGCAGGTGTGCGTAATGATGGTGGCAGGAGTGCACAATGCTGAGGAGCCTGGCACCCTCGTGCTCCAGGGGGGAAGAGCAGGAGAAGGTGTGACAATCAGGTTCTTGGTCACATCCCTGACCAAGGACCTTCTCCCTCGATTGCTTAAGAAGGCTTGAGGCCACTGTGTTTTTGGGGACCTTCAATGCTGCCCAAAATTTTCGGTGTCCTTCCCCAGATCTGTGCCTCAAAACAATCCTGTCTCAGAGATCTACGGACAGTTCCTTCAACCTCATGGCTTGGTTTTTGCTCTGACAAGCACTGTCAACCGTGGGACCTTATATCGACTGGTGTGTGCCTTTCCAAATCATGTCCAATCAATTGAATTTATCACAGGTGGACTCCAATCAAGTTGTAGAAACATCTCAAGGATGATCAATGGAAATAGGATGCTCCTGAGCTCAATTTCGAGTTGCATAGCAAAGGGTCTGAATACTTATGTAAATCAGGTATCTGTTTTTATTTTTAATACATTTGCTAAAATGTCTACAAAAACTGTTTTTGCTTTGGCATTATGGGGTATTGTGTGCAGATTGATGAGGGGAAAAACGATTTAACCCATTTTATAAAAAGGCTGTAACGTAACTAAATGTGGCAAAAGTCTAGGGGTAGATATGTAGTATATATGCTGTATATAGAGTACCAGTCAAACGTTTGGACACACCTACTCATTCCAGGGTTTTTCTTTTTTTTTATTTTTCTACATTGTAAAATAATAGATAAGACATCAAATCTATGAAATAACACATATGGAATCATGCTGTAACCAAAACAGTGTTTTATATTTGACATTATTCAAAGTAGCCACCCTTTGCGTTGATGACAGCTGGCACACTCTTGTCATTCTCTCAACCAGCATCATGAGTTAGTCACCTGGAATACATTTCAATTAACAGGTGTGCATTGTTAAAAGTTAATTTGTGGAATGTATTTCCTTCTTAATGCATTCAAGCCAATCAGTTGTGTTGTGACAAGGTAAGGGTGGTAAATGGCCAAGTCCATATTATTGCAAGAACAGCTCAAATAAATAAAATCAAATTGATTTATAAAGCCCTTCGTACATCAGCTGATATCTCAAAGTGCTGTACAGAAACCCAGCCTAAAACCGCAAACAGCAAGCAATGCAGGTGTAGAACCACAGTGGCTAGGAAAAACTCCCTAGAAAGGCCAGAAGCTAGGAAGAAACATAGAGAGGAACCAGGCTATGAGTGGTGGCCAGTCCTCTTCTGGCTGTGCCCGGGTGGAGATTATAACAGAACATGGCTAAGATGTTCAAATGTTCATGGATGACCAGCAGGGTCAAATACTAATAATCACAGTGGATGTCGAGGATGCAACAGGTCAGCACCTCAGGAGTAAAATAAGCAAAGAGAAATTACATTCCATCGTTATTTTAAGACATGAAGGCCAGTCAATCCAGAAAAAAACTTTGAAAGTTTCTTCAAGTGCAGTCGTAAACACCATCAAGCGCTATGATGAAATTGGCTCTCATGAGTACTGCCACAGGAAAGGAAGAACCGGAGTTACCTCTGCTGCTAAGGATAAGTTTATTAGAGGCCTCAGATCAGCTTGGCAAATGGCTGACAGATAGCCAGACTCCTCTCTCCCCAACAGAAGAGGAGAGGCGGGGCTGGTCCGGTTTATTACACCTCACGCCAATCAGAAATCTTATGCAGTAGAGAACCCTCTCCTGCTCTTCAGTACCAACCAAAGGAATACCTTTGTCCTCCAGGAAACTTTTGCTGCCCAAACTATAATGTTCAAGAAAGTGAATATTGGAATAACATTTGTAAGATAGGAATGTTAAGAATGGTCAGATGGGATCTAAAGAATATTCATGTCATATTGCTTTTCATTTTGTAAAATAATTAAAAACTGTATTCACCAAATACTGTAACTTTGGAAGGAAACCCCCTTCGGCTGTTAAGTTTCCAGTCAATATGATGTTAACACAATATGAAGAACAATTAAAACATTTTTGTTAACTTAAGGATTTTAGTAATGTTAGTTTTCTAACGAGATTATATTTTTCATGTCCCTTGCACATGAACTAAACCATGCCCCGAATGAGGTCAGAAGATCGTGTCAGTGTGATGCAAATACCCTTTCTGACATGAGTGCTTATAAGCACTCGCTGAGATTTAACATATTCAGACCAGCAGATGTGAAGCATGAGCTGAACGTTTCAAATGGTTGGAAACTCTGAAACTCAACACGAGTTGCAGAAGATAAACTCACTAGGCCAGAACATTTGACAGTCTGCAGCTGTGCATGTAAAGGGATCTAGAACTTTGACTATGTTCCCGAGAAAGGAAGGAAAAGATCCAATATCAGACAATCATTAGTGCACCTTAAAATCTGTTCTATTTGAACACTCCACTACAAAACCAAGACAAGAGAAGAAGGACATTGTGACCTCTGGTGGACAACAAGAGCCTTACACCCATCGAGCATTCCCCATAGAAGCATCGATTGGTTTCAACAGAGAGACGACAGCTAAAGACATCTACACGTAAATATATTGCATTTCTTACCCAAATAGGCGGTGGCTTGTGTGCAAGGTATATGGTTACTGTGAGCGTAGTTACCAAATGTACGATAAATGTCCCTTTCTCCGTATCGCTCTATTTTATCCCAACCCCTTCTCCATCTCTGTGTAATACGCTGTCAGAGATGGGTGGTTAAGCCCTGTCAACCTTTTCTGATCTTTCCTTTCAATCTCCTGTTGAGGTGGTCTTTTCATAATGAACCTTCCATATGAATGCCTTAGACCTGACAAACCAGTGAGTACTGGTACTTGTGCCCCAATGGTATTATTCAAAGAAACAAGCTGTGACGGAATCCATGGAGCTATTGTGTTCCATTTCCTCATCAGATTACCATTACTCTGTGTTCTATTCCGGATATTCCAAAACTGACACCCTCCCACCAGGCTAAAAGGATGACCTGGTGCCAGTGGGTTTGGCGACGGATATGTAGCAAGGGCCAGCAAACAAGAGCATACAAGTCGCAGTGGTGGTAGTGTTTGGAGCTTTAGTGACAAAACGGATGGCACTATGATGGACGACATCCAATTTGCTGAGTAGAGTGTTGGAGGCTATTTTGTAAATGACATCGCCGAAGTCAAGGATCGGTAGGACAGTCAGTTTTACGAGGGTATGTCTGGCAGCATGAGTGAACGAGGCTTTGTTGCGAATTAGGAAGCCAATTCTAGATTTCATTTTGGATTGGAGATGCTTTATGTGAGTCTGGAAGGAGAGTTTACAGTCTAACCAGACAACTAGGTATTTATAGTTGTCCACATATTCTAAGTCAGAACGTCCAGATTAGTGATGCTAGTCGGGCGGGCGGGTGCGGGCAGCGATCAGTTAAAGAGCATGTATTTAGTTTTACTAGCATTTAAGAGCAGTTGGAGGCCACGGAGGGAATGTTGTATGAAGCTTGTTTCTTAACACAGTGTCCAAAGAAGGGCCGTATGTCTACAGAATGGTGTCATCTGCGTAGAGGTGGATCAGAGAATCACCTGCAACAAGAGCGACATCATTGATATATACAGAACAAAAGAGTCAGCCCGTGAATTGAACCCTGTGGCACCCCCATAGAGACTGCCAGCGGTCCGGACAACAGGCCCTCCGATTTGACACACTGAACTGAGAAGTAGTTGGTGAACCAGGCAAGGCAGTCATTTGAGAAACCAAGGCTATTGAGTCTACCGATAAGAATGCAGTGATTGACAGAGTCGAAAGCCTTGGCCAGGTCGATGAAGACAGCTGCACAGTACTGTCTCTTATCGATGGCGATTATGATATTGTTTAGGACCTTGAGCGTGGCTGAGGTACACCCACGACCAGCTCGGAAACCAGATTGCATAGTGGAGAAGGTACGGTGGGATTCGAAATGGTCGGGGTGATCTGTTCGTTAACTTGGCTTTCGAAGATTTTACTAAGGCAGGGTAGGATAGATATAGGTCTGTAACAGTTTGGATCTAGAGTGTCTCCCCTTTGAAGAGGGGGATGACCGCGGCAGATTTCCAATCATTGGGGATCTCAGACGAAAGGGAGGTTGAACAGGCTAGTAATAGGGGTTATAACAATTGCGGCAGATCATTTTAGAAAGACGCTTGTCTAAAAAGCAATGGATACTCAGAAATATGATATCTTGCTAAATTTCACATTGTTTATACTTAATAACTTCCCTATCTAGCCTGTGTGTGTGTGTGTGTGTGTGTGTGTGTGTGTGTGTGTGTGTGTGTGTGTGTGTGTGTGTGTGTGTGTGTGTGTCCGTCCGTCCAATGAAACACTTCTTAACAGTAGCAGGGCTCTCCCCTGACATAACTACATGAATCATCGTATCATCTCACACACAGAGCAAGGCCCTCGAAGATCACATCACAGCTGCAACACCCCCCCAACACACACACACACACACACACACACACAAACACACACAAATAGGTTTCATTTATTCAACGCTCAGTACTTAGATACACTCTTCATAGTTATCCAAAACCCCATTTACCCTTTCAGTGTACTACAATACTTCAGTCCTCCTGTTAGTCTTAATTGGCTATGAGGAGTTTAATTAAAGGTTTAGAGGGGAGGGAGTTCCTGCTGGAAACCTTAATGTCAGATTCATCAGTTCCTAATTAAAAGCCTGCCTTTGAAGATGTGAATACCACAGTGTGTGTGATACGTAATTTTGGTCTTATGAATATCTTTCTCCGCTCATACAGGAGTATTAAAGGCCTACTGTACAAATGCGGGGGTATTTTTTTACAAAATACTAGTTTTAATATGAATATTTTGAGGATTTATCCAACGGTTATGCTGAGGGGGGTCAAGGATGTGTTGTTGCCTACCCTCACCACCTGGAGGTCGACCGTCAGGAAGTCCAGGATCCAATTGCAGAGAGAGGTGTTCAATCCCAGGGTCCTGAGCCTAGTGATGAGCTTGGGGGGGTCTATCTCAATTGTTGTCTAGCAAGTCCAAAACAAACATTACCTGCTTAGTGTAAACTACAGTCATGATGGCACAGGTAAAACACAAGGAGTTAAATGCACAATCCCGATAATGCTAAATGCCGCCTAGTCGATGATCCAATCAGAACTCCAGTACACCATGTCATGAAAAAGGAAACCAATAACATATATCCTAACCAGGAAGGTAAAAATGTAAACATTCACGTTACTGTTGTACCGGAGCCGGTCGGTAGCCCTGTACAGGGAGTCCCATTGAGACCAAGGTCGCTTTTACAAGGGAGCCCTGCATTTCACAATTTACACATTTTATATAATATAAGCAACAGTTAAAATACTAACAAAAAAAAATACAAATCTGTCAGCTACCAGGTGTTCAATCAATACCAGAACATCCAATTTCAACAAGATCTGTAGATCTTGTGCTTCAAAACTAAAAGCAGATCTACCCAATTTGATGGAGACCCGAGGAACCTCAAGCGTTAACCAACCCTGTGATTGTATTTTTGTAACTCATGTCTTTATACTTCAACAGCGAAGTGAGGTACAGTTGAAGTCGGAAGTTTGCATACACTTAGGTTGGAGTCATTAAAAACTGTTTTGCAACCACTCCACAAATGTCTTGTTAACAAACTATAGTTTTGGCAAGTGGGTTAGGACATCTACTTTGTGCATGACAAGTAATTTATCCAACAGTTGTTTACAGAAAGATTATTCACGTATAACTCACTGTATCACAATTCCAGTGGGACAGAAGTTTACATACACGAAGTTGACTGTGCCTTTAAACAACTTGGAAAATTCCAGAAAATTATGTCATGGCTTTAGAAGCTTCTGATAAGTTAATTGACATAATTTGAGTCAATTGGAGGTGTACCTGTGGATGTATTTCAAGGCCTACCTTTAAACTCAGTGCCTCTTTGCTTGACATCATGGGAAAATCAAAAGAAATCAGCCAAGACCTCAGAAAGAAATTGTAAACACTGCTCTAGCTCTGCCACATTTCACCACAGATGTGGAAGGGCGATATTGGCGGAGGCGGTGGATTGAGACGCAGCCAATGCAAAAAAATATATATCTTAAACAGATAGATTTTGATGGGGATTTTTGTATTGTGTTCATTATCACCAGTGATAAAGCGCAGGCTGCTATGGTAGATGGCATCCAAAGGTTTAACAGTAGGGGCTGCTGCATTCCGATAAATGGTGTCACCATAGTCAAGAAGTAGCAGGGAAGTTGACTGTACAATCTGCATCCTGCTATTTAGGGATAGGAAAGATCTATTTAAACTAGCTCAAGCCAAATGCCCAGATATTTGTAGGCAGGAGCCCGATCAATGGGAGAACCATCCAATGAATAAATATGTAGTCCAAATGAAACATTTTTGCGAGAACTAGAGAACAATATGTAGTTGGTCTCCGCGGCATTAAATACACGTTTTAAACCAACCAGGGCTTTCTGTAAGGCAACAAGGTCAGATTGCATCTCTGACATAGCCTGGTCAACAGTTGGGGCAATGGCATACATAACAGTGTTGCATGCATACAGATGAATATTACAAGTTTTAACAGATTGGTATTTATGTAAATAATATTGATCAAAGACAACAGGTCCCAGTACCGAGCCCTGCGGTACACATTCTGTAATGTCAAGGAAACTATATTCAACTGCATTAGAGATCACACATTGAGTTCTATCTAACAGATCATTTTCAAACCACCTGCAAGAAGCCTGATTCAGACCTATATCAGTCAACCTTTGAATAAGAATGTGATGGTCAATGGTATCGAATACCTTGGAAAGGTCTATAAATAAGGCAGCACAATGATGTTTATGATCTAAGCAATTGAACACATCTAAAACAAGTGTAGCAGCTGAAAAGATGCTATGTCTAGGTCTAAACCTGGATTGGTGCACGTTAAGAATTGTCACACCCTGATCTGGGTCACCTGTCCTTGTGATTGTCTCCACGCCCTCCAGGTGTAGTTTATTATTCCCGGTGTATTTATCCATGTGTTTCCTGTCTCTCTGTGCCAGTTCGTCTTGTTTGCCAAGTCAACCAGCGGTTTTCCTTGCTCCTATTTTTCCGCAGTCTCTGTTTGTTTCTAGTCCTCCAGGTTTTGACCCTTGCCTGTCCTGACTCCAAACCCGCCTGCCTGACCACTCTGCCTGTTCTGACTACCAGCCTGCCTATCCCCTTGTACTGTTTTGGACTCAGATCTGGTTTCTGACCCCTGCCTGGCCTGACCTCGAGACTGCCTATCGCCTGGTACTGTTTGGACTCTGACCTGGTTTATGAACTCTCGCCTGTCCCCAATCTGCCTTTGCCTACTCCCTTTGATACAATAAATATTGGAGCTCAACCATCTGCCTCCTGTGTCTGCATTTGGGTCTCGCCTTGTGCACTTATAAGTATAGGGTGAGAAGTTAAAGTGCTTAGCTGAAAGTTTGTCAGGGATTCTCAACTTTGGAAAGGCAAGATAATTTAGAAGTTGGACGTTAGTTATCTAAGTCAGAAGGATCTCCTCCTTCATGTAGGAGGATCTTAGGGATAACACTAGAAGCAATTGTCAAGTTACAAAATCTAGGTCAGTGGTTATGCAATAAGTGGGGCAGAGAGCTGCAGTAAAAAGGGATGAAGTGAATCAGCCCCCTTTTTACATTAATCTTTAGCAAGGCCAGATGAAGCAAAATTGTTATTTTTTCCTAAAATGGGTCCAGAGGCTTTCAACCTGCAAGACGGAGGTGGAAGAGAGGTTGGTGAGGAAACGTAAGGTGCTCATTTTCGAAGTTAAATGCCCTGTTCAAGAAAGGTGTCAATGATTCTCCTCTTACAAATCTTGTTCCTTAAAAGTTAGACTTCAAAATCCCCTTCGTAGGTTTCAAAAGTTGGCCTACTAAGGTCTCTGACGTGTCCGCATTCGTCGCCACTTGCACGGTGTGTGCGCAGAACAAGACTCCTTGGCAAGCTCCGGCTGGTCTCCTTCAACCTCTGCCTGCCTTTGTCACGAGTCTTCCCTTGTTTGATGGCAAGGCAACACCGCCATCCTGACCATTGGATCGTTTTTCCAAAGCACGCCTATTTCATTCCTCTCCCCAAACTACTCTCTGCCAAAGATACAACCCAGCTCATGGTGCAGCACGTCTTCCGGATCCATGGACTGCCTGTGGACATGGTCTCCGACCGGGGTCCTCAGTTCTCGTCCCAGCTCTGGAACGCGTTCTGCACCCTTATTGGGTCGTCGGTCTGCCTGTCTTCCATGTTCCACCCCGAATCCAACGGCCAATCGGAGTGAGCCAACCAGGACCTCGAAACTACACTGCGCCGCCTGGTCTCCGCCAGCCCCCGCCAACCCCACCACCTGGAGCCAGCAGCTTGTGTGGGTCGAATACACCCGCAACACCCTTACCTGCTCTGCCACGGGCCTATCTCCATTTGAGTGTTCCCTGGGGTATCAGCCCCAGCTCTTCCCTAAGCAGGAAGAGGAGGTCGGCATACCTTATGACCCGGGCGTTTGTCCGCCGCTGTCGTCGTACCTGGAGGAGAGCCCGGTCGGCCCTCCTCAAGACCACCTCCAGGTATCGACGGCAAGTGGATCGCCATCGGACCCCGGCTCCCTGGTGTCGTCTTGGGCAGAAGGTATGGCTGTCCACCTGGGATCTGCCACTCCGGGTGGGGTCTCGCAAACTGTCCCCCCGGTTTATCGGCACTTTCCCCATCTCCAAGATAATTAGCCCCTCTGCTTTACGCCTTCTGTTGCCCCGTACCCTTTGTATTCATCCTACATTCCATGTGTCTAGAATTAAACCTGTGTCTCACAGCCCTTTGTCTTCTATTTCCAGGCCCACCCCTCCTTCCTGTGTCGTCGATGGAAATCCGGTGTACACGGTGAGATCCCTCCTGAGGGTTCGACCACGGGGGCAAGGGTTTCCAGGACCTGGTTGACTGGGAGGGTTATGGCCCGGAAGAAAGGTGCTGGGTCCCCGCTAGAGACATCTGGCACTATGTTTGATAAGCAAAGTAATTGTAAATTAAGACATTTTGTGACCAAGCTTAACAAAGGAAAGAAGAAGGGATTCTATCAGCACAAAATTGATAAAGTAAAGGGTGATGGGAAAAAGCTGTGGAGAATGTTGAACACTATTATGGGTAGGAATTCAAACATGTCTGCCTCTTTTGTTGAATCAGAGGGTATATTTATAACAAAACCACATGACATCTAAAACTACTTTAATGAATATTTTACAGGCAAAGTGGTCAAGTTGAGGAATGCTAGGATTCCAACTGATGGCTCCATGTCAGGACAGGCAATGCATGTTTGAAATGTATCAAGTAGAAAGGGAAGAGGTAGAAAGGATGCTGTTGTCTCTTTCAGATGACAAGTCACCTTGTACAGAAAATCTTGACTCCAAATTGCTTAGAGTTACAGCTAAGCAAATATCTACACCAATCTCTCATAGTGATTGATGTATGGGGTGTGCCCAGAAGTCTGGAAAGAGTCAAAGATTATTCCACTACCTAGGGATAAAAAATCTGCATTCACTGGTCCTAATAAGCTTGCTGTTTGCAGTAAATTATTGGAAAAAATTGTATCTGTGCAAATCAATGATTATTTCTCATGTAATGGTCTGATTTCCAGCATGCATACAAAGAAGGGCATTCTACGAGTACGGCCTCAGCGCAAATGACAGATGATTTGTTAAAGAGTATGGATGACAGGAAGTTATTTGGTACAGTGTTGCTAGATTTCAGCGCTGCTTCTGATGTAATTGATCATGAACTGTTACTAGGTAAATTCAAATGTGATAGATTTGAGTCTGCAGCTCTGTCCTGGATGGAAAGCTAACTATCCAGGAGAAGGCAAAAAGTGTTCTTTAATTGTAGCTTTTCAAACAGTAAAGATATACACTTTGGTGTTCCTCAAGGATGTTGCCTAGGCCCACTTCTCTACTCTATCTTTACTAATGATTTACCTTCAGTAATGAACAAAGCAAGAGTGGTCATGTATGCTGATGACTCTACGATGTATAGTGCAGCCTCAGAATGTAATGTACTGAGCAGTGAACTAAGAATGCTGTCTGAGTGAGTTGATATGAACAAATTGGTGTTGAACATTTCTAAAACTAAATGTATTGTATTTGGTTCCCGATATATGCTTGCTGATGATCCCCAATTTAATTTGTTGATGAATAGAAAGCATGCAGAGCATGTGAAAAAAACGAATCTACTAGACGTCATGTTGGACGCAGATTTATCATGGTCAGAACACATAGATAATATTGTTATTAAGATGGGTAAGGGCATTGCTGTCACAAGAAAATGTTCAGAGTATGTAACATCTAGCACACTGAATCAGGTGATTCAATCCCTGGTCCTATCACACTTAGAGTACTGTCCAGTTTCATGGTCATCCGCAGCAAAGAAAGCTATAAAAAATCTCCAATGGCTCAAAACAGGGCTGGTAGATTGTCTTCATTGCTCTAACCGTATGAATATTATCCAAATGCATCAGAATCTCTCATGGCTTCACGTTAAAAATAAATTACTATCTCGTCTTCTGATGTTCTTTAGGAATGTTATATTTTTCAACAAACCACAGTATTTTTCAGTCCAGTTAGTACATACTAGCAACACACATAACCACCAAACCAGACAGGCAAATTCAGGGCAGCTAATAGATCCATAGCTTAATGGAACTCTTTACCGATACACATTTCTCAGGCAAAAAGTAAATCCACCTTCAAGAAGAAAAAAAAAACATATAATACAATAGACCATATGACTGGACAGCAAATAGAAAGTATCAACTGAATGTTAAATGTGTTTCCTGGGGGCTGTCCTCTCCCAGCGTTCTGCCCAGGACCAAAAGCTTTCCTCTCCCATCGTCTTAACCCTGGTTAGAGGAACTATGATGTGGTTAATTGAGAACTCCTCATGGTCAAGATGGTGTTGGAGGAGTGTAAGCACTAATTGCAGCGGGCGGAACACCCTTTCTTAGTGTTGACGGACCATAAGAATCTGGAATATCTCCACACCGCCAAGTGCCTCAACTCTAGGGAGGCCCATTGGGCCCTGTTATTCACATGTTTCAATTTCACTCTCTCCTACTGGCCTGGGACCGAGATCGGAGAAGTCTGACACTCTCATGGTTGTATTGCCCCACTGCTACTCCATCTGACCCCGAGACCATCCTCCCTACACCCTGTCTAGTGGCTGCAGTCATCTGGGGTGTAGAGAGCCTGGTCCGGAACCCGAGGTGGTCCGGCTAACCAAATGTTTGTCCCGGACTCTGCCCGTTCCCCGGTCCTGGAATGGGCACATCCAGGTACCTGTCGTCGCCTGCACTGTGTGTGCACAAAATAAGACTCCGCAGAAAGCTACGGATGGCTTCTTCAACCACTCCCTGTTCCTCATCGCCGCTGGTCCCTTTATCTCTGGACTTTGTGACTGGGCTTACCCGTCAGATGGCAACACTACTATCCTGACGGTGGTAGATAGGTTTTCTAAAGCCCCCCCATTTCATTCCCCTTCCCAAGTTACCCTCAGTCAAGGAGACTCATGGTGCAGCACGTCTTCCAGATCCATGGACTTCTGGTCGACATGGTCTCCAATCGTGGTTCCCAGTTCATGTCCTGGTTCTGGAAGGCATTCTGCACCCTCATTGGATCATCAGCCAGCCTGTCCTCTGGTTTCCACCCCCAATCTAACATCCAATCGGAGCGAGTCAATCAGGACCTGGAGATGGCCAGTCGGTGCCTCGTCTCCGCCAACCCCACCACCGGAGCCAGCTACTTGTGTGGGAGGAAAATGCCCGTAACACCCTTTCCTGCTCGGCCACTGTATTCTCACCCTTCGAATGTGTTCCTTGGGATGTCAGCCCCCGCTCTTCCCTGAGCAAGAAGAAGAAATCAGCAAACCCTCTGCCCAGATGTTCATTCGCCACTGTCGCCGTACCTGGAAGAGAGCCCGGGCCGCTCTTTTGAAGACCATATACAGGTTTCGGCAACAAGCCAATCACCACTGGACCCCTGCTCCCCGCTATCGGCTCGGGCAGAGGGTATGGCTGTACACTTGGGACCTGCCCCTCTGGGTGGAGTCCCGTAAACGTTCTTCCCATTTCATTGGCCCTTTCCCTATCTCTAAAATCCTTAGCCCATTTGCTGTTCGTCTTTTGTTGCCCTGCACCCTCCGTATCCATCCTGCGTTTCATGTGTCCAATATAAAGCCTGTGTCTCACTGTCCTTTGTCTTCTGTTTCCAGGCCTACCCCTCTCCCCCGTCTCTTCGATGGCCATCCGGCTTACACGGTGAGGCGCCTCCTGATTGTTCGACCTAGAGGAAGGGGATTCCAGTACCTGGTTGACTGGGAGGGTTATGGTCCAGAGGAGAGGTGCTGGGTCCCTGCTAAGAACATCCTGGACCCAGCCCTCATCGCTGAGTTCCACTGCCGGAGCCACTAGAGGGGGGGTACTGTCACTCTGACCAGTTTCACCTGGCTTTGTGCTTGTCTCCACCCCCTTCCAGGTGTCGACCATCTTCCGAATTATCCCCAGAGCATTTATACAGTACATCTGTTTGTCTGTTGGCAGTTCGTCTTGTCTTGTCAGGTCTTACTGGCGTGCTTTCCCGTTTTCCTGTTTCTCCAGTGTTTGTTTCCTAGTTTTTCCATTTCTGACCATTCTAACTGCCCTGACCCTGAGCCTGCCTGCCATCCTGTACCTGCCTGACTCTGACCTGATTACGAACCTCTGCCTGTCCTCGACCTGCCCTTTGCCCCGTGCTATAATAAATTATTGAGACTGTACTATCTGCCTCCTGTGTCTGTATCTGGGTCATATCCTGAGTCATGATAACATACACACACACACACACACACACTTCTACACTCATCATGTGCTGCTGCTTCTCTGTTCTTTATTTTACTCTTATTATTATCAAACCGGATGTCTAGTTGCTTTACCCTGCCTTCATATACATGTCTGCCTCAAATACCTCGTACCCCTGTACATTGATATGGTACTCCCAGCAGATAGCTCAATTCTTGTGTATTTTTGTTCCTCTTCACAGCAAATTCTCCAGTGTTAAATTAACACTGACAGTGTTACATTTAACACTGGTCCAGTATCTATACAAGTCCACACTTTTCAGTGTTAAATTAACACACTGCTTAGTGTAAAGCCTTATTTTCATATTTCCCAGAGTGCCTTGCATTTCTGGTTAATTACAGATGTACTAGTCATTACTGTATTTGTTAGTGACAGAGACGTGGTTGTTGCAGCCTTTTTTTCTGGTGAGATCCTAAGCTAATATGTCATCAATAAATTATATTATTCAAAACAATACAAGTATTTAATGAGGCCTTATTTCAAGGGCCTAGCTTTAAGTTATTAAGGGCCAAGGTTTACGCTAATACAGTGGCCTGAAACTCATGGTTTTCAGGCCTGCAAGTTACATTATGCTGGCTTGCAAAGTGATGTGTTATTCCTATTGAAATCCAGCCAGAGTGGGGATATCTAACATTTAGAATTGTTATTCACTCGCAACCTGTTTTCAGAATGACTGCCGGGTTGGGAAGTCTAAGCTATTAGACTCCCTAAACCATCTAACATGGAACCACCATTTCAGTAATGGATGCAATAAGTCCAAGTAACAATAGGATTCATTTAGATTTTTTTAATAGAATAAGATGAATTAATCAATCAACGTAAAGACTTTTAAAAAGGCTAATCTACGTCACTGGGTCACTCGTGTTTTATCAGCAATTAAACTTATGCAGACTTATTATAAAGACACACTTACTGTATGATGACCATCGATCAAAGTCTTGTCCTCAACCCTAAACTTCGTCTACACTGAACAAAAATGTTACGTGTAAAGTGTTGGCCCCATGTTTCATGAGCTGGTTGAGAGAATGAGCTGGTTGAGAGAATGAGCTGGTTGAGAGAATGCCAAGAGTGTGCAAAGCTGTCATCAAGGCAAAGGGTGGCTTCTTTGAAGAATCTCAAATCTCAAATATGTTTTGATTTGTTTAACACTTTTTTGATTACGAGATGATTCCATATGTGTTATTTCATAGTTTTGATGTCTTCACTATTCTTCTTCAATGTAGAAAATAGTGAAAATAAATACAAACCCTGGAATGAGTAGGTGTGTCCAAACTTTTGACTGGCACTGTATGTAAATGAGATATTTCTGTATTTCATTTTCAATACATTTGCAAAACTATTTAAAAACATGCTTTCTTTGTCATTATAGGATTTTGTGTGTAGATGTGTGAGAAGAAAAAAAAATCATTAATTTAGAATTCAACACAGAAATATGTGAAAAAAGTCAAGGGGTAGGAAAACTTTCTGAATTTACTGTAAAAAATACTACATCTGGCTTGGTGTGGATTTACAATCGGAGGTGTACAATTCTTTATAGAAACGGGAGAATCTGGGCCTCTCAAGTGGCAGTGCTAGAGATGTTACTCCAGACCTGGGTTCATTCCCCGGCTGTGCCACAACCGGCCGTGTCTGGAAGTCCTATAGGACGGCACACAATTGGTCCAGCGTCGTTAGGGGAGAGTTAGGGGAGGGTTTGACCAGTGGGGCTTTACTTGGCTCATTGTGCTCTAGTGACTCCTTGTGGAGGGCCTGGGGCCTGCAGGCTGACACCGGGGGCCTGCAGGCTGACACCGGTCGCCAGTTGAACGTTGTTTCACCCGACTCATTGGTGCGGTTGGCTTCTGGGTTAAGCTGGCGGGTGTTAAGGTGCATGGTTAGGCGAGTCATATTTCGTAGGACGCATGACTCCACCTTCGCTGCTCCCGAGCCCGTTGGGGAGTTGCAGCGAGGAAACAAGATTGAACATTTGGTCAAATATATTTTGTATTTTACCTCCTTTTTCTCCCCAATTTCTGATCTTAGGGGAAGGTTAGGGGAGAATCTTTGGTTGATTAATTTGGGTTCTGATAGTAATTCACCTGATTCAGATTCAATGTTTGCAATATCCGCTAATTGATCATTACTGCAAAGCTTGTTAGGCAGTAGATGACTTTGTCGATGGATGGCAAATTCTGCTTATCAATAGATTTAGTTCTGTCTGGACTTTAGAGAGAGGAGCCACTACCTTGTCTGAAAAAAGTTTTGTTTAGAACGCTCTAATGTGGTTAACAACTTTTCCAGTTTCGAGATCTTCTTTAATTGTGATTTTTTTTGTCCAGATGCAAATGCAGCTGCATTGTTTTTATTAAAACCTTTGTTTGCGTCCCATAAAATCCGAGCATCATCGACTGAATTACTGTTAATCATTATGAATGAATTCAATTCAGTTTCAGAATGTTCACAGAAAGTATGATTTTGTAGTAAGGAAACATTAAAACTTCTTCTTATGGCTCTTTCGGGAGCTTCTGAAATGTGTATCTGGCAGTAGTAAGCATGATGATGAGATTTTCTAGAGGACATAGAGAAGTAGATAATAGTACAAACTCGATTCAGGATAATGTTTGGTGGCTGTTTGAATAGAAAGTGTATTTTTTGCTTTAGCTTGCCAGGCACCAATGAGGTGGTAATCAAATACTATATGTTGGAGAGCATTGGTTTGAAGGAAGTTGCTAACTCAAGTTAGAGAAATTGGTAACTAACATTACACAGTGACTAGAGGTCTATGGAAACTGCTAGCATGCTAGTAGATACCATACATTTCCAGTCATTGCGCTAACACTCGTTAGCATTGGCTCGCAAAACTACCTCTAACTTCCTTCGTACTGGATTTAGAGACCTACCTACAAATGGTATCCATGAGTTCATCTGACTCAGGGGAAGTAAAAAAAAAAAGCTTAATTTCCAAAATCCCGAAGTATGCCTTTCATAAGTTAGTGAGAATTACTTTGACCTTGGGCCTCTGTAATTTCTTAGATTTAGAGTTGTCCTCCACTTGTGCAGCAGTTTATCCAATCAAGACCTGTAAAACAAACCTAGAAAAAAAATCTATAAATAAAGGAACCAACAAAACACAAAGCAGGTGTAGAATGAAGACACATTTGGTATCACTAACACAGAAGTGCATCCTCCTTGGTCCTTTGCAGAGCACAGACGGAACATACTCTTGAGTGCACTGGCATTGCATGAAGGTTGCTTTACATGATGAAGTACAATGTCTGAAAAGATGACATCATGTACAACTCCGCATCAAGACCACGCCCCTTATGCACACACCTCCACGTGGGAATTAATGCCTTGTTAATCACATATGACACATATCAACATATTGTTATCAGCAGAAAGAGGATACATTTTCAAATCTAAGAAATAAATGGAGGAAGAATGTCGCACGTCTAAAGATTGTTGAAAGTGACATGCCAGTGGAGAGCGACACTTATGATTAAGGTCTGTTTTTCATTGCGTCACATGTCCGCTCTCCATGGTGCTGACATGCTTGGTCGGCCGGCCAGCCTGCAGTGTTTTGTAAAAACCATGAGTGACTCCACAAGAAATGTTCACTTACTAGAAAATATTAATTGAATTTGAGCATAGTCAAAGAGGTTTTCCACCGGTAGGCCTATTCTTTTAGTTCTGCATCGCATAGCCTACCTACTTGGGGCGCAGGTAGCCTAGTGTTTAGAGCGTTGGGGGCCTCAAGGAACAAGATGGCCCGGTGTGGGGGCCTCGAGGAACAAAATGGCCCAGTGTGGGGGCCTCAAGGAACAAAATGGCCCCGTGTGGGGGCCTCGAGGTACAAAATGGCCCAGTGTGGGGGCCTCGAGGTACAAAATGGCCTGGTGTGGGAGCCTCGGGGAACAAAATGGCCCAGTGTGGGGGCCTCGAGGAACAAAATGGCCCTGTGTGGGAGCCTCGAGGAACAAAATGGTCCGGTGTGTTAGAAATGCCAGGGCATTCAGGCCTGACTGTCCTGTGCACATTCCCCATCTTGACTAACTGGCTAGCCACATGTTTACGTCGATCATGATTTTTTGATTCTTCGATTATTACTGCATCAAATACTTCTGCCTCTACTCTAGAAACATCATACATTAAATACCCACTAGATGGTGCTCAAAGAAAATAAATCATAGGCTCTGCAGGAAAAGTTTAGTCTCTCATGGACTGCGAGTGAGACTGATCTGTGTCAGCCGTCACTCATGGGTGCTGTATGTTGGTTAGCTCATGTTTTACAATGGCAACTCTCTGTTCCAGCTCTGTTCACCATGCTGATTTAGAAGCAACCATTCACTATATGGAGCATGCATCCTTCCTGTATTATACTGAACAAAAATATAAACGCAACTTGTAAAGTATTGGTGAGCAGAAAAAAAAGATGTCAGAAATGTTTCAGATGCACAAAAACCTTATTTCACTCAAATTTTGCACACAATTTAGTTTACATCTCTTTTGAATGGCATTTCTCCTTTCCCAAGATAATCCATCCACCTGACAGGTGTGGCATATCAAGAAGCTGATTAAACTGCATGATCATTACACAGGTGCACCTTGTACTGTGTACAATAGAAGGCCACTCTAAAATATGCAGTTTTGTCACACAACACAATGTCACAGATGTGTCAAGTTTTGAGGGAGAGTGCAATTGGCATGCTGACTGCAGAAATGTCCCCTGAACGGTCCCAGAAAATGGAATGTTCATTTCTCTACCATAAGCCGCCTCCAACGTCGTTTTAGAGAATTTGGCAGTACATCTAACCGGCCTCACAACCGCAAACCAAGTACTTGTTTTACAATGTACAGTGGCATCGTGTGGGCGAGCGGTTTGCATATGTCAACAGAGTGCCCCATGGTGGTGGTGAGGTTATGGTATGGGCAGGAATAAGCTACGGAGAACAACACAACTGCATTTTATCAATGGCAATTTGAATGCACAGAGATACCGTTACAAGATCCCGAGACCCATTGTCGTGCAATTCATCCGCCACCATCACCTCATGTTTCAGCGTGATAATGCACAGCCCCATGTCGCAAGGATCTGTACACAATTCCTGGAAGCTGAAAATGTCCCAGTTCTTCCATGGCCTGGATACTCACCAGACATGTCACCCCATTGAGCAAGTTTGGGATCCTCTGGATCGACGTGTACGTCAGCGTGTTCCAGTTCCAGCCAATATCCAGCAGCTTCATACAGCCATTGAAGAGGAGTGGGACAACATTCCACAGGCCACAATCAATTCTGGTCAATTCTATGTGAAGGTGATGTGTAATGCTGCATGAAGCAAATGTTGGTCACACCAGAAATTGACTGGTTTTCTGATCCACACCCCTACCTTTTTTGTAAGGTATCTGTGACCAATTGTATTCCCAGTCATGTGAAATCCATATTTTATGGCCTAATGAATTTATTTCAATGGACTGATTTCTTATATGAACTATAACTCAGGAAAAGCTTTGAAATTGTTGCATGATCCGTTTATATTTTTGTCCATTTTTGACCTAACACTTATGATCATACGGCTGGGTGTATTGTGTGACTATTAGTGTTGCTATGGGTCACTAACCTCGGTATTGCCATCAGTATGTTATTAGCGACTCAGGTGATATACGAGGTGGTGTGTGTGTGTGTGTGTGTGTGTGTGTGTGTGTGTGTGTGTGTGTGTGTGTCTTACATACAGCAGCGGAGCAGGAATAGATTCATGGAAATATTACCGTTATCTCAAACCAATAATCAGAGGAAACGGCACTGCATCTAAAATGATCATAATAACAGTCGTTTGTCATGAAGAGAGCGCAAGGGCTGTGTGTAATAGCAGGGATACAGTATTGTCATGTATTGTCATGTTGTGTCTTTCTGTCCTTTCCTTTCACCCTGTCTCCCTCTGCTGGTCGTACTAGGTTACCGTTTCTGTCCCTCTTTCCCCCAGCTGTTCCTTGTCTTCTCTGACTACCTCATTCACCCCTTTTACCACCTGTTCCCTTTTTCCCTCTGATTAGGTCCCTATATCTCTCTCTGTTTCTGCTCCTGTCTTTGTCGGATTCTTGTTTGTGTGTCTCATGCCTGAACCAGACTATCATCGTGTTTGCTGCAACCTTGTCCTGTCCTGTCGGAATCTACCTGTCCATCTGAGCCCACGTGTGTTCATCATTAAAGAAACTCTGTTTGTTAATTCGCTTTTGGGTCCTCATTCACGCACCTGACACAGTATACTGTACTGTATATGAATCTCAGTGTGTAAAATGCTGGATAGTGTTCTGAGTTTAGTCTGTTAGTATAAGTGAAATAACCCTAATTTCTGGGTGTGAAATGGGAAATACCAGATGTGTGTGTGTGTTAAGCTGTCAGAGTAAATCACTGGTCTGTGGTGCTCCTGTCAGAGTGTGTTAACATCATCAGGACTCTATTTACACATGCCGACACGCGCACGCACGCACGTGCACGCACGCACACACACACACACACACACACACACACGCACACACACAGAGACAGACAGAGACAAAGACAAAGAGACAGAGACAGAGCGAGAGAGAGAGAGAGCTGCAGAGAAAGAAACCAAAAAGGATCTGACATGCAGTCACTTCACAGTCACCTGGTTTGGTGCATCTTCCGTAAAGCACCATGCCAAACGCAAAGTTGGGTCAATATTGCTATTTGGCTGTTTTTGTTGCATCAAATTTAGAAGTTGTCCCTATTCAGGTTTAGAAGAAGTGACTGCTAAATGATAATTCCCATTCATAGAAGTTAGCAGAGCTAGCATACAGAAATCGGTGGTGGTAGTCAAAGTCATTTTTTGGTGACGATGACATGAACATGTGTTGGGGTTGACATCCATACAAGCATTATACTGTGAATTTTACCTTAACATAGTATGAAATACACAAAACAATAGCCTAAATGTCGGGTCATTTTGCTGGGAGGCAATGTGGATTTGCGGGATCTAGTTTGATTGACCGCTTTACCACTGTCTGTCATGGAACGTTGCTGAAATTAGAATCTGCATTGGAATTGTTCAACAAAACCCACAAAAACACAAACACTTAGAATGACTGTTGGGATCATTGTTTTAATGTGGTCGCCCCACTGACAATGTGCAGTGGAGTGGTTTTGAAATGTTGTATAAGTAGGACACAGAGCCATGTGTGTGTGTGTGTGTGTGTGTGTGTGTGTGTGTGTGTGTGTGTGTGTGTGTGTGATGGTGAGTGGCCAGCAGAGCTTGATGTGTGATCCAGACTTACATAAGTCCAATTCTACAGTAACAGAACTGTGCTTAGATTTTTCACTTTGAACTGTATGCCAAACAAAAACCATTGATTTCAAAGTTTAATAACTAACAATACCACTCTATGCACAAAATGACTCATTTTAACAATTTACAAAGAGAATTGTACTAAAATATTTACTGGAAGAACTTTCAGATCAAAGCAAATCTTATTTGTCACGTGCGCCAAATACAACATTTACACCTTATAGTGAGTGACATTACTTTCAAGACCATAATCAACAGTGCAGTTTATTTGATTATGAGAATGGGGGCGTGCTCGGTCCTCCTTTTCCTGTAGTCCACAATCATTTCCTTTGTCTTGATCACGTTGAGGAAGAGGTTTTTGTCCACACGGTCAGGTCTCTGACTTCCTCCCTATAGGCTGTCTCATCGTTGTTGGTGATCAGGCCTACCACTGTTGTGTCATCGGTAAACTTAATAATGGTGTTGGAGTCATGCTTGGCCACGCAGACATGGGTGCGGGAGAACAGGGAGAACAGAAGGGGACCTTCCACAAGCTTCCCACAATAAGTTGGGTGAATTTTGGCCCATTCCTCCTGACAGAAATTATGTAACTGAGTCAGGGTTGTAGGCCTCCTTGCTCACAGACGCTTTTTCAGTTCTGCCCACACATTTTCTATAGGACTGAGGTCAGGGCTTTGTGATGGCCACTCCAATACCTTGACTTTGTTGTCCTTAAGGCATTTTGCCACAACTTTGGAAGTATGCCTGGGGTCATTGTCCATTTGGAAGACCTATTTGTGACCAAGTTTTAACTTCCTGACTGATGTCTTGAGATGTTGCTTCAATATATCCACCTAATTTTCCTTTCCTCATGATGACATCTATTTTGTGAAGTGCACCAGACCCTCCTGCAGCAAAGCACCCCACAACATGATGCTGCAACCCCCGTGCTTCACGGTTGGGATGGTGTTATTTGGCTTGCAAGCCTCCCCCTTTATCCTCCAAACATAACGATGGTCATTATGGTCAAACAGTTCTATTTTTGTTTCATCAGACCAGAGGACATTTCTCCAAAAGGTACGATCTTTGTCCCCATGTGCAGTTGCAAACCATAGTCTGGCTTTTTTATGGCGGTTTTGGAGCAGTGGCTTCTTCCTTGCTTAGCGGCCTTTCAGGTTATGTCGATATAGGACTCGTTTTACTGTGGATATAGATACTTTGTACCTGTTTCCTCCAGCATCTTTACGAGGTCCTTTGCTGTTGTTCTGGGATTGATTTGCACTTTTCGCACCAAAGTACGTTCATCTCTAGGAGACAGAACCTTCCATCTCCTTCCTGAGCGATATGAGGGCTGTGTGGTCCCATGGTGTTTATACTTGTACACTATTGTTTGTACAGATGAACGTGGTACCTTCAGGCGTTTGGAAATTGCTCCCAAGGATGAACCAGACTTGAGGCGGTATACCATTTCTTTTCTGAGGCCTTGGCTGATTTCTTTGGATTTTCCCATGATATCAAGCAAAGAGGCACTGAGTTTGAAGGTAGGCATTGAAATACATCCACAGGTACACCTCCAATTGACTCAAATGATGTCAATTAGTCTATCAGAAGCTTCTAAAGCCTTGACATAATTTTCTGGAATTTTCCAAGCTGTTTAAAGGCAGAGTCAACTTAGTGTATATAGACGTCTTACCCACTGGAATTGTGATACATTGAATTATAAGTGAAATAATCTGTCTGTAAGCAATTGTTGGTAAAATGACTTGTGTCATTCACAAAGTAGATGTCCTAACCAACTTGCCAAAACTAGAGTTTGTTAACAAGAAATTTGTGGGGTGGTTGAAAAACGAGTTTTAATGACTCCAACCTAAGTGTATGTAAACTTCCGACTTCAACTGTACACAAAGTTAGGTACACAAAAGTAGAAATATGCAATATCCTCCTTTGCAGAATTGGATATTATTTTACAAACTGGTTACTATTTGAATATGAGCTCCGCCCCCAAACAAGACCAAATGTGTTGGTCCGGACCAAACCTTAATCAATTACAGATATAGCCACAGGATTGGTACTGTGGGTGAAGCAGCCAATATATAATAGCAGCTGTCAATCAGCTGTGAGCTAAACTGAGTGAGCTCAACTGTGAATTTTCCTGGTACACCAAAAAAAAGTGTCAAGGGAAACCAGTTCGGATTTGGCTTCACACTAATCACATCACATCAAAAGCCAAACGTCATTGACACAAACTTGAATTGTTGCATCTTGTTGTGTTGTTTTCCTCCAGTGGCTAGCTAGCTAAAATTGGCCCGTTCCTGAATTTCCATGGATGGAGATAGGGATTTGGATTTGGTTTTACTTAATTCTCAGTACCGGCCCATGATTATAATGGCAATTCTGATCCAACCATAAATTAATATATTGTGCCCCTGGCCTGACAGGGTGGAAGTTCATTATGCAGCTAGATGTAGTAGGTTAAACTAGCTGGCTTATCGTGGCCCATGAAAGGAAGTTAGGCTAGCGAGCAAGCGTTTTAGCCAGGTAAGCTAGGACAACAAAAGTTAAAAGCGTGTACTGTTTAAAAAACATGCGTTTTGGCAACACGAAAGAGAGGAGGATAGCATTGGATAGTTTCTCTACAAGCAGGCTGAGTCAACATGTTTTTTCTACTTACTCACACACATTAACTTGATTTACCATGCTGTAGGTCATGTAACTGTTTGTTAAATGCAGTATGCTTTGTGGACTTCACCGGACAGATGTTGCTTTCTGGTTTTGTGATGGAACAAAGGTTGAATTTATTCTGCTACTGTGTTTTATTATTGTCTTGGCCTTAGGCTTATATATCACAGTGGCAAGGCATATGAAATAGTGGGCTTTTTTTCCCTGGCTTGGCTTCCCCAGTCATTTTACACACACACCGGTACTGCTGAAGTATTGGTTTGCAGTTCACATCACTCTCAGTGAAAAGAGAGGGGTGAAAGGGTAGGCTAAACTCAGTTCATCTGATTGTGTTCATCTAAACACAAATAATTCAGTGATTGACACTATACATGTATTATTGCATGTTGGAATAACCAATCACAGTGAAATTAGATTAGATCTAGTCATGATTAGTTAGTTCCCTATATTTTCCCCTAAATTAGCTTGATAGCGGTATTGACGTTGTTGTTTGGCAAGCAAGCAAGCAAGCAAAACTTGACGTTACACATCATTCACTTTTGGGAAAACTGGTCCAGCCACTTGGTAGCTTAGCTATCATTAGTTGTTCAAATAAAGCAAAATGATGAAAAGTGCAATTGTAAACTATAAACCCACCATGGTGATGTCGGTGAAGAAGTTATGAATGTGGTTCCAGGCAGAGAGTTCTCGCTTGAATGTGGACGAGCATCAGACAGTCGTTGCACTACGAAACCCATGCCCACCATGACGTATAGCCCCGCCCACCATGACGTATAGCCCCGCCCACCAGGCGAAATGGTGTGAAAAGTGTGCTGTGGTGAAATAGCAAAACAACAGCACCCTCTGCAGATAAAGTGTAAGAAACTGTGTGGCAATACAAAAATATTTTAAACTATTTTGGGCTAGGGGAGAGAAATTAAACCAATCACTGACAATGCACTACCTCGAGGTTGAACGTTTCCGGTTCCTTCCTTTCTCTAGGGTAGCAGTTAGCATTTCCAAGATCAATTAAAAAATCTAAATGTCTTCAGAAATCATTCATAAAATTAATCTACTAGCCAACACAAAAAACCTGCCATCCAAGCAGCCCCAGTGGATGAAAACCCTGGGCCTGCTGCATCGATCACTTGCAAAATGGCAGTAGCTGCATTATGTTCAGGAAGATGACAGAGTGCTTTGCTTCACATGCGTTAAAGCAGTGGAGAAAAAGCTGATTCATGAGGAAAATGTTCGACCCAATAGCAGCTTTGTTAAGCGGGGGGATCAAAATGGAGAAAAGCAACCGAGAAGTTCAGGGAATATGAAAAGTCACATCTATACACAGAGTCCATTCAAACGTTAGCTGCTCTAGGTAGCACATCAATCAGTGCATTGTTTTCAGATTTGGCTGCTACAGAACAGGGCACTGCCAGGAATGTCCTGGAGCTGTTGCTTTGACCAAGTCAATATCTCGGTCGTAAGGGAGTCCCTTTCAGAGGCGACACAACCCGTGACGGTGTGCTTTACGAGTTGACAATAGGAACTGGAATGGGTGGGCGGGAGATTGTGTCGCATGTGTCAGTGGTCCTTATATGGCCTGACTGATGTTGGCACCACTGATGTGAGCACCATAAAACAATTCTCATGCAGTGCTTTGACCAGAACCTGGAGTCACACTGAGTTTTGGGGGTTTTACAATGTGTGAAGGACATCTTTTTGCGTTTAAACATTTCCATGGAACGGGTCCAGGGATATTGCTTTGATGCAGCAAGCAACATTTCAGGTCGTTTCTCAGGTCTCAAACCTGACAGAGCTTGAGTGGATCTGCAGACAAGAATGTGAGAAACTCCCCAAATACAGGTGTGCCAAACTTGAAGTGTCATACCCAAGAAGATTCGAGGCTGTAATCTCTGCCAAAGTGCTTCAACAAAGTACTGAGTAAAGGGTCTGAATACTCATTTAAATGTAATATTTCAGATTTGTATTTCTAATACATTTCCAAACAAAAAAAAAAAAAAAGTTTTTGCTTTGTCATTATGGGGTATTGTGTTTAGATTGATGAGGGGAATAACTATTTCATCCATTTTAGATTAAGGCTGTAACGTAACAAAATGTGGAAAAAGTCAAGGGGTCTGAATTCTTTCCGTATGCACTTTTTTATGCTACTGTACTATACTCTGCTCAACATGATTTTACTTTACTGTACTCTACTGTGATCTCAGAACAACCGTTTTCAGCTGTGCTAACATAATTGCAAAGGGGTTTTCTAATGATCAATTAGCCTTTCAAAATCATAAACTTGGATTAGCTAACACAATGTGCCAATGGAACACAGGAGTGATGGTTCCTGATAATGGACCTCTGTCCGCCTATGTAGATATTCCATACATAATCTGCCGTTTCCAGCTACAATAGTCATTTACAACATTAACAATGTCTACACCGTATTTCTGATCAATTTGATGTCATTTTAATGGGCATTTAAAAATATATATATTTCAAAAACAAGGACATGAGATGACAACCTTTCCCTGGACATGAGATGACAACCTTTCCCTGGACATGAGATGACAACCTTTCCCTGGACATGAGATGACAACCTTTCCCTGGACATGAGATGACAACCTTTCCCTGGACATGAGATGACAACCTTTCCCTGGACATGAGATGACAACCTTTCCCTGGACATGAGATGACAACCTTTCCCTGGACATGAGATGACAACCTTTCCCTGGACATGAGATGACAACCTTTCCCTGGACATGAGATGACAACCTTTCCCTGGACATGAGATGACAACCTTTCCCTGGACATGAGATGACAACCTTTCCCTGGACATGAGATGACAACCTTTCCCTGGACATGAGATGACAACCTTTCCCTGGACATGAGATGACAACCTTTCCCTGGACATGAGATGACAACCTTTCCCTGGACATGAGATGACAACCTTTCCCTGGACATGAGATGACAACCTTTCCCTGGACATGAGATGACAACCTTTCCCTGGACATGAGATGACAACCTTTCCCTGGACATGAGATGACAACCTTTCCCTGGACATGAGATGACAACCTTTCCCTGGACATGAGATGACAACCTTTCCCTGGACATGAGATGACAACCTTTCCCTGGACATGAGATGACAACCTTTCCCTGGACATGAGATGACAACCTTTCCCTGGACATGAGATGACAACCTTTCCCTGGACATGAGATGACAACCTTTCCCTGGACATGAGATGACAACCTTTCCCTGGACATGAGATGACAACCTTTCCCTGGACATGAGATGACAACCTTTCCCTGGACACGTTCATCGCAATGGCCATCCGTCTTGACAACCCTCTTCGGGAGCACCAGCGCTCCCCCTTGCCCCTTGCATTCCTCCTTTGGCCATCCTGGGGGAGAGCCTGAACCCATGGCCATAGGGGTCACACACCTCCCAGCGGCAGAGCAATGTCGCCGGAGACAGCTGGGGCTGTGTCCCTATTGCAGAAAGGAGGGGCACCGGCTCCAGTGGTGTCGTTTAATTTAACCTTTATTTAACCAGGCAAGTCAGTTAAAAAAAAAATCTTATTTACAATGCCGGCCAATTGCACGCCGCCCTATGGGACTCCCAATCACGGCCAGATGTGATGCAGCCTGAATTCGAACCAGGTACTGCAGTGCCGCCTCCTGTACTGAGATGCAGTGTCTTAGACCACTACGGACCTCGAGAGCCCTCAAAAGTGTCCAGTGCGTCCCAACCCAAAGTCCTCTGGGGCAGAGGGATGACCCCGTGATCCTCTGTCTCCCAGGGTAGGCGTGCTTACTCCTTCATCATCGTTTTCCGCCAAACCCTTCCTGGTTTCCTTTTCACTTACTGGCTATCCCTCAGGTGTCTCTACAGCTCTAGTTTTGGTTATGTTCAGTATGCTTCTCATGTTTTGTATTGTCTTCATGACGATGATGATTAGTATTGTTATTATTAAACTCACCGTCTGTACCTGTATCCTGATTCTCTGAGTATACTGTACGTTACAGTTTATGTATGTAGAGAGTCTGCGACTTTATTTACCGCTTATTTGCCGTTAGTCAGCACCTCGACACCAAATCATTTTTTCTGGGTCGGCGCCAGCTCATGCTTTTGATTGATGGGAATGAGACCATTGGCAAGGTGATGGAACCAGATTTGGTTATGAATAATTAATTCGGATGGAGAGGCATGTTGAGTTTGTCTGGGCTGTAGGAAGTAGGTGAGTGGTTCGTAAAGGCTGGGGGTAGATAGTAGCCGGAACCGGTAGACTGGTGTGGCTCTGCCAAACTGACCAGTTTACAGCGTTTGATGGTGAAAGTATCTTTGTCTAGGATGTTGATGTCTGACATGCTGAGATGAGAAGGGACATAGGTAGAAGGAGGATCTGAACTCTGAACATCGCAGCAAGCAAAATGACACCAAAAGAAACATCAATCCCTGGGTGGAGAGACTGCGATGGAGATGTAACCTGGTGTCTGCATCTGGATGCAGGCAGACAGGATGTCATGGGGATGGGCTGGCGGACTTCGGCGAGGCTGGGCTGTGACCGGCAGTTGAATACTTGGAAGAGAGGCAATTGGTAGGCGAGGGTTGCACCCCAAAAATGTTTTATACTCCTGAACTTAACCAATATGTTCTGAAAGTCAAACATGTCCTGTTTCGAATACAAAAAAAAAAATATGATTTTGTTTTTTTCTCAGAGCACGGCATTTTAGGATTGACCCAGCCGTTGGATGCAAGGAGTGCACTCCCGGTCGTGTTACCTTTTCCCTACACCTGCTGTTTCGATCCCACCTCCCTACACCTGCTGTTCCGATCCCACCTCCCTACACCTGCTGTTCCGATCCCACCTCCCTACACCTGCTGTCTCGACCTTTGAATACTCGGTTATGAAAAGCAAACTGACATTTACTCCTGAGGTTATTATTTGATCCTGCTGGTCGTCTATGAACGTTTGAACATCTTGAAGAATGATCTGGCCTTAATGGCCATGTACTCTTACAATCTCCACCCTGCACAGCCAGAAGAGGACTGGCCACCCTCCAGAGCCTGGTTTCTCTCCAGGATTCTTCCTAGGTTCCTGCTTTCCCTAGCCAAAGTGTTTATGCATCTGCATTGCTTGCTCTCTGGGTTTCGAGGCTTGTTTTTTTGTATAACCACTTCCTGACAACTGCTGATGTGAAAAGGGCTTTATAAATACAGTTGATCGATTGGAAGAGACAGGGGCAGTGAGAGAGAGCAGGGATGTAGCGAAGAGGGACGTGTCCCAGTGTGAGGTATTAGAGAGAGGGGTGAGAGAAAGACGGCCCGCTGAGCCGTCTTAGCTGCAGGGATTTAGGCTGTGTAGGATGCCAAACAGTAATCTGAGACTGGGAAAGAAGCCACGTCCGGAGCTGATTTGGGGCCGAAGTCTTTGAGGACGGATTTGATGCTTAGAAGCCGAATTGGTGGTGTTGGAATGAATATGCGGCAGTGGAGGCAGCAGGGGATGTCATCATGGTGGCCCTCGGATGCGTGGTGTCATCACGCGGTAGGCAACATGGGTGGAGATGGATGTGGTTCCCGGTAGGAGGGACAGACATAGTCAACCGACTGGAGAGCGGGAGAAGTTTCGCAGTAGAAAAAGGACACAAGGAAGAGAGCAAAATAACAAGAGAGAGAACAATGGCTGGCAGACGCCATGCACCGACATGAAGAGAACATTTCTAGACTGAAAAGGCCAGTCAGCAGGATGATCGAATGTGGCCAATATGTGGTGAATTTGCAACAAACTGTCCCAATGACATCATCAACCAATTAGAAGACCATTAGGAGGCAACTACTAGGCAATGCCTACTCACAATCGGTTAAAATCACATATTTTCCTCTCTCTTTTTTTACTAGAAAACATAGAAATGCACCATTTTCACATGTTAATGTCACGGTGGTGCTGGAGATGAATATGAAGTAGAAATTCCCTTTCCTTCTTAACACCACTAACACTGATAAACACACACACACACCTAAAGGACACAAACTATTTCAAGTCCTTTAATAAGGAAGGAGGGAAGGAAGGAGAGAGAATATCACATACACAGCAAATACAGCCTATAGTAGGAGAGAGGGAAGAAAAGTAAAAGGGGGGAAGAGGGAGAGGAAGAAATAGACACCTATTCTTTTCATGCTGACTGCTGGAGGACTTGAACACCCACACACTGCCCTAGATAGGACTGTCTCTCTCTCACACATACATACAAATACCCTGCCCTAGATAGCAGTGACTCAAAGAGATTCCCTATTATTATATTATCAACACAACACGAATTTCTTCACACCCTCCATACCGTATCCTGAGAAATAATGTAGCCAGAGAAAGTGATTAGAAGCACTGACTACACAAATTAAATTGACATTTCTCACACAGTGTTTGTTTGCTCATAAAAGTGAGCTCATTTCAAAAATACAGTGGTAAGAAAAATAATGTGGATTTCTGCATAAATTCTGTCATAAAAATGAGATCTGATCTTATCTATGTCACGACAATAGACAAACCCAGTCTGCTTAAACTAATAACACACAAACAATTATACGTTTTCATGTCTTTATTGAACACACCGTGTAAACATTCACAGTGCAGGGTGGGAAAAGTATGTGAACCCTTGGATTTAATAACTGGTTGATCTTCCTTTGGCAGCAATAACCTCAACCAAACATTTTCTGTAGTTGCGGATCAGACCTGCACAACGGTCAGGATGAATTTTGGACCATTCCTCTTTACAAAACTGTTTCAGTTCAGCAATATTCTTCAGGTGTCTGGTGTGAACCACTCTCTTGAGGTCATGCCACAGCATCTCAATCGGGTTGAGGTCAGGACTCTGACTGGGCCACTCCAGAAGGCGTATTTTCTTCTGTTGAAGCCATTCTGTTGTTGATTTACTTCTGTGTTTTGGGTCGTTGCCCTGTTGTATCATCCACCTTCTGTTGAGCTTCAATTGGCAGACAGATAGCCTAACATTCTCCTGCAAAATGTCTTGATAAACATGGGAATTCATTTTTAAGTCAACGATAGCAAGCTGTCCAGGCAAAACAGTCCCAAGCCATAATGCTCCCGACCACCATACTTTACAGTTGGGATGAGGTTTTGATGTCGGTGTGCTGTGCCTTTTTTTCTCCACACATAGTGTTGTGTGTTCCTTCCAAACAACTCAGTAGCTTCTTCCGGGGTATCCTCCCATGAGCACCATTCTTGTTTAGTGTTTTACGTATCATAGACTCGTCAACAGAGATGTTAGCATGTTCCAGAGATTTCTGTCAGTCTTCAGCTGACACCCTATGATTCTTCTTAACCTCCATGAGCATGTGCGCTGTGCACTTGCAGTCATCTTTGCAGGACGGCCACTCCCAGGGAGAGTAGCAACAGTGCTGAACTTTCTGCATTTATAGACAATTTGTCTTACCATGGACTGATGAACATCAAGGCTTTGGAAATACCTTTGCAACCCTTTCCAGCTTTACGCAAGTCAACAATTCGGAGATGTATTTTGTTCGAGGTATGGTTCACATTAGGCAATGCTTCTTGTGAATAGCAAACTCAAATTTTGTTAGTGTTTTTTATAGGGCAGGGCAGCTCTAACCAACATCTCAAATGTCGTCTCATTGATTGGACTCCAGGTTAGCTGACTCCTGACTCCAATTAGCTTTTGGAGAAGTCATTAGCCTAGGGGTTCACATACTTTTTCCAACCTACACTGTGAATGTTGAAATGTTGTACAGTACCAGTCAAAAGTTTGGACACACCTACTCATTCAAGGGTTTTTCTTTATTTTGACTCTTTTCTACTTGAAGAACAATAGTGAAGACATCAACGCTATGAAATAACACATATGGAACCATGCAGTAATCAAAAAAGTGATACAAATATCAAAATATAATTTATATTTGAGATTCTTCTAAGTAGCCACCCTTTGCCTTGACAGCTTTGCACACTCTTGGCATTCTTTCAACCAGCTTCACGAGGTAGTCACCTGGAATGCATTTCAATTAACAGGTGGGCCTTCTTAAAAGTTAATATATGGAATTTATCTCCTTCTTAATGCATTTGAGCCAATCAGTTGTGTTGTGACAAGGTAGGGGTGGTATGCAGAAATTAGCCCTATTTGGTAAAAGACCATGTCCATATTACGGCAAGAACAGCTCAAATAAGCAAAAAGAAATGACAGTCCGTTACTTTAAGACATGAGGGTCAGTCAATCTGGAAAATGTCAAGAACTTTGAAAGTTTCTTCAATTGCGGTCACAAAAACCATCAAGTGCTATGATGAAACTGGCTCTCATGGGGACCACCACAGCAAAGGTAACGACACGTCAACTTCAACTGTTCAGAGGAGACTGCGTGAATCAGGCCTTCATGGTCGAATTGCTGCAAAGAAACCACTACTAATGGACACCAATAATAAGGGCCAAGAGACATGAGCAATGGGCATTAGACTGGTGAAAATCTGTCCTTTGGTCTGGTGAGTCCAAATTTGAGATTTTTGGTTCCAACCACTTTATCTTTTTGAGACGCAGAGTAGGTGAACGGATGATCTACGCATGTGTGGTTCCCACCGTGAAGCATGGAGGAGGTGTGATGGTGTGTGGGTGCTTTGCTGGTGACACTGCCAGTGATTTACTTAGAATTCCAGGGAACACTTAATCAGCATGGCTACCACAGCATTCTGCAGCGATACGCCATCCCATCTGGTTTGTGCTTAGTGGGACTATCATTTGATTTTCAACAGGACAATGACCCAACACACCTCCAGGCTGTGTAAGGGCTATTTGACCAAGAAGGAGAGTGATGGAGTGCTGCATCAGATGACCTGGCCTCCACATTCACACAACCTCAACCCAATTGAGATGGTTTGGGATGAGGTGGACCACAGAGTGAAGGAAAAGCAGCCAACAAGTGCTCAGCATATGTGGGAACTCCTTCAAGACGGTTGGAAAAGCATTCCAGGTGAAGCTGGTTGAGAGAATGCCAAGAGTGTGCAATGCTGTCATCAAGGCAAATGGTGGCTACTGTAGGGGGTGGGTCCCAAAGACTTTATTGATTAAGGGGACCTTAAGATTCATATGTTTTGCTGCAGGCCTTATAATAAGATACTGTTGCTATGTGTCTAAAAACCCTCCACTATACGTTGCACAAGCTATCTATATTAGTTTTTGTGGTTAAGCCCTGGCTGTTATGATTGTTTGCTTGCAGGCTAGGTCTAAGTCAGACCGAAACTAGATAAAGAGAAGTAACCATTGTCTGTTTTTGACATTTTGATCTTGTGTGACAGTGGAAAATGCTAATAAATTCAGAAAAGCTACTGTACTACGTTGTCTTATAAGGTAACCTCAGCTTATTGATACACACATACGTTGACGTAGGTGATCACACCACTAGGGAGTGATCACATGTAGAAAATCAGCTGTGCCCTAGGTGAGGTGCAGAACTTACTCGGAAACATGCGTGCTATGTTCCCGTTGTCAACTTCTGTCTGCAATTGCATTAATAAATTAATGATTGATTTACTGAGAGATATTGTCTGATTGCTGATTTCACCAATAAGCAAATGATTGACAAGGAACAAGGAACCAACCCCGACACTACTTCGAAGAATCTAAAATCAAAAATATATTTTGATTTGTTTTAACACGTTTTTTGGTTACTACGTGACTCCACATGTGTTTTTTCAGAGTTTTGATGTTATTCTGTAGAATGTAGAAAATATTTCAAAAATAAGATAAAACCTTAAATGGATAGGTGTGTTCAAACTTTTGACTGGTACTGTATTGTGTGTTATTAGTTTAAGCACAATGTGTTTGTCAATTGTTGTAACTAAGATGAAGATCAGATAACATTTTATGACCAATTTATGCAAAAATCCAAGTAATTCCAAGGGGTTCACATCCTTTTTCTTGCCACTGTATATACATTTAATTCCACTAAGGTATTGAGTATTTAGCCAACTGTCAGTCAAAAACCTGACCAATCACAGACATCCTCAGAGCCATTTCCCAGCATCCTTAGCAGAAGGGAGACATTGTGCTGAATGGGTGATGCTCTAAACACACGCACATACGCATGTGCGCACAGGCGCTCGTGCGCACACACACACACACACACACACACACACACACACACACACACACACACACACACACACACACACACAGTGCTTATTTTGGTGCCCGTCGCTGCAGTGAGGTATTTTTTACCACGCCCTGAAGGCATCACTATGCCTAATGGGAAGTGAAGGGTTGTCCACTGTTGTTAGTGTGTGCCTGTATGTGTATCTGTGTGTATCTCCCGGCTGTGTAATGGGTCCACGCACACACTAGCTCTGAGAATGGGGACATCACCGCGGAGATGAATGGTAAAGCGAGCAATCAGATTGGTCCTGAATGAGCAGTGGCTATGTGTCCTTCCTTTCAGCATTGTGCTTCTGTGCATGAGCCTTGCTTATGCAAAGAAAAATAGTAGACCTGGTGGCATATTGAATATTTGTCAAAAGCATTTGTGACACCTGACAAATATGCATCTGTGTTTATGAATGTTTCTTCTAACCAGCACAAACTGTCTTGGAGGTTAACGGTGGCCTTCTGTCAAGTTAGCGTCACCCTGGACTCAAGGATGTCTGTGTAGCGTCAGCTTTTTTTCTCTCGAGGTCTTGTCATGACGTCTGCTGTTGTGTTGTGATGTCGTAGAGACGGCCTCTATCCTGCACCTCTCAGCACTACATTTTTTAAAAAAAAACGTACTGAATCTTTAGTCTTTTCAGGGTTATTGTGGAGGATAGGGAACTGTCCAGTCAGCGGGTTTTTCATGAGTAGGCCTTGGTCTTCCAGGTAGAGTCACTGATGAAGGCTGCACTATTTCAAAATGTTTTCGAAATGGTCGGTTTTGGGGGGGGGGGGATTTGGACACATAACCCTACCTGGACACATAATCGCCAAAAAAAAAACAATGTTCTGAGTTGGTGTGCAGAGAGTCAACGCTTCATCTACTAAACACACTAACATGCTCCAGCATTGTAAGACATTTACACGTTTACACTTGAATCGTTTAGCAGACGCTCTTATCCAGAGCGGCCTACAGTAGTGAGTGCACTAATTTCATATTTTTGTGTGTGTGTGTGTGTGTGTGTGTGTGTGTGTGTGTGTGCATACGTGCGTGCTTGTCTGTGGACGTTCATGCGTGTGCTTATAGATGTGCATAACCCATTAGGTCAGTGTGTGCAGAGGAACTATCCTCCTCCTCTCTGAGAGTCTGTGGCTCTCTAATGGACTGGATGGTGTTTCGTTTAATTGACTCATCCATCTCTGCTGTTTATCCCTGAGTCTCTCTCTCTCGCTCACTCTCTATGTGTGTTAGCGGGCATAATAATAATTCTGTAATAGCTCTGTCTACTCCTGGCTAATTTATATTAATATATCATGAGCTGATGGCTAAATAAACAGCCAAACGCAGTTGGTTTTTCACTGTAGTTAAATTCAATTATCTAAGAAATGTTTTGAAGTGTAGAGTGTAGAGTATATTAGGTATTTCTAGATATATGTAAATGCATACAGTAGAGCTGTGTGTTGATTGGTCAGCATCCAACTGTCAATCAAAGATAGTGGTCGCGTTCCACTGCTTAGACTTTGCACACATCAACCAATGGTTGTCCGCCACGTCATCGACTGTGTCATCGGTTGACAGATTGCTGTAAAATACCTATCCAGGCGTTGTAATATCTGGCAACATCTAAGGCGACCAGTGTCAGGTGTGGCAGTGACCCACGACAGCGACCCTGCCAATCAATGTGGAGCTTTGTAGCAGAATGGCAGAGGACAGTTTGAATGACACTCTCTCACACACACACAGCCCCCCATCAAGTTGTCTGACGCATGCAAACCAAAATCGTTTTAGTTTTATCCACAATTGCCATTGTCTTGTTTGTCGATAGCAGTAACAACCCTCACATTTTCACGTGTGTATCTCCCTGCAATATTTAAACATGTTTTCCCCTTGGGCATTCAGAATTACACCCCCATAGAGCATCTCTGAGATTAACCACAGATTTGCATAAGTTAACAGGAAGAACTGAACATTCATTTTTTTTTTTTTTTTTTTTTTTTTTTGTGGACGTCATTGCGCCTGTGATCTTCACAAATACACACACACACACATACTGTCACTTGCTTTGTCAGTGATTCCCCTCGGTCAGTTCTGAAGGACACGTGGAGGACTATACAGGCTGATGGAGTTATATTGAACGAGTGGTCATGTATGTGTTTTTTGTTGTTGCCAATAATAGTTTTCCCAGTGACAGAATCCAGATATTGAACACAAGGCTAGTGAAACACAGTAGGTTAGTAACAGCATGTGTGTTGCTGCCAGGCTGCTTTAGAAAGAAGACAGCTAATCAATAAACAGCATGTAAACACTCAGTGCTCTACAGGGGTAAATCTGTTGCACAAGAACACACACACACATTTCCTTGCTATTAAAGTAAATATGATGACAGGGAGACCCGACCCTCCCATACCCTCTCACCTCTAAACTTTGCACTCTCACCCTCATCATCAGTTCTCTTTTCCCTCCTCCTCCACTCCCTCTATTCTTCTTACACTCCTCCCCATCCCTCGCTCCACCATCCCGTTTACTTATTCAGTCGCTTCCCTGAGGAGAGGAACATTCATCTCTTATCAGCTCCAACCAGATGCTGTGTGTGTGTGTGTGCGTGTGTGTGCGCGTGTGTGTGTGTGTGTGTGTGTGTGTGTGTGTGTGTGTGTGTGTGTGTGTGTGTGTGTGTGTGTGTGTGTGTGTGTGTGTGTGTGTGTGTGTGTGTGTGTGTGTGTTGAAGAGATTGAGGATAATCCCTTGCCTGCTAGGTTGGGAATATTAGTTCAGGCCTGTGGCAGAACCATTGTAAGTGGGCGTGGGTGGATGCTTTTGTGCAGGTGTGTGTGTGTGTGTGTGTGTGTGTGTGTGTGTGTGTGTGTGTGTGTGTGTGTGTGTGTGTGTGTGTGTGTGTGTGTGTGTGTGTGTGTGTGTGTGTGTGTGTGTGTGTGTGTGTGTGTGTGTGTGTGTGTCTGCCGCAGTCACCCAATGCTCTAGGCGTTGGAGGAGATAAGAGGAAACATTCCAGCCAGACGATTTTCACAAAGGTTATGTTACTTAACCTACTGTAGAAATTGAAATGACTCTGAACATATCTTATACATTACATTAAAACATCACAAACGTCACAGGCATCATAAACAAATGATTAAAGTCAATCAATCGAAACAATTGCACATCTCAGTAACCTGGTTCATCATCAGGGTTTTAAACTGACCTAACGGCACCAGGGAAACCACATGTAATTCATTTTGTAAGTGATTCCAAAAATGGGGAGCGTTAAACGAAAAGTGGATTTACCTAGTTTGGTGGAGACCCTGAGGAATCTTAAGATTTAACCAACCCTGTGAATGGGTTTGGAATCTCATGTTTTTATACTTTAACAATAGTTAGGTACGTCGGAAGCTTGTGTAGTAGAGCTTTGTAAACAAAAAAGGGAGTAATGAAGTGATCTACGGGATTTAAATGAGAACCTTTGATACAGGAAGCAGTGATGCGTGTTAAAACCTCACCTGGGATAAAGCGAAGGGCTATAGTAGACGGCATCCAATGGTTTAAGAGCAGTGGCTTCTGGATTCCAATAAACTGTGTCACCTTAGTTGACTGTAGAAATCTGCCTCCTGCTGTTGAGGGAGAGGCATGATTTATTTGTATAAAAATGCATACTTTAAATGTCAGCTTCTTAACTAGCTCATCCGTATGTTTTTTAAACGTCAAATTATCATTAATGCAAAAGCCCAGATATTTATAGGCGGGAACCTGCTCAACGAAATAACCATCCAATGCTCAAATGTGTAAGAAAACAGAATACATTTATTCCACCATTAAGCACCCATTTTAAATCAACAAGAACTTTCTGCAAGACAACAAAATCAAATTGCTGCTCCAACATCCAGTCAACTCTAGGGGCAATAGCGTACATAACAGTAGTACAGTAGATAAGTAGTAAAGAGGACAGGTCTCAAAATTGACCCCTGCGGGACACCTTTAGTAATATTGAGGTAACTTGACTTGACACTATCAGAAAGCACACATTGTGTCCTATCTGACAGATAGTTCCAAACCACTTGCCAGACTCCTGGTTGAGGCCCATTTCAGACAACCTTTGAATGAGTAGGGGACGGTTGACACTATTAAAGGCCTTGGATAGGTTCAATAAATATGGCACCTAAGCAATTTATTGAGGGGGGCAGAACGCTGCAGTGGAAAGGGATCAAGCAAATCAGCTCCTGTGGATTTTTTACATAAATGTTTTGCAAGGCACTTAAAACATAATTGAAATAAAATGGTTCAAATGAGGGGGAAAAAAGAGAGTGCCTTGGACTGCAGCATTCTCTGCTATTTGTTTAGAGGTGAAAAAGGACTCCCTCTGGTGGAACTTGAGGTATTTTCAGAAACCTTTCTGTCAATTAGATGGCCAGCTGAAGCAAAATTGTAATTAAAAGCACCACAGATGTAATTTTGATATGTTATGGGCCAAGAGGCTGTCATTAACCTGCTGGGGTGAATGAGGGTTGGAATTCTTTTTCTCAAAAGATTTGACCACTTTAGCTGGGTTTCCACCACTCTTAGATACACAAGTCAAGAAGTATGTTGACTTTTATTTCTTAACCAGAGTAAGACATCTACTTCTCAAATGTCTGAAGGACTGCCAGTCAGAGTTAGAATCAGTCAATCTAGCCTAAAGCCAAGCTAAGTTTCTTTCATGAAATCCTTCAGGCAATTCATGTGAACCATGGGTTAGAGCTGTCCTTTACTCATAATATCTTATATGGGGCATGCTTATGTCATGACGTTGGCCTGTGGGTACGGTTTATGACCCCCCCACAAATAACTTTCTCCCTTCCCTCTCTCTCTGACTCTGCTGAAGGACTCTTGAATAGCCTTTGTTATTAAACATAGAGAGTCTGGGAACATCAAACAAGTGGGGGGAAAGGAACCATATTTTGGTAATAGAACCAGTTGAAAATATGCATAGGTACTTAATGAATATGCTGTCAGTTCGGTTGTCATCTGAGACATTATGACTGATGACAGGACGACATAAACTGTATCTGGGAAAGTCTACACTCACATGGATTCACATGGAAATGTTGTGCAATTGAAATGCAATTTAAATTCAACTATTTGTGAAAAGATTAAATGTAATTGTAGCTTATAAATGAGAGAATTGGGTTTTCATAAGGTTAGAGCTCTGCTCAATCAGTGGCCCACCCCTGTGAAGAGACATTGGTTATAAACTATGAAACACACCCTTCTCTCCCTCAACTATATAAGCCCTTGACGAAAATATAACTTTCTGTTCTGAGTACATTCGGGTGACGGCCCGATGTCAGAAGGATTCAGATAATAACTACAGAACTAAGCCAACTTCAGCGTGAGCTTTGGTTGCAAATGGTATGAACTTTGAACTCTTATTCACTACAGAAGTGACACCTCCTAGCCGTTGAGTTAGCAGCAGCTGCTGTAAACGTGGGCTAGGAAAGGACGGACAACGTATCCAGTCTAACACACAACGACGATACTACGACGTATCCAATTTACCACCAGTGACATTCTTCCGAGGACAGGAAGATCTCTGTTGGCCAACACGGCCAGCATCTACGAACAACCTACCGAAGCGCAGCTCAGAGTAAATATTTATTGCATTTTCCTTTTCCAAATGGGCAGTAATTTAGAATGCATAAGATACTGTATTTACGGTAGCAAAGCTTCTCCCTTTGTTACTCAGTCTTCCAGCTCTTTCACTCAACCCCTACCCCCTTTCCTTTGTGTAACCAGCCATGTCGGCTACGTCCACCAGGGATGTTTTCTGTATGACATAATTTGCAATCTGTGTGGATGTAATTCTGTGTGATTAGTTAGGTATTTAGTAAATGAATAATTAAACCCAATTTTGTATTGCTGATTCAACCTGTTAGCCAGGGTTCGTGAAGATAACCAAGAATTTACAACTTTCAGATGAGACTGAAATAAGGTGACGATTAATGTTGACTGCTATTGATGTAAAATATTACTAGGTGTTTAAGAGTTTATTCGGAAGATAACACTCTTTGATGGTGTCCCGACTTTCTAGTTAATTACATTTACATGATTAGCTCAATCAGGTGATATTAATTACAGAGAAAGGATTTTATAGAATAGCATGTCATGTCACTTAATCCAGCATAGCCAAAGACACAACACTTATCTCCAACAGAGTTAAACAGAGAGGTATTATATTTAAGAATCTGAATCAGATATAGAGGACACATCCTTCCAATCATGCAATCCCGGCTTTTTGAGGATCTGGGGACCCATGCCAAATCTTTTCAGTGTCCTAAGGGGGAAAAGGCGTTGTCGTGCTCTCTTTACGACTGTCTTGGTGTGCTTGGACCGTGATAGTTTGTTGGTAATGTGGAGACCAAGAAACTCTCGACCCGCTACACTACAGCCCCGTCGATGTGAATGGGTGCATGTTCGGCCCTCCTTTTCCTGTAGTCCATGATCAGCTCATTTGTCTTTCTCACATTGAGGGAGTTGTTGTTGTCCTGGCATCACACTGCCAGGTCTCTGACCTCCTCCCTCTAGCCTGTTTCATCATTGTTGGTGATCAGACCTACCACAGTTGTGTCATCAACAAACTTAATGATGGTGTTGGAGTCATGCTTGGCCACACAGTCGTGGGTGAACAGGGAGTACTGGAGGGGACTAAGCACACACCCCTGAGGGGCCCTCGTGTTGAGGATCAGCGTGGCAGATGTGTTTTTGTTTACCCTTACCACCTGGGGGCGGCCCGTCAAGAAGTCCAAGATCCAGTTGCAGAGGGAGGTGTTTAGTCCCAGGGTCCTTAGTTTAGTGGAGAGCTTTGAGAGCACTATGATGTTGAACGCTGAGCTGTAGTCAATGAACAGAATTCTCACATAGGTGTTCCTTTTGTCCATGTGGGAAAGGGCAGTGTGGAGTGCGACTGAGATAACGTCATTTGTGTATCTGTTGGGGCGGTATGCGAATTGGTCTAGTGTTTAATGGTGTTGATGTGAGCCATGACCAGACTTTCAAAGCGCTTCATGGCTAACAACATGAGTGCTACGGTGTGGTAGTCATTTAGGCAGGTTACCTTCGCTTTCTTGTGCACAGAGAATATGGTGGTCTGCTTGAAACATATAGGTATTACAGACTCGGTGAGGGAGAGGTTGAAAATGTAATTTAAAGGGACTTGCCAGTTGGTCAGCGCGTGCTTTGAATTACATGCTCTGCTAATCCGTCTGGCCCCGCGAGTTTGTGAATGTTGACCTGTTTGAAGGTCCTGCTCACATCGGGTACGGAGAGCGTGATCACACAGTACGTGGGCAGATCGAAATCGTCAACAAACTGTGTACTACCTTGATGTGTGTGGGCTGGGGTGTGTCAGCATCATTGTAAACTGTATGCCTATAAAGCAGTTTCTGCGTGTGTGAGGGGTGCCTATTTTTTAACTAATGTTTAATTATGATCAGCAGTAGAAATAGATAATCTACACTTTGCATGTCATACAGGGGATTCCATGTGCCTTATTTGAGAAACAGTAGCCTGGCATGTGCAGTTAGTTAGCCCTAAGGAGGTGTTGGCCTTAGACAAGGGCACATTTGTTTGGGTAATTCATTGTGATATACGCCTACGCAGAATCACATCAGCTGACGAGACCACAACGATGATGATGTTGTAAATGATGACGCAACATGGAATAGTTACAGCTGTCATCAGTATACAACTGCCTGTTTGGGTAGTTTTTGAGTGTGCGTGCGTGCACACTCAAAAGGGGGCGGGTCACCCTACAGTAAGCACGAGGCAAGCACCACTGTTCCTCCCCTGACATGGCATCCTGGATGTGATTTGATGCTCTATGTAAGGTAGTACACAAATATCCCCTGGGACTACTGGTTACTCATTACACAGGTCACAGACATAGACTTTCATTGTAAATGAATGCTATTCTCCGGTGTGGCCTGAGGGTGGCAGTGCAGCCTCAGTCGCCTTGACCTTGGAATTCTGCTTAGCATTAACTTCTTTCTTTAGGCTGACTCCTGAAATGGGACACGTGTCACATGATATATCTACTGTGTTTTTGTTCTTCCCTCCAACGTCTTCGTAATGCACTGTCCTAAACATTCTAAATCAATCCATTCAATTTCATCTCAGAATTTTGAGGATATTTTTTTTTTCCAATGCATGTATCACTGAAAGTCATTTACAAGCAAAGGCGACTTAAGGACGGAAACATATTATATTTTCTCTGCTCCCCTTCAGCTCAGCCATTAAATTGCGTGTGTGTGTGTGAGTGCGTGCGTGCGTGCGCAGAACTGAGGCCAAAAAGAGGAGCGGAAAACTCTGTCCATGATGGTTGCCATAGAAACCAGTGATTTGCTGCAACTGGCAAATTATAGGGTTCCATTGGAGGGCGAGAGGGTATGACAGAGGCAGATAAAGAGAGGTCCAGAGAGAAAGAGAGAGAGAGAGAGAGAGAGCAGTTAAGGAGTGTGCGAGAATATGTGCTCGTGAGAGTGAACTGCTCTTGCATACAAAACTGTTTCTTTGTTGGGGGGAAAAAAAGAGAAACGAAATGGAGCAGAAATTCTAAATTGCCTTGCGTATTATTATGGACCGCTCATAACCTTCCTGCTGTTACAATCAATAACCAAAGAACCACAAGATGCACACACACGGATCAAGAACATTTGCAAAAAAAATTGTTTTGCTTTAATGCCAAGCTCAAAGGATTAAAGGCCATCAAGAAGTTAGACTAATAGTGTAAATACTAGTCAGAAGACTGTGATTACATTAAGGATTTTGTTTCATTTTGTGTGTGTGTGTGTGTGTGTGTGTGTGTGTGTGTGTGTGTGTGTGTGTGTGTGTGTGTGTGTGTGTGTGTGTGTGTGTGTGTGAGAGTGAGAGAGAGAGAGAATGAGAAAGGCCATATTTAAGCCTTCCTCTTCAGTCCATCAAAATGAGTGGGGAAACACAGACACTGGCTGGGTCACAGACAGTAGGTGGAGGCTATACTGAAGCTTATATTGCACTTCTAGGTCAAAAGAAAGAAACTTAGATAACAATCTCGCTCTTTCTCTCTTCGAGCTCTTTCTCTCTCGCTCTCTCTTTCTCTACCTCTCTCTCTGTCTCTAGCTCTCTCTCTCTCTACCTCTCTCTCTCTCTCTTTCTCTCTCTCTCTCTACCTCTCTCTCTCTCTACCTCTCTCTCTCTAGCTCTCTAGCTCTCTCTCTCTCTACCTCTCTCTCTCTCTCTACCTCTACCTAGTTCTCTCTCTCTCTACCTAGCTCTCTATCTCTACCTCTCTCTCTCTACCTCTCTCTCTCTCTCTCTCACACACTCACCGGGTCACAGATCTGGGACACTAATGGAAGAGTAACGGTAAATAGAAAACATTCAGATTTAGGCCTCCCAGGGGGCAGCTCTTCATGCCCTCATAGTTATTGTGTGTTCGTGCGTGTGTAGAGGAGTGTGTTCATGTGTGTACCGACATGTGTGTCACGTTCTCCAAGTGACCTACGTCTCGCTGAACAGGTATGTGTGTGTGTGTGTGTGTGTGTGTGTGTGTGTGTGTGTGTGTGTGTGTGTTTGTGTGTGTGTATTTGTGAGTAAGAGAGAGGGGGGGGGAGTAGAGAGATAAAATGTGTCCTTCATTTGACCTGCATGGTACTGAACAGGTCGGGGCAGTGTACGTGTGCATTCGTGTGTGTTTGTTAAAGGCAGGGAGAGAGAGAAAGAGGGTAGAGAAACCAACAGAATCCAATGCTGAACAGATGAAGGAGGACTGACGAGGAAGGTCTTTTCAAGTGCAAAATCAAAGAAGAATAATAGGCGCCCTGATTGACCAACGAGACATGTCCTTTTAGCCATCCTTTTCTCTACTCTACTCCCTCTACTCTCCACTCTACTCCCTCTACTCTCCACTCTACTCCCTCTACTCTCCACTCTACTCCCTCTACTCTCCCTCCCTCTTTCTCCCTCTTCATGTGTATGTATCATAAAGCAAGGGGAATGGGCAGGTCAAGAGGAAGCCATGAACATAATCACACACAAACAGATACATTTGGGGCTCTCTGCTGGCCTATAATGCGATATACAGTGAACTCCAAGGGTATTGGCAGTGACATTTTTTGTTGGTTTGTTTTGGCTCTGTACTCCAGCGCTTTGGATTTTAAATGACAGTAGACAGACTGTCAGTTTTCATTTGCGGGTATTTTAATCCATATCAGATGAAACTTTTTTTGTACATTAATACACATATAAGTGAATTTGTCCCAAATGTTTCTATCGGGTACAAAATAATCTGAAACACAAGCAAAACAAACAACAAATGCATCCAACAAGTTTGTAGAGTCACAAACTTGAAGTAATCATTGCATGCTAGGAATACGGGACCAGATACTAAACTTTTGACTACCTAAAATTAGGGGACCATGATAAAAAGGTGCTGTAATTTCGAAACGGTTCATCCAATATGTAGGAAAATACCCCCAAATTAAAGCTGGCAGTCTGTACTTTAACGTCATAGTCATTGTATCGTTTTAGATCCAAAGTCCTGGAGCACAGAGCCAAAACAACAACAGATGTGTCACTGTCCCAATACTTTTGGAGCTCACTGCATCAGGAAGCCAAGCGTTAGAAACATTATCATTGGTCCAGCCCACTATTTTCAGAGCGATCACTCCAGATTTCAGTCAAAATTGGACTTTTTGAAAGGTCCCCAGGATGTCGGGAGACGCCGTCAGAACTGACCACTAGGGGCAAAAAAATATATCAAAATGAGTACCTGGAGCTGGGATTGAACCTGTGGTCTATGGAGCAGGACCTCACAGCTTAGACCACTGTATCATCCATCCACAATGAGTTAGAAAAGTTAACTGTTGCGTTGTTTTTCTGTTTTAACCCTGTCCCAAACGTTAATCCTTAACTTAAAACCTCTAATGAATCGGTTGGTCCCCCGCGGGACGGTTGAGCTAACATAGGCTAATGCAATTAGCATGAGGTTGTAATTAAAAAGAAAATATCCCAGAACATTGACATATCTGATATTGGCACAAAGCTTAAATTCTTGTTAATCTAACCGCACTGTCCAATTTACAGTAGCTATTACAGTGAAATTCAATGCTATTGTTTGAGGAGAGTGCACAGTTATGAACTTGAAAAGTTCCAATTAGGCACATTTGGGCAGTCTTGATACAACATTTTGAACATAAATGCAATGGTTCATTGGATCAGTCTAAAACCTTGCACATGCACAGCTGCCATCTAGTGGAGAAAATATAAATTGAGCCTGGGCTGGAATAATACATTATGGCCTTTCTCTTGCATTTCAAAGATGATGGTACAAAAAAAAAATTTAAAACACATGTTTATTCTTTGTATAATCTTTTACCAGATCTAATGTGTTATATTCTCGTACATCCATTTCACATTTCCACAAAGAATATGCATATTCTTGCTTCAGGTCCTGAGCTACAGGCAGTTAGATTTGGATATGTCATTTTAGGCTAATTCTTTTTTTACAAGGGGCGGATCCTTAAGAGGTTTTAACCAACCGGAATTAATGCCTGAACTTAATTAAGCCTATCCCAAACCTTAATCCTTAAGTTAATCAATCAGAATTAATGACGGAACTTAACCCTAGAATTGTTTATGTTTGCTTAACTTAACCGTTGAGTCTTTTCTGTATGCCTAAATTGTCTGGAGCTCATGCAGGAGCTGTGTGCCTAAATACAGGACATCGGGAGATGAATTCAGTTTACTAGTCATAAATATACATTTGTACAAGGACGTCAAGAAATGACATAAAACTGTGAGATCTTGTTGCTATTTTAGACCAGTTTAAGCAATCCCAGACTAATCCCATAAATTATGTAAACAAGTGGTGTGTGTGTGTGTGTGTGTGTGTGTGTGTGTGTGTGTGTGTGTGTGTGTGTGTGTGTGTGTGTGTGTGTGTGTGTGTGTGTGTGTGCTTCGTATCTGTCTTCATTAGGAAGTCCTGTCCCTTATTGAATGTAATACCCAGGGAGTTTAGAGCTGGTTGTTTATCAGGGGACATTATTAAGCTATTAACAAACTAACCCACACACACATACAGTACCAGTCAAAAGTTTGGAAACACCTACTCATTCAAGGATTTTTTTTATTTTACTATTTTCTGCATTGTACGGAACATTAGTGAAGACATCAAAACTATGAAATAACAAATATGAAATCATGTACGAACCAAAAAAGTGTTAAACAAATCCAAATATATTTTAGATTTTAGATTCCTCAAAGTAGCCACCTTGATGACAACATTGCACACTCTTGGCATTCTCTCAACCAGCTTCACCACCAGCTTCACCTGGAATGCCTTTCCAACAGTCTTGAAGGAGTTCCCGCATATGCGGAGCACTTGTTGACTGCTTTTCCGTCACTCTGCGGTCCACCTCATCCCAAACCATCTCAATTGGGTTGAGGTCGGGTGATTGTGGAGGCCAGGTCATCTGATGCAGCACTCCATCACTCTCCTTCTTGGTCAAATAGCCTTTACACAGCCTGGAGGTGTGTTGGGTCATTGTCTAGTAAAACAAATGATAGTCCCACTAAGCAGATGGGATGGTGTATCGCTGCAGAATGCTGTGGTAGCGATGCTGGTTAAGAATGCCTTGAATTCTAAATCAATCACTGACAGTGTCACCGGTAAAGCGCCAACCACATCGTCACACCTCCTCCATGCTTCACGGTGGGTACCACACATGCGGAGATAATCCGTTCACCTACTCTGCCCCTCACAAAAACACAGCGGTTTTAATGAAAAATATCACATTTGGACAAACCAGACCAAAGGACAGATTTCCACAGGTCTGATGTCCATTGCTCGCGTTTCTTGGCCCAAGCAAGTCTCTTCTTCTTATTGGTGTCCTTTAGTAGTGGTTTCTTTGCAGCAATTCGACCATGAAGGCCTGATTCACACAGTCTCCTCTGAACAGTTGATGTTGAGATGTGTCTGTTACTTGAACTCTGTGAAGCATTTATTTGGGCTGCAATCAGAGGTGCAGTTAACTCTAAAGAACTGGTCCTCTGCAGCAGAGGTAACTCTGGGTCTTCTTTTCCTGTGGCGGTCCTCATGAGAGCCAGTTTCATCATAGCGCTTGATGGTTGTTGCGACTGCACTTGAAATATTCCGCATTGACTGCACTTCATGAGTTAAAGTAATGATGGACTGGCATTTCTCTTTGCTTATTTGAGCTGTTCTTGCCATAGTATGGACTTGGTCTTTTGCCAAATAGGGATCAAATGCATTAAGAAGGAAAGCAATTGCACAAATTAACTTTAACAAGGCACACCTGTTAATTGAAATGCATTCATGAATTCATGAATTCATGAAGCTGGTTGAGAGAATGCCAAGAGTGTGCAAAGCTGTTATCAAGGCAAAGGGTGGCTACTTTGAGGAATCAAAAATATAAAATACATTTTTTATTTGTTTACTACATGATTCCGTATGTGTTATTTCATAGTTTTGATGTCTTCACAAGTAAAAAATTAAGAAAATCCCTTGAATGAGTAGGTGTGTCCAAACTTTTGACTGGTACTGTACATGTATAAATAGATCAGAAATTAAGCATCTCTTCTCCTAGGTACTGCAATGGAGGGAGGAGAGGAGAGATGAGTGCTGTGACAAGAACAATTGGCTCTCTTGCTTGCTCTCCTTTTCTCAGTGTGTATGTCTATTTCCTATTTCTCGCTGCCAACTCCCCTCCCTGTGTTCTCTTATCCCCTGTGCTCTCTCTCTCTCTCTCTCTCTCTCTCTCTCTCTCTCTCTCTCTCTCTCTCTCTCTCTCTCTCTCTCTCTCTCTCTCTCTCTCTCTCTCCCTTCCCAGGCTGATATTGCATGTGGAAATCATTTTAATTTTTCCCTCCAACTCTAAAAACTCTACAAATGCTGTAATGACGTTTTTCTTTTATTGAAACTGCCTCAGAGAGAGACAAACCCTCAAGCATCTTTTCAGACCACAGAGAGAGGGTGGATAGAGAGAAGTAGAAAGGGAAAGCGAAAGAGAGCGAGGGAGAACGATAGAGAAGGAAAGGAACATTAAGGCCATGTTTTATAAACCTCTGACAGTGACTGTGTGGGTAGAGATAAGCAAAGAAATGACTCTCTCTATTTTTCCCTCTGTCGGAGTGATGTATGCCCTCCTTTCTTTCTCATGTGAAATATTATGGGAAGCGTGTATGTGTGATCTGAACACACGTTCCGTAATGTCTCAGCTCTTATCACCATTCACATGGGTTATTGTGGGAGTAGACAGATGGCCACACGCGGAACACACACACACACAGCTAAATGCAGACAGACACGGGTACACACACAGGTTATTATGGTAGAAGACTTACGGCCACTGTGGTTGTGCCTGTGCCCGTGTGGCAATGGCAGTAGGTTGGAGAAGCAGAGAGAGAGAGAGAGAGCGAGAGAGAGATTACAAGATGGCAAGAGACAGAGAGAGAAATAAAATATGTATAAATAGAGACTGAGAAGAGAGAGAGGTAGAAAGAGACTGAGAAAAGAGAAAGAGACAGATGAAAGAGACTGAAGAAAAAGAGCGATAGAAAGAGAGACTGAGAAGAAAGAGAGCGATAGATAGAGCATCACGACTCAGGATAAGACCTAGATGCAGACAGTTTGAATCACAGATTTTTATTGACCAAACAGGGGGCAGACCAAAGACAGGTCAAGGGCAGGCAGAGGTCAGTAATCCAGGGCAGAGTCAGTAAGGTACAGAACGGCAGAAAGGCTCGGGGTCAGGGCAGGCAGAGGTCAGTAATCCACGGCAGAGTCAGTAAGGTACAGAATGGCAGGCAGGCTCAGGGTCAGGGCAGGCAGAATGGTCAAAACCGGAAGAACTAGAAAACAGGGACTAACGTGACCAGGAGTAGGGGAAAAACCACGCTGGTAGGCTTGACGTGACAAGACGACCTGGCAACAGACAAACATAAAACACAAGTATAAATGCACATGGGATAATGGAGAAAATGGGTGACACTTGGAAAGGGGTGGAGACAAGCACAAGACAGGTGAAACAGATCAGGGAGTGACAAATACAGGCTGAGAAGAAAGAGAGAGAGATGAAAAGGAAGACAGAAGAAAGTGAGAGAGGAGGGAGAGACGGAGGTGACAGTTTTACTCAGAGATATTAGACGGTATTTGATTTATGACATAAAGGCTTCCATATTTCAAAGATCCATATGAAGTCTTAATTTAGCTGGAACAGTATTTTCTTTATGACAGCCTGTGTTATGCTCTATGAATCACACCACCATAACAGTAGTGCTGGGGTCACTAAATCTCTCAGTAACACTTTTGTATGGACCACTTCTTTATAATGCATCCAATGCCCCAGTGAATGAATTCATAGTCACTTATATGACCCTAGAGAACATTAAGACTTCAGAACTGCTCACTGTACTTTATAAACGCATTATATGCATATTGGCAGCGGTATGCACTCCTCTTAGTGTTGTGACTTGCTGCTTTATCCCATGGGAGCGTTTACAACACTGACTGAGGCTAGATGAAAACTGTACATTTTCCTGAGGCTATATTATATGGCCAATCAACCTATCACTCAAATGGCCTCATCTTTCAGACCTGTTCTCCGGAATCACTCAGCCCTTTTTACCAAGGATACACACACTTACTGTCATATCTGCTCCTGCCACGGCCTCTAGTGCTCATCCGGTGTCTCCTGGACCTGCCGACACTCCCCCAGTGCTCTCTCCCTCTCTCCCTGTGTGTGTGTGTGTGTGTGTGTGTGTGTGTGTGTGTGTGTGTGTGTGTGTGTGTGTGTGTGTGTGTGTGTGTGTGTGTGTGTGTGTGTGTGTGTGTGTGTGTGTGTGTGTGTGTGTGCGTGTGTGTGTGTGTGTGTGTGTGTGGAGACAGGTGTGCTGGAGTCAGAGCAGATCCCCACCAGCTGCAACCTGTTCCGTAATCAAGACCTCTACAAATACTCAGTCCTGCCACTTCCACACTGCCAGATTATAATCTCTGCCCATTCTGCCTGCTCTGACTCTGGTCCCTGTCTCCAGTCCGACTTCTCGTCAGTCCTGCTACTCTGTCCCCACTCTACGCTCCCTTGGATTCCCCTCCGGACCTGCTTACCCTGTCCCCACACCTCTCGCTCCAGCCTCAGCCTCCGCACCTGGTTTCTAGCAACCCGCCCGAGCTTCCTCTGGCCTGCACTCAATAAATACCTTGGTTACCTCATCCCAGTCTCCTCGTCTGAGCCTGTTCTTGGGTTCACCTGTTCCGCTCGCATGACACTTACACACACACAACACACATGTGCACGTAAACTCCTCCCCCTTTTCCCCAAGGCAACTGCCATTGATGCTAAAGTTATATGACCTCAGAGTAGTACAACAGCGTTCTCATCAGCATGGATCAGCTACATTCTGCAAACGCACAGAAGCAGCTGGGGTTGTCTAGCTGCCTTCTCATCCCTTAGACATCCTACCATCTGCACAATCACTGGGAATGTGTAGTCTCTCGTTTAGGAAAGACTGGAGGAGGAAAAGGAAGGAACAACTCATCCATCTTAGTGAGGAGTGGAGGCGAGGAGAATGATGGAATGATGATGTTTTCCCTACCATCTGCCATCTGTCCGCTGGTGCCTTCTCTCTCTTCCCAGCGGTGACTATGGTGAGTGATAGAGTACGGGGGATGGATGAGAAAAGGGATAGAGAGATACCTTGGGTTCTGTAGTCCCTTCTGGGCCCGAGAGAATGTGTGACACATACATATATACACACACAAACACACAGGCCCCATCTAACCCATGATTTTGTTCTGATTTCAATTCAAAGGTCACAGACTATGAGACAATCTACTGGTTTTATCAAGCAATAGGCCAAGATGGAAGTATGTATGTGTGTTTGTGTGCCTGTCTGCCTGTCTGCGTGAGTGTGTGGTCTCTGTTCAATAGAGGGGTTAGATGTATGGAGTGTCCCGCTCACCAGACCTTCAGTAACCATCTCCAGCTAAAGTTATTCTATAATATATGAAAGCTATTAAAGTACTCTCATGGATAGATGCATTTTGAATCTGCGCGTGCTCTGAGTTCTGTCACAGTTGTCACTTTACCAAGAGATTTGTAAGCTTGTAAACGGTTTTGTAAGTTTGTGGAAAGATATTTGCAAGTGAAAATGTGATTTGCGCTCTGGGGGCAGGACCTTTCAATCCTGACCAATCAGTTCCCTCTGCCAAAAGCACAACCACCTAACCATTGGCTGGATTGTTCAATCAATCAAATCTCAGGAAGTAGCTTCCCACATTAGCAAGAGAAGATGAGGTAGGACGCCGAGGTCGAGTTGTGTACATTGTTCACATGAAGTTCCTTGATTGATGAAGAGTGTTGTTCGGGGGATGGGAAATGGCAGCGAGTAGTGAGGATAAAATGGAGGAAATGGAGAAAAAGCTGGATAAGCAACAGCTGTGGAATGCAAACAAAATGGCTGTAAATTCTGATGGTATGGAGCGGAAGGATGAGGGTCAATAACCGGAATGGTCGGTAGTGGAAAGACATAGGAAGAAGAGTGATCATGACACAGAAAGCAGTGGAGCGTCTAGTAAAGAAAGCATAACGATGGCCAAGGTAGGAAGTAAGAGCAGCGATGTGTTGGAGATAGTGTTTGAGACCAAAGGGCCTCACTTTTTTTTATTTAACTTGTCAAGTCAGTTAAGAACAAATTCTTATTTCCAATGACGGCCTACCACAACCAAACCCTAACCCGGATGACACTGGGCCGCCCTATGGGACTCTCAATCACAGCCGGTTGTGATACAGCCTGGAATTGAACCAGGGTCTGTAGTGATGCCTCTAGCACTGAGATGCTGTGACTTAGACCACTGTGCCACTCAGGAGCCCTATCAGAATAACTTATGCTGTAGAGAAAGAGATATGTGAAGTCAAATTAGCCCGGTTCATTGGAAATGGTAGATTGTTAATATTTTGAGGTAGCTAGGATCAGCAAGGGAAGATTCTGCAAATGGAAAAGCGTAATGGGAAGAAGAATAAAAGCCATGTCCCTGGTGCTTATGCTAGGTTGAGGGGAGTCATCACTGGGGTCCCAATATCTATGTCCATACATGATATCAAAGAAAATGTTTAGGGAGGCAGAGTGATTGAGGCCAAAAGTTGATCAGTAGGAAAGAGGGTCAAAGAAGTGAAAGCTTATCAGTGATACTGAGGTTTGAGAAGGTTTTGCCGGGAAAAGTACAGAGAGAATTTGTCCCATGTGCACTGCAGCGTTTTAAATGCCAAAGAATGGGACATGTAGCTGCTCAGTGTAAAGGAAAGAAAAGATGTGCCAAGTGTGGAGGGGCACATGATTACAGTGAATGTGGGAGCAATGTGAAGGTTAAGTGCTGTAATTGTGGGGGAGAACATAGTGCAGAATCTGGTGGATGCCAGGTACATAGAGAGGCTAGAGAGGCTCAGAGATATATAGTAGAATCAGTCATGATGTATCGTATGCAGAGGCTGTAAAACAGATTGGTAGAACTACAGTGTGGACTGTTTGTTCTTCCATGAATGTACCTGTAGTGAGTGGACCTACTGTCACGGCTGGTGCTTCTGATGGTCCTGGCATGGTTTCGAGGCCTGTTTTGAAATCTTGTGCTCATAAATGTCCGGTGTGAAAGGACACACTTTAATAGTGAATAAAGTTGACTTCGTAGCTTTTATTGGTAAGGTTATCGATATGACTCGGGTTGTGGAAAGCAGAAATAGTAGTACAGAATTGAGCAGACTATAATTGATCGTACATTCCAGCAAAGTAGGTGGCGGCATGCACTTAAACGATTGTTTGCGGACTGTCATAATATCATAGAAGAGGAAGAAGAAGACGAAGAAGACGAAGAAGAGAAGAAGAGGGAAATTAAAAGAAAACGATCTACTTGAAAGTAATCATCTTTTTTTTATCTGCGTTTATCAATTTTTTTGTGTTGTTGTGTAAAATGGCATGACAGTAGTTTGCTTATCATGTGAAATATAATGCTACATTTCAGAAAAACTCCAGACCAGCCATTGCATTGACAGCCGTTATTGTGTTAGCTACTGTAGCTGGCCTCTGACATTCATCCTAGCTTTACTATCAAATGGCTAGCTTCATCAGGCAGCTTTAGATGCTAGGGGGAAATGAATATATTTGCTAGTTAGATAACCATCTGATTGATGAAGTTTATAAATGCCATTAGCTAGCTAGATAGCTACATTGCAACTGCTGGGGGTAAGCTAGCTAGCTAGCTAAGTCCCACTATAATCACTGCAGTGTAGCTAATGTTAACTAGGTTTCTCTAAAATAAAACATGTATATAAATATTTTAAGCTATATTTTAAAGACTTGTTACTGACATTTGAGCACTTGTCAAACTACTTAATTCCACTGCCTGTTTATTGATAGCTGAAAAATCACTAGAAAGCAGCATGCTGCCAGACCACCAAAGGACCCTAGAGGTATTACGCCCTGGATAATATGCTATATGTCATCACACAGACAGAACCATAATGAAAGAAGTTTTACATAGTGCATAAAGTATATTACCAGCAGAGCTTACTTCTCTGTGCTCTGGAGAGATCGCAGGTAGTTGGTCTGAAAGCTCTAGGAGGTCCTTAAAATATTATGTCTCTAGCACCTTCAGAGAGATGGATAGAGGTATTGAAAGAGAGAGAGCAAGAGAGTTAACATTTACATTGTTGATTACAACTCAATGGGTTGCTGACGGACAGCAACTCAATGGGTTTCAATAGGAGGAGTGTGTTGGGGGTGGGGCTAGGCTTGTGTTGTGCTGTGCTGTCTGTCAGAAACGTTGCAGAGACTATCCAACCAATTAAACAAGTAAAACAGTTGTGTCGGACTTGTGCTTTATGCATTTTGGTTTGAAAGTAGCCTTTTTCTGTGGTTCAAGTTGTATCTTCATGTCTGTAACTTCGCTCTCACTCTCTCTGACCCCTATGCCCTCACCCCTGACCTCCCATTGGCCCAGGGACTCCAGCAAAACCCTCTAATCAGTCTCTCTGACAGGGAGTTACTCCAGGAGTAGACAGGTTTATGGTGCATAGGGCTTTGCCACTCGGCATATAAGTGGACTATTAGCTATATAAAATTCGGAAAGTATTCAGACCCCTTCACCTTTTCTACATTTTGTTACGTTACAGCCTTATTCTAAAATTGAGTAAACCATTTTTCCCCTTATCAATCTACACCCAATACCCCATAATGACAAAGCAAAACAGGTTTTAGAAATGTTTGCACATTTATTGGGGGAAAAACACAGAAATGTCACATTTACATAAGTATTCAAACCCTTTACTCAGTACTTTGTTGAAGCACCTTTGGCAGCTATTACAGCCGCGAGTCTTCTTGGGTATGACGCACAAGCTTGGCATACCTGTATTTGGGTAGTTTCTACCATTCTTCTCTGTAGATCCTTTCAAACTCTGTTAGGTTGGATGGGGAGCGTCGCTGCACAGCTATTTTCAGGTCTCTCCAGAGATGTTCGATCAGGTTCAAGTCTGGGCTCTGGCTGGGCCACTCATGGACATTCAGAGACTTGTCCCAAAGCCACTCCTGCATTGTCTTGGCTGTTTGCTTAGGGTTGTTGTGCTGTTGGAAGGTGAACCTTCACCCCAGAGTTCCTCAGCGCTCTGGAGCAGGTTTTCATCAAGGATCTCTCTGTACTTTGCTCCGTTCATCTTTGCATCGATCCTGACTAGTCTCCCAGTCCCTGCCACTGAAAAAAAACACCATGCTTCACTGTAGGGATGATGCCAGGTTTCCTCCAGACATGAAGCTTGGCATTCAATCTAGGTTTCATCAGACTAGAGAATCTTGTTTCTCGTGGTCTGAGAGTCCTGAGTTGCCCTTTGGCAATCTCCAAGTAGGCTGGCCACTGTACCATAAAGGCCTGATTGGTGGAATGCTGCAGAGATGGTTGTCCTTCTGGAAGGTTCTGACAGCTCCACAGAGCTGTCCTCACTCATTCATCTTATACAATTAGATGTAAACCTCATATCTGAGGCAATTAAATAAACAGCGTTATGGTAATGTGGCTGTATTGTCTCAGAACTCAGAGGGTGCATGTTCAAAATCTGCAAGTGTTTTTTTTTTAAATTCACAGCAGAATATTCATACTCGCAAATGGATTTGTAATAATTCTGAAAATGAATGACACTTGCAAATCTTACTGAATGTATTCAAATGTCACGTTACACGTTAGCGACGTTGTTAAATCTTTCACAGATCATGATACAAGCTTGAAAAGCTCAAAATTCAATCACACATTTGCGAATCGTACTTGCAACCACAAATCTCAATGTGCGACCACGAAATACAAAATACAAACTCACGTAGTTCATCATTATAATCCCATGGCATGTATCCATCAGTAAAGTTCATTTACCTGCCCCATTTAGTCCATACACATATTCTGACATTTCAGAGGGAAATGTATGCAAATGTGTGTGTATGTGTGCATTCTTAGAGAAAGTGATTGAGAGAGGAAACGAGAATGAGTAGAGCAGTGAAGAAGAGAAACAGATGCAGAAGAGAGAGAGAGAGAGATGAAAAATGGAACGACAGAAAGGCAATGGAGAGAGTGATGAGAGAGTGAGACAGATGGATTGAGGGAGAAAATTAAGAGACAGAAAGGAATTGAGAAGCAATGTAGAGATTGATGGAAAGTCAAGGGAAAAGATGGACGGGTGAATCCATGCATTGATAGACAGATGTATGGCAGAGAGGTGTATAGAAGAACCACTGATGAAGCTGGGACACATATTTACTATCTCTGACAGGAATGGATAAAGTCCCTTTACACTCTACAGTGTGGCAACCAGTCTGAAGCTCCGAAACCAGCCCCTGTCTCAAATACAAGCGTGTAGAGTGTCACGAACTGGCTCGAAGTTCGCAACAAAAAGGGAGACAACGTGGAGATAAGGAATAACAAAATATATTTATTAACTGAAGTAAACTAAATACAATTAACAATGGTGTGTGTAGTCAGTAATCAGTGGTGTAAGTGAGTGGTTGCTTGCATAAATGTGATAATGAAGGGTGTTGAAAGGTGCCAAAGCAAACAAATAAAACGGCCACAAAAATGCCACAATCAAAATCCAACAGTGTGTCTGCATGGAGAGAGTCTCCTCAATGAATGGGGAAGAGGTGTATTTATCCTGGGACACACCCGGGCCCAGGTGTGTCCAATGTCGCTGACGACCCTCCCAGCTCCGCCCACCGACATCCTATCAAGGAAAACAAGAGCAAAAAGAAAGAATTCGGCAGACAGAGAGGGAGGGTCATCACAAGAGTGTGTCAAAACAACACAAATCACACATTACTTTCCTGTCTCAGTTATATTAATCTCACAATAAATTGGACAGATCTCTTTATCAGCTTGAATCTACTCAGTTTCCATCGTAACGGAAGTTACAAACGCACACACACACACACACAAACACACACACACACCTTGAGGCAGAAGTCATTCACTGTAACAGCTTTCTGTTTATATGCAAAGGATCAGTAATGTGATTCAGATTAGCAAATACAGCCCTTGGCTCATGTTACAAGGACAGAAGCAGGACTGCTCATTTAATAGACCAAACAGGCCTCTAACTGATGCCTCTGAGTTTCTCGCCAACCGAACAAACACACATGCGCACCCACACATACACACACACAACCTCTGTTTCTGTTTGTGGTGTCGGTTTCAGACGGTGCCTGTGGCTACCTCCCTCAGGGCTCACAGACGTCGGAAAGCCAAATGTCAACCAGTCTGACCCCTCCTCTCTCTTGCTCATCCACACACACACACACACACACACACACACACACACACACACACACACACACACACACACACACACCTTCTGTTCTCTACAGCTGCAACATTGAAGGCACGACAGCGCCTCTTCCCCCGCAGGAGGCTGAAGTGATTTGGCATGGTCCCTCATATCCTCAAAAAGTTCTACAGCTGCGACATTGAGAGCATCTTGACTGGCTGCATCCCCATTTGGTACGGAAACTGCTCGGTACCCGACCACAAGGTGCTACTGAGGGGTGTAATACACCTTGAGGCATATCTCATTCACTGTAACAACTGTTTTTATATGCAAAGGATCAGTAATGGGATTCAGATTAGCAAGAACAGCCCTTGGCTCAAGGACAGAAACAAGACTGCTCATTTAATAGACCAAACAGGCCTCTAACTGATGCCTCTGTGGTCCCTCATGGCTCACAGATGTGGGAAAGCCATTATGAGGGTCAACCAGTCTAGCCCCTCATCTCTCAATTCAATTCAATTCGAAGGGCTTTATTGGCATGGGAAACATGTTAACGTTGCCAAAGCAAGTGAAATAGATAATAAACAAAAGTGAAATAATCAAAAGTTTACACAAAACTTTACACTCACAAGTTATATGCAGTGTAAATAGTTGAAGTACAAAAGGGAAAATAAATAAACATAAATAGGTGTTGTATTTACAGCGGTGCTTGTTCTTCACTGGTTGCCCTTTTCTTGTGGCAACAGGTCACAAATCTTGCTGCTGTGATGGAACTCTGGAATTTCATCCAGTAGATATGGGAGTTTATCAAAATTGGATTTGTTTTGGAATTCTTTGGGTCTGTGTAATCTGAGGGAAAAATGTGTCGCTAATACGGTCATAGATTTGGCAGGAGATTAGGAAGCGCAGCTCAGTTTCCACCTAATTGTGTGGGCAGTGTGCCCATAGCCTGTTTTCTCTTCAGAGCCAGGTCTGTCTACAGTGGCCTGTCTCAATAGCAAGGCCATGCTCACGGAGACTGTACATAGTCAAAGCTTTCCTTCATTTTGGGTCAGTCACAGTAGTCAGGTATTCTGTTACTGTGTAATCTCTGTTTAGTGCCAAATAACATTCCAGTTTGCTCTGTTCTTTGGTAAATTAATTCTAATGTGTCAGGTAACTATCTTGTTTTCTCATGATTTGGTTGGGCCTAATTATGTTGATGTTGCTGTCCTGGGGCTCTGTGGGGTCTGTTTGTGTTCGTGAACAGAGAACCCAAGATCAGCTTGCTTAGGGGACTCTTCTCTAGGTTAATCTCTCTATAGGTGATGGCTTTGTTATGGGAATCACTTCCTTTTAGATGGTTGTAGAATTTAAAGGCTCTTTTCTGGATTTTGATCATTAGCGTGTATTGGCCTAATTCTGCTCTGCATGCATTATTTGGTGTTTTACGTTGTACACAGAGGTTGCTTTTGCAGAATTCTGAATGCAAAAAAATACAATTTGGAGTTTATTCCATTTTGTGAATTCTTAGTTGGTGAGCGGACCCTCGACCTCACAACCATAAAGAGCAATGAGTTCTGTAAATGATTCAAGTATTTTTAGCCAGATCCTAATTGGGATGTTGAATTTTATTTTCCTTTTAATGGCAAAGAAGGCCCTTCTTGCCTTGTCTCTCAGATTGTTCATAGCTTTGTGGAAGTTACCTGTGGTGCTGACGTTTAGGCCGATATAGGTATAGTTTTTTGTGTGCTCTAGGGCAATGGTGTACTGATGGAATTTGTATTTGTGGTCCTGGCAACTGGACCTTTTCTGGAACAGCATTATTTTTGTCTTACTGAGATTGACTGTCAGGGCCCAGGCCTGACAGAATCTGTGCAGAAGATCTAGATGCTGCTGTAGGCCCTCCCTGGTTGGGGACAGAAGCACCAAATCATCAGAAAACAGTAGACATTTGACTTCTGATTCCAGTAGGGTAAGGCTGCAGACTGTTCTAGTGCCCTCGCCAATTCGTTGATAAATGCAGTGCATTCGGAAAGTATTTAGACCCCTTGACATTTTCCACATGTTGTTACATTACAGCCTTATTCTAAAATGTATCAAATAGTATTTTGCCCTCACCAATACCCCATAATTTTTTTATTTTTGCACATTTATTAAAAAGAAAAAACTTAAATATCACATGTACATAAGTATTGAGACCCTTTACTCAGTCCTTTGTTGCAACACCTTTGGCAGTGATTACAGCCTCGAGTCTTCTTGTGATTGAAGCTACAAGCTTGGCACACCTTTATTTGGGGAGTTTCTCCCATTCTTCTGTGCTGATTCTCTCAAGCTCTGTCAGGTTGGATGGGGAGCGTCGCTGCACAGCTATTTTCAGGTCTCTCCAGAGATTTTCAATCGGGTCTTTCAAGCGGTGGCTGAGCCACACAGGGACATTCAGAGACTTGGCCCGAAGCCACTCCTGCATTATCATGGCTGTGTGCTTAGGGTCGTTGTCCTGTTGGAAGGTGAACCTTTGCCCCAGCCTGAGGTCTTGAGCTCTCTGGAACAGGTTTTCATCAAGGATTTATCTGTACTTTGCTCTGTTTATCTTTCCCTCGATCCTGACTAGTCTCCCAGTCCCTGCCGCTGCAAACATCCCCACAGCATGATGCTGCCACCACCATGCTTCACCTTAGGGATGATGCCATGTTTCCAGACATGACACTTGCCATTCAGGCCAAAGAGTTCAATCTTGGTTTCAACAGACCAGAGAATCTTATTTCTCATGGTCTGAGTCCTTTAGTTGACTTTTCGCTAACTCCAAGTGGGCTATCATGTGCCTTTTACTGAGGAGTGGCTCCCGTCTGGCCACTCTACCATAAAGGCCTGATTGGTGTAGTGCTGCAGAGATTGTGTCCTTCTGGAAGGTGCTCCCATCTCCACAGAGGAACTCTGGAGCTCGGGTTCATGGTCACCTCCCTAATCCATTTTAGAATGAGGCTGTAATGTAACAAAATGTGGAAAAAGTCAAGGGGTCTGAATACTTACCGAATGCACTGTATGTTAAAGAGCTGCATCCCTGTCTCAACCCACAACCCTGTGTAAAGAAATGTGTGTGTGTTTTTGCCAATTTTAACTGCACACTTATTGTTAGTGTACATGGATTTTATAATGTTGTATGTGTATCCCCCAACACCGCTTTCCATCAATTTGTATAGCAGGCTCTCATGCCAAATTGAGTCAAAAGCTTTTTTGAAATCAAAGCATGAGAAGTCTTTCCTTGTTTGTTTGTCAATTAGGGTGTGCAGGGTGAATACGTGGTCCCTCGTATGGTAATTTGGTAAAAAGCCAATTTGAGATTTGCTCACTAGATTTTTTTTCACTGAGGAAATGTACAAGTGTGCTGTAGGTCTAGGCGTCCCGTCAGAGAGACACCTGACGACAACATCCTGTGAAATTGGAGGGCGCGCAAATTAAAATAAATCATCGTAATATTAAACATGTGTGAACATACAAGTATCTTATATCGGTTAAAAGCTTAGATTCTTGTTAATCTAACTGCATTGCCCGATTTACAATAGGCTTTACAGCGAAAGCATACCATGCGATTGTTTGAAGACAGAGCCCCACATCAACATATTTTTCAACCAGCACAGGCTTCATAAAATCCCAAATAGCGATTAAATAATCACTTACCTTTTGAAAATCTTCCTCTGTTTGCAATCCAAACGGTCCCAGCTACAACATGTATGGTCATTTTGTTAGATAAAATCTTTCTTTATATCCCTGAAAGTCTGTTTAGTTGGCGCCATCGATTTCAGTAATCCACTCGTTCAACATGCAGACAAAGGAATCCAACAAAGCTATCGCTAAACTTTGTTAAAACAAGTCAAACTACGTTTCTGTTCCATCCTCAGGTACCCTAAAATGTAATTAAACTATAATATTTCATACGGAAAGAAGTATGTTCAATCTTCGTCGCGCGCCGACAGAGTGATTTCCAACTGTTACTCCCTGTACCAAAACTCAAAATTCTTCCTTGTTTTGGAAGAAACAAGCCTGAAACATTGAACAGACCTTGAACAAAGACATCTAGTGGAAGCCATCGGAATTGCAATCTGGGAGCTGGAATTGCATAGGACCCATAGCTTTCCATTATAAGAGCATGGGATCGTAAAAAAAAAAGGTTCCGGTTGGTTATTCTTTGGATTTTCTCCTACCATATCAATTGTGTTATAGTCTCATACGTTATGTTAACATTTCTACAAACGCCAAGGTGTTTTCTATCCAATGATACCAATTAAATGCATATCCTGGCTTCTGTGCCTGAGCAACAGGCAGTTTACTTTGGGCACGTCAGTCAGGCAGGAAGTGGAGAAAAAAAGGGGCCTAGCCCTAAGAAGTTTTGATGATAATGCATTGAATTTTCCAAAGGTTGCTATTGACACATATCCCATGGTAGTTATTGGGGTAAAATTTGTCTCCACTTTTGTGGATTGCGGTGATCAGTTCTATGTTCCAAGTATTGGGGAAGATGCCAGAGCTGAGGATGATGTTAATGAATTTAAGTATAGCCAATTGAAATTTGTGGTCTGAATATTTTATTATTTAATTTAGGATCCCATCAACACCGCAGGACAAAATGGTTTGCATTTTGTCCTTTGGTTTATTCAATGTAATTGGAGAATCCAGCGGGTTCTGGTAGTCTTTAAAAGCTGATTCTAAGATTTGTAACTGATCTTGTACATGTTTTTGCTGTTTTTCTTTGTTTTAGAGCCAAAAAGATTGGAGACGTGGCTAATCCATAGATCTCAATTTTGGATAGATACCTCTTCGTGCTCTTGTTTATTTAGTGTGTTCCAATTTTCCCAGAAGTGGTTCGATTCTATGGATTCTTCAATTACATTGAGCAGATTTCTGACCTGCTGTTCCTTCTTTTTCCGTAGTGTATTTCTTTATTGTTTTAGTGATTCACCATACTGAAGGCATAGACTCAGGTATTCTGGGTCTCTATTTTTTGGGTTGGATAGTTTTCTCAATTTCTTTCTTAGGTTTTTGCATTCTTCATCAAACCATTTTTCTTTGTTTTTAAATGTCTTATGTTGTCTGCTTGACATTTTTAGATTTGATAGGGAAGCTGAAAGGTTAAATATACTGTGTAGGCATTCTACTGCCAAGTTTACACCTTCACAATTACGATGAAATGTTTTGTCCAGGAAGTTGTCTAAAAGGGATTGAATTTGTTGTTGCCTAATTGTTTTTTGGTAGATTTCTAAACTACTTTCCTTCCATCTATAGCATTTCTTAATAATGTGCAGTTTCTTTGGCTTTCATGCCTCATGATTGGGTATTGCTCTGTTCAAGTAGACTGTGATTTTGCTGTGACCTGATAGGGGTGTTAGTGGGCTGACTGTGAACGCTCTGAAAGACTCTGGATTGAGGTCAGTGATAAAGTCATCAACAGTACTACTGCCAAACGATGAGCTGTAGGTGTACCTACCGTAGGAGTTTCCTCAAAGACTACCATTGAACAGACACAGTGTGCGACAGAGCTGCAGGAGTTGTAACCCATTTTTGTTGGTTGTTTTGTCATAGTTAAGGGGTGGCAGATAGCCTAGTGGTTAAAGTGTTGGACTAGTAACCAAAAGGTTGGAAGATCAAATCCCTGAGCTGACAAGGTGAAAATGTGTTGTTCTGCCCCTGAACAAGGCAGTTAACCCACTGTTCCTCAGCTGTCATTGAAAATAAGAATTTGTTCTTTACTGACTTGCCAAGTCAAATAAAGGTAAATATATATTTGGGAGGGAATACTGTCACTTCCAGGTAGGTGTTTGTTTCCTGTGTGCTGAGAGTGTCAGGTTCTTGTCCAGTTCTGGCATTTAGGTCACCACAGACTAGTACATGTCCCTGGGCCTGGAAATGGTTGATCTCCCCCTCTAGGATGGAGAAGCTGTCATCGTTAAAGTATGTGGATTTTATAATCCGGCGCCGACAAAGATGTCCGCCTCGCTTCGCGGTCTCAGGACACTATGCAGTGTTTAGTTTATTTATGTATTATTTAATTCCTTTACACTTGTGTGTATAAGGTAGTTGTTGTGAAATTGTTAGATTACTTGTTAGACATTACTGCATGGTCGGAACTAGAAGCACAAGCATTTCGCTACACTCGCATTAGCATCTGCTAACCATGTGTATGTGACAAATACAATTGGATTTGTTTTGATTTATTGGGGGGATATAGCTATTGCACATGAGGAAATGTTTCTTTGTTGAGATCATTTCCTTTTACATTTCTAGCCAGATGTAAAATGTTCCTGTTTAGACTAATTTAATAGATCGGGTTAGGTCTGCTCTATACCAAATGATCATACTACTACTAGCTCTCTGTAACCTAGAGGGCAACCAGTGGGTCCGTCTCCTCTATACCATGTTTCTTGTAGGATGACAATGTCTGAATTTCCAAATTCTTTGAAGCAGTCTCAGTTCCTGCTCTTTAGACTGTTAGGTTCAAATTTTTCAGAGTAAATAACTCACGGACACTAGAGAAGCTTAACCAAGTTTTAATTCGTCCCAAAGGGTCGTTACAGCTGTAATTCAGACAAAGAAATGGCTTCCCACGTGGTGGAGTCTTTGGGTGGAGTCTCCTCATCTCTTAACATATCATCATTCTTGCTAAGCAGGGAACTAAGTGATATGAGCCTTCAACGGTTTCTCCCCTTATCAGTACTGTCACATGCAATTCTGTACTGTCCCTGCACTCACACACCCCCCCCCCCCCCCCCCAAAGCTTCATTATGGCACCACTCAAGTCTCTTATGTTAATAATGTTCCTATACTTCTGAGTATAACAATGTTCAAAGTTTACCCCAGAATCCAACAAGACCAAAGGCAGGATGAGATAGTGAAAGTTTTGTGTTCCATAGTGTCTAGTGTTGTTTTCAAGGGGTTTAGGACTGGAACATTACAGTAGGTGCGAGCAGAGCATGTTGAGCATCTGATACGTACCTCAGGATGTGGCTTGGGGTGGTGTATTAGTGGGGTTTGGGCCTGTTGCTCTGCTCACGGCCTGGCATATGTGCAACTGTCTCTCTCTCTCTCTGTTTCTCTCTCTCATACACACACACACACACACACAGACACATACTCCTGTATTCCCTTTTTACCCACAACTGTGTGACCGTGCACGACTAAAACACCATCATCATGATCACAGACATCTATGAAGCCTATAGGGAGGAGGTCCGAGACCTGGCAGTATGGTGCCAAGACAACAACCACTCCCTCAATGTCAGCAAGGCGAAGGAGCTGATCACGGACTACAGGCAACGGAGGGGTGAGCACGCCCCTATCCACATCAATGGGGCTGTAGTGGAGCGGGTCCTGAGCTTAAAGTTCCTCTGTGTCTACATCACTAAGGAATTAACAAGGTACACACCCCCACAGTTGTGAAGAGGGTACGACAGCACCTCTTCCCCCTCATCAGGCTGAAAAGATTTGTCATGGTCCCTCAGATCCTCAAAAAGTTAAACCGCTGTAACGTTGAGAGCATCTTGACTGGCTGCATTACCGCTTGGTACAGAAGCTGCAAGGCACCCGTCGCTACAAGGCGCTACAGAGAGTGCTGAGTATGGCCCAGTACGTCACTAGATCTGAGCTCCCTGCCATTCAGGATCAAGCTGTGTCAGAGGGAGAAAATAAATTGCACCATGGTGAAGCCGGAGGACAGCTAGCTTCCTTCCTCCTCTGCGTACATTGTCTTCAATACAAAACCTAAGAGGCTTATGGTTCTCACCCCCTTCCATAGACTTACACAGTAATTATGACAACTTCCAGGGGACATCCTCCAACCTATCAGAGCTCTTGCAGCATGAACTGACATATTGTCGACCCAATCAAAGGAAATGAGAATGAATCTAGTACTGAAAGCATAGGCTACAGCTAGCTAACACTGCATTGCATAACATGTGGTGACTAGTTTACTGAAAGAGAGAGGAAGACAATAGTAGAACTGTTTTGAACAAACACATTTTTTCCCAAATTAAGAAGGAGGAGGAGGAGGAGGAGGAGGAAGAGGAGGAGGAGGAGGAGGAGACAGAGGTATATCTTGAAATATATTTTTTCATTTTCACTTTCTCTTACTTAGCCTGCTACCATTGAATGAAGCTAGCTAGTTCAGCCTACTCAAACACCAGGGATGCGATGTTAGCTAGCTGGCTATGGATATCCAACACTGGAACGCTTGCAAGTCAAGGTAAGCTTGAATTTGTCCAATAGAAACTCTTGTTTGCAACTGTTGGACTAATGATTACACTCTAGGTCAGCTAGATGCAGGCAAGAGTGTGCAAGGCGGTATTGAATGTATCACTGTCTGTCACCTTGACTACTCAAAATGCTCACGAACCTGTGCAACTATGTTGTACACTTTCATTCATAGGCTAGGTTGTAGTAAATGATGGGTACGGGGAAAATTCGAGCATCATGTAGTAACCTAAACCTATCAATGTTACATTGAACTGGATTAATGGAATGTGAATGACAATCATCCAATATGCTATAAACAAAATCAAATCAAATCACATTTGATTTGTCACATACACATGGTTAGCAGATGTTAATGTGAGTGTAGTGAAATGCTTGTGCTTCCAGTTCTGCAATAATATCTAACAAGTAATTGAACAATTCCCCAACAACTACCTAATACACACAAATCTAAAGGGGTGAATGAGAATATGTACATGTACAGTGGGGCAAAAAAGTATTTAGTCAGCCACCAATTGTGCAAGTTCTCCCACTTAAAAAGATTAGAGAGGCCTGTAATTTTCATCATAGATACACTTCAACTATGACAGACAAAATGAGAAAAAAAAATCCAGAAAATCACATTGTAGGATTTTTTATTTATTTATTTGCAAATTATGGTGGAAAATGAGTATTTGGTCACCTACAAACAAGCAAGATTTCTGACTCTCACAGACCTGTAACTTCTTCTTTAAGAGGCTCCTCTGTCCTCCACTCGTTACCTGTATTAATGGCACCTGTTTGAACTTGTTATCAGTATAAAAGACACCTCACACCTCCACAACCTCAAACAGTCACACCAAACTCCACTATGGCCAAGACCAAAGAGCTGTCAAAGGACACCAGAAACAAAATTGTAGACCTGCACCAGGCTGGGAAGACTGAATCTGCAATAGGTAAGCAGCTTGGTTTGAAGAAATCAACTGTGGGAGCAATTATTAGGAAATGGAAGACATACAAGACCACTGATAATCTCCCTCGATCTGGGGATCCACGCAAGATCTCACCCTATGGGGTCAAAATGATCACAAGAACGGTGAGCAAAAATCCCAGAACCACACGGGGGGATCTAGTGAATGACCTGCAGAGAACTGGGACCAAAGTAACAAAGCCAGGGACTCAAATCCTGCATTGCCAGACGTGTCCCCCTGCTTAAGCCAGTACATGTCCAGGCCTGTCTGAAGTTTGCTAGAGAGCATTTGGATGATCCAGAAGAAGATTGGGAGAATGTCATATGGTCAGATGAAACCAAAATATAATTTTTTGGTAAAAACTCAACTCGTTGTGTTTGGATGACGAAGAATGCTGAGTTGCATCCAAAGAACACCCTACCTACTGTGAAGCATGGGGGTGGAAACATCATGCTTTGGGGCTGTTTTTCTGCAAAGCAACCAGGACGACTGATCCGTGTAAAGGAAAGAATGAATGGGGACATGTATCGTGAGATTTTGAATGAAAACCTCCTTCCGTCAGCAAGGGCATTGAAGATGAAACGTGGCTGGGTCTTTCAGCATGACAATGATCCCAAACACACCGCCTGGGCAACGAAGGAGTGGCTTCGTAAGAAGCATTTCAAGGTCCTGGAGTGGCCTAGCCAGTCTCCAGATCTCAACCCCATAGAAAATCTTTGGAGGGAGTTGAAAGTCTGTGTTGCCCAGCAACAGCCCCCAAACATCACTGCTCTAGAGGAGATCTGCATGGAGGAATGAGCCAAAATACCAGCAATAGTGTGTGAAAACCTTGTGAAGACTTACAGAAAATGTTTGACCTCTGTCATTGCCAACAAAGGGTATATAACAGTATTGAGATAAACTTTTGTTATTGACCAAATACTTATTTCCCACCATAATTTGTAATTTAATTCACTAAAAATCCTACAATGTGATTTTCTGGATTTCTTTTCTCATTTTGTCTGTCATAGTTGAAGTGTACCTATGATGAAAATTACAGGCCTCTCTCATCTTTTTAAGTGGGAGAACTTGCGCAATTGGTGGCTGACTAAATACTTTTTTGCCCCACTGTACGTATATGGATGAGTGATGGCCGAGCGGCATGGGCAAGGTGCAACAGATTATATAAAATACAGTTTATTCATGTGATATGTGTAATGTAAGATATGTAAACACTATTAAAGTGGAATTATTTAGAGTGCATTGAATAAAGTGACTAGTGATCCATTTATTAACGTGGCCAGTGATTGGGTCTCAATGCAGCCTCTCTGAGTTAGTGATTGCTGTTTAGCAGTCTGATGGCCTTGAGATAGAAGCTGTTTTTCACTCTCTCGGTCCCAGCTTTGATGCACCTGTACTGTCCTTGCCTTCTGGATGGTAGCGGTGTGAACAGGCAGTGTCTCGGGTGGTGGATGTCCTTGATGATCTTTTTGGCCTTCCTGTGTCATCGGGTGCTGTAGGTGTCATGGAGGGCAGGTAGTTTGCCCTCTGTGATGCGTTGTGCAGACCGCACCACCCTCTGGAGAGCCTTGCGGTTGAGGGCGGTGCAGTTGCTGTACCATGCTATGATAGAGCCCGACAGGATGCTCTCGATTGTGTATCTGTAAAAGTTTGTCAGGGTTTTGGGTGAAATAAGGCCATGTCCATAAAAAAATGTATCCTCCAACTCTTAAATGGAATCGACCACCACTGGCCAAGCCATAGACTGTTCTCTCTGTTACTGCACTGCAAGCGGGACCCTGAACAGCTTCTACGCCCTAAGACTGGTAAACAAGACTGCTACAGAGCTTATCAAATGGTTACCCGGACTACCTGCACATAAACCACATAACCCACACACACATGACATGAGGACACATTCATACTGACGCCACACACACACACACACACACACACACACACACACACACACACACACACACACACACACACACACACACACACACACTACTACTACTACCTCGTACCCCTGCAGATGGACTCGGTACTGGTACTCCCTGTATATAGCCATTTTATTTTTTACTCATTATTGTTATTCGTTATTCACTGTGTATTTATTCCTTGTGTCACAATTTTCTGCATTGTAGGAAAAGGACCCGTAAGTAAGCATTTCACTGTTAGTCTACACCTGTTGTTTACAAAGCATGTGGCAAATACGATTTTAATATTTTAGATTTGTTGATAAATAGTGTTGTTCAACATATAAAAGGCCACACTAAGGTGAGTAGCTCTCTGTTTTCAATGTTTGGTAGACATTTTCCAATAAGGTGGCTAGCTTCGGCCCTGTAGGGCCATTAAGGATTTCTTCATGTGCGATTGCTGTAGACTGTTCCCCACAGTATGTGTCTGCGCTTGTAATTTGCTATCATAGTCTGAGTCCAATTGCCAGAGAGAGAGAGACACCATCAGAGGCCCATTAATATGATAATTGGAGAGGCAATTACATTGGAAGAAACCTGGCTGTTTCCTGTTCCCTTTATGGCAAAATAAATAATGTGAATCTCGATGTGAAATTACTCTGCTTCTTATAATGGGCAGGAACAAATAAGGGAAATGGAGTTCAGGATACCACTATCGTCCAGGACTGGGCCTCATTTATCAAAGGTGCATAAATGTATTACTAAATTCTGGCATAAGTGGAGATTGTAGCGCCATACTATTAGTGCGCTGGTGAACGAGTGCTACACATCCGCCTGGAAAACACCTTCCATCCACCTTTTACGGTAACAAAAATGCCCTCATTTGCTGTATGATTTGGAAATGTTGGAACTGGGCCATGTCTGTCATGTTGTCTTGTCTCTGTCCTTTCCCTTCACCCTGTCTCCCTCTGCTGGTCGTGTCAGGTTACCTTTTCTCCCCCGCTTTCCCCCAGCTGTCCCTTGTCTCCTCTAACTACCCATTCACCCCGTTCCCCACCTGTTCCCTTTTTCCCTCTGATTAGGTCCCTATATCTCTCTCTGTTTCTGCTCCTGTCCTTGTCGGATTCTTGTTTGTTTGTTTGTGTCATTCATGCCTGAACCAGACCATCGTCGTGTTACTGTAACCTTGTCCTGTCCTGTCGGAATCTGCCTGTCCGTCTGAGCCTACGTTTTGTTAATTCGCTTTTGGGTCCTCATTCACGCACCTTAACAGAAGAATCCGACCAAGAATGGACCCAGCGACTTCGGATCCTCTCCACTCAGCCGTCGAGATCCAGGGAGCGATGCTAGGCAGACACGAGCAGGAATTGTCTGCTGCTCGACATGCCGTTGAGACCCTGGCCACCCAAGTCTCCAACCTCACAGAACAGGTTCACCATCTCCGCCTCGATCCACCGGCCACTTCCAGGGCTTTCGAATCTCCGGAGCCCAGAATCAATAACCCGCCGTGTTACTCTGGGGAGCCCACTGAATGCCGCTCGTTCCTCACCCAGTGTGATATTGTGTTTTCTCTCCAGCCCAACACTTACGCCAGGAGCACTGCTCGTGTCGCCTACGTCATATCTCTCCTTACTGGACGGGCTCGTGAGTGGGGCACGGCAATCTGGGAGGCAAGGGCTGAGTGTACTAACCAGTATCAGGACTTTAAGGAGGAGATGATACGGGTTTTTGATCGATCTGTTTTTGGGGAGGAGGCTTCCAGGGCCCTGTCTTCCCTATGTCAAGGCAATCGATCCATAACAGACTACTCTATTGAGTTTCGCACTCTTGCTGCCTCCAGTGGCTGGAACGAGCCGGCTTTGCTCGCTCGTCTTCTGGAGGGTCTCCGCGCAGAGGTAAAGGATGAGATTCTCTCCCGGGAGGTTCCTTCCAGCGTGGATTCCTTGATTGAACTCGCTATTCGCATTGAGCGACGGGTTGATCTTCGTCACCGAGCTCGTGGAAAGGAGCTCGCGTTCTCCGTTGCCCCCCTCTCCGCATCACTACCATCTTCCTCTGCCGGCTCGGGAGCTGAGCCTATGCAGCTGGGAGGTATCCGCATCTCGACTAAGGAGAGGGAACGGAGAATCACCAACCGCCTCTGTCTCTATTGCGGTTCTGCTGGTCATTTTGTCACTTCATGTCCAGTAAAAGCCAGAGCTCATCAGTAAGCGGAGGGCTACTGGTGAGCGCTACTACTCCTGTCTCTCCTTCAAGATCCTGCACTACCTTGTCGGTCCATCTACGCTGGACCGGTTCGTCAGCTTCCTGCAGTGCCTTAATAGACTCTGGGGCGGAGGGCTGTTTTATGGACGAGACCTGGGCTCGGGAACATGACATTCCTCTCAGACAGTTAAGGGAGTCCACTGCCTTGTTCGCCCTGGATGGTAGTCCTCTCCCCAGGATTCAGCGTGAGACGCTACCTTTAACCCTCACTGTTTCTGGTAATCATAGCGAAACCATTTCTTTTTTGATTTTTCGTTCACCTTTTACACCTGTTGTTTTGGGCCATCCCTGGCTAGTTTGTCATAATCCTTCCATTAATTGGTCTAGTAATTCTATCCTCTCCTGGAACGTCTCTTGTCATGTGAAATGTTTAATGTCTGCTATCCCTCCTGTTTCCTCTGTCTCTTCTTCACAGGAGGAGCCTGGTGATTTGACAGGGGTGCCGGAGGAATATCACGATCTGCGCACGGTGTTCAGTCGGTCCAGGGCCACCTCTCTTCCTCCACACCGGTCGTATGATTGTAGTATTGATCTCCTTCCGGGAACCACTCCCCCCCGGGGTAGACTATACTCTCTGTCGGCCCCCGAACGTAAGGCTCTCGAGGATTATTTGTCTGTAGCTCTTGACTCCGGTACCATAGTCCCCTCCTCCTCTCCCGCCGGAGCGGGGTTTTTTTTTGTCAAGAAGAAGGACGGGTCTCTGCGCCCCTGCATAGATTATCGAGGGCTGAATGACATAACAGTTAAGAATCGTTATCCGCTTCCTCTTATGTCTTCAGCCTTCGAGATCCTGCAGGGAGCCAGGTTTTTCACTAAGTTGGACCTTCGTAACGCTTACCATCTCGTGCGCATCAGGGAGGGGGACGAGTGGAAGACGGCGTTTAACACTCCGTTAGGGCACTTTGAATACCGGGTTCTTCCTTTCGGCCTCGCTAACGCTCCAGCTGTCTTTCAGGCATTAGTCAATGATGTCCTGAGAGACATGCTGAACATCTTTGTTTTCGTTTACCTTGACGATATCCTGATTTTTTCACCGTCACTCCAGATTCATCTTCAGCACGTTCGACGTGTCCTCCAGCGCCTTTTAGAGAATTGTCTTTTTGTGAAGGCTGAGAAGTGCACTTTTCATGCCTCCTCCGTCACATTTCTCGGTTCTGTTATTTCCGCTGAAGGCATTAAGATGGATCCCGCTAAGGTCCAAGCTGTCATTGATTGGCCCGCTCCTAAGTCACGCGTCGAGCTGCAGCGCTTTCTCGGCTTCGCGAACTTCTATCGTCGTTTCATCCGTAATTTCGGTCAGGTGGCAGCTCCTCTCACAGCCCTTACTTCTGTCAAGACGTGCTTTAAGTGGTCCGTTTCCGCCCAGGGAGCTTTTGATCTCCTCAAGAATCGTTTTACATCCGCTCCTATCCTTGTTACACCTGACGTCTCTAGACAGTTCGTTGTCGAGGTTGACGCGTCAGAGGTGGGCGTGGGAGCCATTCTTTCTCAGCGCTCCCTCTCTGACGACAAGGTCCACCCATGCGCGTATTTTTCTCATCGCCTGTCCCCGTCGGAACGTAACTATGATGTGGGAAACCGCGAACTGCTCGCCATCCGGTTAGCCCTAGGCGAATGGCGACAGTGGTTGGAGGGGGCGACCGTTCCTTTTGTCGTTTGGACTGACCATAGGAACCTTGAGTACATCCGTTCTGCCAAACGTCTTAATGCGCGTCAGGCGCGTTGGGCGCTGTTTTTCGCTCGTTTCGAGTTCGTGATTTCTTATCGTCCGGGCTCTAAGAACACCAAGCCTGATGCTTTATCTCGTCTCTTCAGTTCTTCAGTAGCCTCCACTGACCCCGAGGGGATTCTCCCTGAGGGGCGTGTTGTCGGGTTGACTGTCTGGGGAATTGAGAGGCAGGTAAAGCAAGCGCTCACTCACACTCCGTCGCCGCGCGCTTGTCCTAGGAACCTTCTTTTCGTTCCCGTTCCTACTCGTCTGGCCGTTCTTCAGTGGGCTCACTCTGCCAAGTTAGCCGGCCACCCTGGCGTTCGGGGTACGCTTGCTTCCATTCGCCAGCGTTTTTGGTGGCCCACCCGGGAGCATGACACGCGTCGTTTCGTGGCTGCTTGTTCGGTCTGCGTGCAGACTAAGTCCGGTAACTCCCCTCCTGCCGGCCGTCTCAGGCCGCTTCCCATTCCCTCTCGACCGTGGTCTCACATCGCCTTAGATTTTGTCACCGGACTGCCTTCGTCAGCGGGGAAGACTGTTATTCTTACGGTTGTCGATAGGTTCTCTAAGGCGGCTCATTTCATTCCCCTTGCTAAGCTTCCTTCTGCTAAAGAGACGGCACAAATCATCATCGAGAATGTTTTCAGAATTCATGGCCTTCCGTCAGACGTCGTTTCGGACAGAGGTCCGCAATTCACGTCTCAATTTTGGAGGGAGTTTTGTCGTTTGATTGGGGCTTCCGTCAGTCTCTCTTCCGGCTTTCACCCCCAGTCTAACGGTCAAGCAGAACGGGCCAATCAGACTATTGGTCGCATCTTACGCAGTCTTTCTTTTCGCAACCCTGCGTCTTGGTCAGAACAGCTCCCCTGGGCAGAATACGCCCACAACTCGCTTCCTTCGTCTGCAACCGGGCTATCTCCTTTTCAGAGTAGCCTCGGGTACCAGCCTCCGCTGTTCTCATCTCAGTTCGCCGAGTCCAGCGTCCCCTCCGCTCAGGCTTTTGTCCAACGTTGCGAGCGCACCTGGAAGAGGGTCAGGTCTGCACTTTGCCGTTATAGGACGCAGACTGTGAGGGCTGCTAATAAGCGTAGAACTAAGAGTCCTAGATATTGTCGCGGTCAGAGAGTTTGGCTCTCCACTCAGAACCTTCCCCTTAAGACGGCGTCTCGCAAGTTGACCCCGCGGTTCATTGGTCCGTTCCGTATTTCTCGGGTCATTAATCCTGTCGCAGTGCGACTTCTTCTTCCGCGATACCTTCGTCGCGTCCACCCGGTCTTCCATGTCTCTTGTGTTAAGCCCGTTCTTCGCGCCCCCGCTCGTCTTCCCCCCCCCCCCCCCATCCTTGTCGAGGGCGCACCCATCTACAGGGTCCGCAGGATTTTGGACATGCGTCCTCGGGGCCGTGGTCACCAGTACCTTGTTGATTGGGAGGGGTACGGTCCGGAGGAGAGGAGTTGGGTTCCCTCTCGGGACGTGCTGGACCGTGCGCTGATCGAGGATTTCCTCCGTTGCCGCCAGGTTTCCTCCTCGAGTGCGCCAGGAGGCGCTCGGTGAGTGGGGGGGTACTGTCATGTTGTCTTGTCTCTGTCCTTTCCCTTCACCCTGTCTCCCTCTGCTGGTCGTGTCAGGTTACCTTTTCTCCCCCGCTTTCCCCCAGCTGTCCCTTGTCTCCTCTAACTACCCATTCACCCCGTTCCCCACCTGTTCCCTTTTTCCCTCTGATTAGGTCCCTATATCTCTCTCTGTTTCTGCTCCTGTCCTTGTCGGATTCTTGTTTGTTTGTTTGTGTCATTCATGCCTGAACCAGACCATCGTCGTGTTACTGTAACCTTGTCCTGTCCTGTCGGAATCTGCCTGTCCGTCTGAGCCTACGTTTTGTTAATTCGCTTTTGGGTCCTCATTCACGCACCTTAACAATGTCAGTTTCTAAAAGAAAGCCCAATAGTAAATTTGATCACATTTGTGGGTTGTGGGCAGGATGTTTCAAACAAAAAATGCATGCCGCTTAAATCGACTGCCAAACACTGGCCGACCAAATCTGTATGATCGGTTGTCTATTTGAACTATTTAAAAGTCAATTCTTCAACCCACACTTCTAAATGTGAAATATGATTGTGTTTCGATCTCCTGTCTTGGTATTGACTCTGAGATTATATAGGCTACAGTATGTCACGCTCCTATCTCACAGCAATACTGTAGGCTACCTGTACTGTGTAGGCTACTGGTTTATTTACTTGCCAGCGTGCTTGGCTATTGAATGAGTGATGGACAAATGGTAGGCTAATATTTGTTGTGTAGCAGGAATAAACCAGTCAAGTCAAAGAAACATATTAGGCTACGTGCATGCTGCTAAACCATCCAAATTCCTTACCAACGGCAGATGCGCCTGTTTTCATGTTTTTATTAGCTTACCGTGATTATAATTGCTGTGCGTCACACACCTCCATTTCCCCCAGAATAACAGCATTTGCTTGTAGTTCTTCAACCACTAGAAGTTGTGCTTACACATGGTCTGAGCTGTGCATGGAGATAGGCACACTTTCCCAAAATGGAGAAATACCAACCTTTGAGGGAAACTGGCACACGCAAGGTCAAGGCCTCATGTCCACCAGATGTATTAAACTCTTTGTGTTCCGGTGGAAGTCGTTCACGGTCAATGGAGCGACTCTACCTCGGGGATGCTAGGCTGCGGTGCGTTCTGTTCAACTCGTGCATTACTTTACCCTGCTGTGGTACAAACGGAAGTACACACACAGACTAGTTGAAAAGTGAGGCACATGTGCATCATGTACGGAAAATGTGGGCTAGACATCTAAAAATAATATGCATCTGCTGGACGTCGGGCATTAGAGTATTTTTGTCCACAAACATCTTTGATACATTTACGTTTGAGGCCCCTGGCTTTTGCCCTGTGGTGCCGAACGTCAGAATTCTGAACGTCTTTCTGGCATCCATTTCACCCTCTGAGGACTGGTGACATTAGCAACACACCCACAACCTTATACACACGCAAACACACTTTGGTGCCATAATGGAGTAATTATCATTTCTCTCAGATCAGCTCTGTGTGCAATTTGCATTTTTAATTAGCTGCTGCTTTCCAAGAGCTTTGAAGCATGAAGCGAGCCATACACCAGAAACACACACACACACACACACACACACACACACACACACACACACACACACACACACACACACACACACACACACACACACACACACACACACACACACACACACACACACACACACACACGATTAATCAGTGTATGGAACAGATATGATTTGCATATTTGAGCAGCTCCATGTTGCATGCATTGTGACATCACCAAAAATAACCTTTGCTAAAATGATGCTTGATTTCATGAATCTGTGCATTATGATGTCATAAGAACCCTTCAGTAGCCAGGATACAAGTTCCACAATGATGTCACAATGTCCCAATTGTTGCATCGTAATGTTCAGATTCTGGATTTCAGTATTCATCACAATGTCAGAACAACCATATATATATATATTTTTTAAATACAGTTTACTATGGAATACTATAGTACTTACTATAGAGTTCTGTGGTAAACTGTAGTATACTGTAGAATACTATAGTAATTATTATTATTCAACTTCTATGGCACTTTGCATTACAAAAATAATTTCAAAGCGCATAAAAAAGGGAGACAACCAAGACTCAAATAAAACAGATACTTTAATGATAAGAGTAGGTCTGGACTCCGATTTTCAGCCGGAGTTGAAAGATTTGAATGTTTCAAGCCTCCAACAGATGGAGCTATAGTCAATAGGGCTTGAGCAGAGGGAGGCCAACAGGGAGAGACGAGCCAATACAGGGGGAGATGAGCCTCTCCATCGCCGTCCCCGCCATCCGACTGCGACTTCTCCTTAGCCGTGGACTCTGGTCTTGTAGAATGAGATGAATTTAGTTTTTGAGCTGTTCACTCACTCAGCATTATGATGAAAGCCTGCTCAGAACTTCGGAGGATACCTCCAGACCGATGTCAGCTCGCCATGCATTGTAGTCCTCCTCATTTAGTTCAGGAGACTGCAGAAACAACAAAAAAATAAGGCTGATGTATTCAAATCAAAATACACTCGCTAGCTAGCTTGATAGCATCACTAGCTAGCTATCTTTAGAAAGCTGATTTGCCATTCATTCACTGGAATTAAACCAGACCAGATCTATACACATTTGGCTATTCAAAACCAAAAATAAAGTAAGAAGATTCTTACAAAAAACACGTACAAGTGATTAAATATTTACAAAATATACAGGAACTCTCTGCTTGGGAAACCTCACACACTATATACTACACTATATACTACACTGTATACGCACTGGATACTACACACCAGTGACGGTCAGTGTCCCTCTTAAAACTTATTCGGGATCGGTGTCCCGTCCACGGGACAGTTGAGCTAACGTATGCTAATGCAATTAAACATTTCCCAGGACATAGACATACCTGATGTTGGCAGAAAGCTTACATTTTTGTTAAACTGCACTGCCCAAAAATGCCTAATTGGTTTATTAATACATTTTCAAGTTCATAACTGCGCTTTCACTGTAATAGCTACTGAAAATTGGACAGCACAGTTAGATTAACAAGAATGTAAGCTTTGTGCCAATATCAGATGTGTCTATGTCCTGGGAAATGTTCTTGTTACGTACAACCTCATGCTAATCGCATTAGCCTACATTAGGGCAACCGTCCCTCGGGGGACCCACCGATCCTGAAAAGAGGTTTTAAGATGAGGGAGGAAGATTCATTTTCTTCATGAGCATGGCCTTATTTCTATTACAGCATATTGGATGACTGTCATTCATATTCTATTCACCCAGTTCATTGTAACAGCGATAGGTTTAGGCTACTACATGATACTCTAATTTTCTGTATACCCATAATGAGGTTGCTACAACCTAGCCTATACATTAAAGTTTACAACTTAGGTGATCACAATTTGTGGTGACAAACAGTGACACATGGACAGACAGTGAGACATTCAATACCGCCTTGCATGCTCTTGCCTGCATCTAGCTGATATAGGGTGCAAACATTAGTCGCGTCAACTCCCTATCCGGCGCTTGACGTCACCAGTTTATTCATTATTACGCACACCTGCCACCATCGTTATGAGCCTCATGAGACTCACCTGGACTTCATCGCCTTCCTGATTACCTCCCCTATATCTGTCACTCCCTTTGGTTCTTTCCCCAGGCATTATTTACTCTGTTTCATGTCTGTACGCTTCTCGTGTTTAGTACTACACTCTATTTATTATTACATTTGCACTCCCTGTACTTATTTCCCCGACTCCCACATTACATTAGTCCAACAGTTGCAAACAAGAGTTTCTATCAGACAAATTCAGGTATGTTTATCCCCTTTTAGTTCCGTTTGCTTCCGTTTAAGAAATGTTTTTCAAAATGACTGTGTAAGTCTATGGAAGGGAACCATGAGCCTCCTAAGTATTGTACAGAAGTCAATGTCCCAGAAGAGGATGGAAGCTAGCCGCCCTCCGGCTACACCATGGTGCTACCCTACAGAGTGCTGTTGAGGCTTCTGTAGACCTTCATTGCAAAATACTGTATTTTCATAAATTATTTGGTGACGTGATTATATTTATTTCATCTAAAAACGATATCTTCATGTTTTGCAAATGTATTTTTCATGAAATTCACTGAGGATGGTCCTCCCCTTCCTCCTCTCAGGACCCTCCACTGCTAACATGTAGAATTAGTATATAATTTTGCAGTATACTGTGGAATACTACAGTATTATGCACACAAAAAAAAATCACTGTAGTAAATACTACAGAAATGTCTGCAAAAACACTACAGTCCGCAGAAACGCTACATTGTTTTAACTATAGTATTTACTTTGTATACATCCTGCCCATTCCCTTCTCCCATATCCTAATTTGTGCCATCCGTAAATGAGAAACCCTACATGTCAAATATAGACAATATATTGTGTTCCCTACAGGTTATAGAAAAGAGCAGAAGATCTGAACTCTCCATTCAGAACCTTGTCCTACCTACCTACCTACAGGTTATGGAACATTTGAGTATTTATCCATTAGGTTTCTTAAAGGAACAAGCCCCCGACTTCTATGTCAAAAACAATACAACAGAAACACTTTAGTAAACACTAAAGTAAAGAGTATTAGAGTATACTACAGTATAATAAATATGACAGTATACTGCAGAAACACTAGAGTAAATACTACAGTATAGTACATCTTTTTTTACTACAGTATTTATACTATTGTAAACTGTAAATACTACAGTAAAGTTCTCAAAAACACTGCAGTGAATAATATAGTATTCTTACCATAGTATACACCAGGGGTGTCAAACTCATTCCATGGAGGGCCTAGTGTCTGCAGGTTTTTTAACATTTTTATTTCAATTGAGACCTAGACAACCAGTTGAGGGGAGTTTCTTACTAATTAGTGACCTTATTTCACCAAAGCACAAGGGAGGAGCGAAAATCCGCACTCACTCAGCCCTCCGTGGAATGAGTTTGACACGTGATTTACAGTATTGTCACACCCAGATCTGTTTCACCTGTCTTTGTGATTGTCTCCACCCCCTTCCAGGTGTCGCCCATCTTCCCCACTATCCCCTGTGTATTTATACCTGTGTTCTCTGTTTGTCTGTTGCCAGTTTGTTTTGTTCATTCATACCTACCAGTGTTTTCCCCCTTGCTCCTGTCCGATCTATAGTGCCTGTTTTCTAATTTTCCCGGGTTTTGACCTTTCTGCCTGCCCTGACCCTGAGCCTGCCTGTCCGTGTTTGATTTAATAAACTTTTGTTACTTCGACATTGTCTGCACCTGCGTCTTACCTTCAAACGTGTTAGTATAGCATTTTTTTTATGTGGGAGTGCCATCACTATTGAGCATTGTGATGTCTCAATAACAGCTTTGACAGCTAGTGTTGGTACTGAGATTTTATACCTGCTCACAACAGTTTTTGGTGCCTTTTCATTCTATATCGAAAAAGTTTCTAGCCCCTAGCATATAAGTCTTGTGAGAGGACTACACACACGCACGCGCACACATATACACACACACACACACACACACACACACACACACACACACACACACACACACACACACACACACACACACACACAGCCTGCGAGTAGGCTGCAGGGGAAATCACAGAAGCATGAAATTATTCTCTTATCATGTCATCTGTCTGAATATATATTTCCCCCTCAACTTGCAGTAGCAGGTAGGTGTGAGTGTGTGTGTGCTCACTGTGACTCATGTGTTTGTTGATTCAAACATGCGCTCTGTCCATCTGTCTCTCACACTAGACAGAGCGTGAATTATACCGTGACATTCAGGGGGAGGGTTTTTTCTTCCCACAGCACCTCCTATTAAATGTTTTTATGAGCCTAGCGGTATAAAGACATGTAATTTAACGTTAAAACATTTGATTACCTTCATCTGTGGCACGAACATTAACAGTCATGATGTTTTCATCTGATTGTCAAACAAATCACTTCAAAAACGAGTCTACCTGCGCGCTCCAAAAATAGTTCCAGCATCCGTATGGATAAATGGAAAGAGGTATGTTACAAAACATCAAGTGTTGTAACATTCAGCGATTGCCATTAGGTCTACACTCTTGTAGCCTGAATTAACTGATTGCATCTTGCTGACAAGGGACCTTTTTTGTAGAAAGAGAAACCGGGACACCTGAAAAGGGGTTGAAATATAGGACTGTCCCTCAATGAAAAGTGCAGCCACATGGGGGGGGGAAATGGTTTTAACAATGAGACAGACGGGTGTTCGTTTCATTTGGAATAAGGTTATTCTTTCATATTTACCACTGTAGCAGTACAAATAGCATTTTAAACAAATAGGAGAATGGTTCAATTAACCTATACCATGCCTTTCAGGCTCCAGTATTCATGTGAAATTATCCTAAAAGCTAGGGGTCATCCCTTTCTGTGGACCTGCCTCTCTCATGCTTACTGTTAGCTTGACAATGCATATTTTGTTTCTTTGCAACAAGACTGATATTATCCTTTCCTACCCTTTGCACACGTATTGACACAGAACACACACACACACACAGACGGTTAAGGAGCATGGCAGTAAGTGGTGGTATCCCCAAGGGAGCATTTAGTATCAGCTGCCTCATTAAGGACCAAAGTGCGTGTGTGTGTGTGTGTGTGTGTGTATGTGCAGCTGATCTTTGAAAGGCTGTGGAGACACACATAAATCATCTAATGTGCCTCTGTCTAGCTCCTCAACCCTGTCTTGAGCTGAACCTGCTGCAAACTGACAGCGCTTCACATGACTCACCTGGGGCTTTACCTCTCAGTCAAACAGAGTGACGAGAAGACTATTTTTTTAATGTAAATCTAAAGGCACATAATATTGAAATTCCACCATTTTATTTTATGCAGAATGATTTGAGTTCTGCATCTGTGGTTGGTAAATTACCTGACCTGTCACTCAAATGTGTTTACCTTCTCCAATTTGAAAGTGGCATTTATCTGTAGGCTACTATATGCCATAGATTAAGCTACCCTACAGATAAACTCCACTGCCCTGGGCTGGTGCATGTGGACATATTTTCCGGTAAGGGTCAGTTGAGTTAATTTGAAGGTATGAGTTCAGTTGCCCATGAGGTGTGATGATGGCGACAGGCGTACCTGTGAACATCACACTCGCTCCCAAGATCGAGCCCCACTCTCCTCTTGAAGACATTGCACGCTTCCTGACCTAATACCAAGCCAGCAATTTCTGCGAAGGTGACTTGTATTGTAGAATTTTGAATAAATAGTTATTTGAATGTACTCTGCCGGTTGTCCTCATCCCGTTGGAAATGTGAGACAAAATGTCCACAGGAAAGTAAACTGAATGTTCAAACTGCTGGTAGGCCTAGGCTGCCGGCTAGCAGACATTAAAACATGCCACTGTATTTATACTAGGGTGTAGCAATTAAGCGGATTCCGTTGCAAAATGTTTCATTTGTTGCCAAACGTTATTTGCAACAGAAATCATTTACCTTTTACTTTAGGAACCAAAGTGGAAGCAAACAGAGAAAACGGAACAAAAAGGTGAGGGACCCACCTGAATTTGTCCAATAGAAACTCTCTCATTGCAAAACGTTTTCCATTTGGAGTAAACCGTTTCCGTTACAAAACGTTTTGCAACAGGCAAAACATTTTTCAACGGAATCAGACTAATTAATACACTAACTAATACACCACTGGTGTTAAACATGTGTAGGCTAGACTGTAGCTATGAAGTCTTACTCCCCATTTCCTAGTGCTAGCTATTTCATTTAATGACATTTCTCATATTCAAGATGTAGAACAATTTTATTGAGAAAGTCCTGTAAATATTATGTGATGTTATGAAGCTTCTACTTTAAAGTCTTCAGCTTATAAATGAGGTTTATGTGCACCCCTGCTTGTTGAGGCAATGGTTTTGCCCAGGGAGGGGCTCAATGTTTTTCTAGGCCTACCTGGCTTTGCCCCAGATCAGAAATAACCTTTGCAGGAGTGGTAACCAGTCACCAGTAACAGAGGAAGATATGATGAAATTAAACCCAACCCCGACTCTGGTCCACACCCACCAAACTGTAAACCTGGTCAATCCCTCCATTCCATCACCCCTGTCGTAATTGATAACTTTCACCAAAACACCTTCAACAACGACAGCAAAATAACACAAGAGATCATGCAACGCAAAGCTAATAGTTTATTGTCAAAACTGATTCATCTGAGGAGGAGGGATCCTTGTATTTACAAAAGACATCCCATCACTGAACAGGCACCTCACTCCCAGGCCTGAGGACACTTTCGCTGGGTCACAATTATCATGCCGTCTAGCCCAGCAGAGGAGGGATGGATACCCACAGGAGAGGCTGACGAAAGAAGTCATCATCAAAGAGCTCGTCACCTCAATCCCAGTTGAAGACATCAGCACAGAGTTGGGAAAAGAAAAACAGGATTATCAGCAGTCAAACACAACTCCCCACCACTTTCATAAGAATCCACCTTTTCAAAGCAGGACACTCCATCAAACTCCTCCACGAAGGCTTCTACAGAGTGGAAAAGGCAAACTCACCTCCCGCAGTCCAGCAATGTTTTAAAGTTTAACCACATCTCCACCCAGTGAAAAAAACAGTTGAGGAGTCTGTGATTTCGGGAGAACCATCACCATAAAGAGTGCACAAAAGACAAAGACACTAAATGTGCTAATTGTAGAGGAGGGCTTTCCTCAGCCTCAAGGAGCTGCCCCACCTACATAGCCCTCACCACCACCACAAACCAACCCAGAACATCAAACATTCACAGCTCCCAGCCTCTCAGAGGAACCAACAACCTCACTCACCTACAGGAGGAGCTGAAACATCTGCTCATGTGAGGAAATCCATTTGAAAATATCTGGAGTGAGGACGTTTATCAAATCATTTCTGGGTATCAATTAAGTAACTTACTTACAATTAAGTAACTTGTGATTGTTTGAAATGAAAGTGGTTGAAAATAAACCAAAATTGCATCTTAGCAAAGAGCAATATTCAAGCAATAATTTTGCTAGGACTATCTGGGAGTGGTCTGAGTGGGGAGGGCAAAACTGAAAACTAGATGTGATTTGCATTGAGGTTTGGAACTCTCTTTCTTACTGTTCTATTAATTAATTTACCACCTGGAGATGTCACCACTCACTGGGCATAGACTCCAATTCAATGTCTATTACGCGTGTGTGATTAAACCAGTGTGTGCACAGTGGGCGTGAACACCAAAACTCCATCCTACCAAAACAGAAAGAATTTTCAAGAGGCCTTTTCACACAGGTCTTACACTTGAAGGGCATTATCATCACCTTCAAAATTTCACAGTATTATTCCAACCTCATAGTCTGGAAATATACACTCAGTGGCCTGTATACACTCAATGGTTCGCTCCCACAGATAGGTAGTCATCTGGCCACGGCTTGCTATTTAAAGCAGGCAGACAGGCATTCAGTTACTGTTTGATTGAGCGTTAGAACAGGCAAAACGAGTGACCTAAGCGACTTTGAGTGTGGTATAATCATTGGGTGCCAGGTTCCGCCGGTTCCAGTATCTCAGAAGCCTCCGGTGCTTTTCAAGCACGAAAGTGTCCAGAGTTTACCGAGAATGGAGCGACAAACAAACAACATCCAGTCAGCGGCAGTCCAGTGGGCAAAAACAGCTCGTTGATGAGAGAGGTTGAAGGAGAATGATAAGAATCAAGCAAGCTAACAGTGGTCTGCGGAACGACATCGTGGAATGCACAACTCGTCGGTCCTTGCCACGGATGGGCTTATTGCAGTAGACGACCACACCGGGTTCCACTCCTATCAGCTAAAAACAAGAAGAAGAGGCTGCAGTGGGCAAGCAATCACCAACTCTGGAGAATTAAGGAGTGGAAAAACACCACCTGGTCTGACAAGTCCTTGTTCCTGTTGCGTCATGCTGATGGCAGAGTCAAGATTTGGTGTGAGCAACATGACTACATGGCCCCATCCTGCCTGGTATCAACGGTACAGGCTGGTGGTGGTGGTGTAATGGTGTGGAGAGTGTTTTCCTGGCACATGTTAGGTCCCTTGAGACCAATTGAGCAACGTTTCCATGCCCTGAAAAATTCAGGCTGTTCTGGAGGCAAAGAGGGGTCTGACCCAGTACTAGATAAGCTAGCACTGAGTGTATATAAAAACACAGGAAAATCTCATTTTTGACTGCACTGGGCCTTTGAACAAACCAACTTTTAAACCCTTTAATACCAGTTTTTCCATCTACTTTTAATCCACCCAAGTCTCTTACCGTGTTTTGGATGTGGATCCAACTTTTCTCTGACCTTTTACATTTCATTTTTTCATCGTCATCTTTTTTCAAACATTGGCTAAGCAGCAGACAGGCTGTACTGGCTACACGCTTTGGCTGCCCAGAGTTGGAACAGCTGCTCTAGCGAATTTCAATCATGTACTGTCTATGAAATAATGGAGTGCTCAACCACTCAGGCTATGATATGGTAGCATAATTATACATATTACAGAGAGAAGGTTGTAGACTACATCCTAAACTAGCCTACAAAATATATTTATTTTTGGAATGTTCCTTCAAATAGACGCAGGGTTTTTATTTCGGCTGTTCAGAAATATGAGGCAGAGACGATCATCATGGCAATCAAATTGGTTGAGGGTTCGCAAGAGGGTGAGTAAAGAGAGAAACGTGAAGAGAGGGGGAGATTGAGCAAAAGATATGTAAGAAAATCACTGAGGAGCCTCCACTGGCCAAAATCTTGGATTGTAAAGAACTGACAGGTTGTGCCGAAGAAGTAAGAGAGTGTCACGACTTCCGGGTCCTCTCCTTGTTCGGGCGGCACTCTGCGCTTGGCGTCGCCGGTCTTCTAGCCATCGTCGATCCACTTTTCATTTTCCATTTGTTTTGTCTTGTTTGTTCCACACACCTGGTTTCAATTCCCTCATTTACGTGTTGTGTATTTAACCCTCTGTTCCCCCCATGTCTTTGTGTAGGATTGTTTATTGTAGTGCTTGTGCACGTTCCCCGTGAGCACACGGCGGGTTATTTTTGTGCCCATTTATCTTGTTGTTCTGGATGCCGTTGGTTTTTCTTAATAAATCTCTGGTTATTACCCAGTTCTGCTCTCCTGCGCCTGACTTCTCTGCCGCCAATTACGCACCCTGCTACAGAGAGACCTAAAAAAAAACACCTCTTGAGGACTACGCTGCTAAATTTGTCAAAGTTCAGCTGGTTCTGCTGGTCTGAATGCTGTGACTGTGTCTGTGACAAATTATGCTAGGCTTGACACAGACAAATCAGCTGCTGCTGCAATCGAGGTCGGGAGAGAACTGAAAAAGATGTGGTCTACAGCTGCCAGTTAATATTTTGGCTGTATGTCGCATGAAATAGTTGGCCAATTAACACTCAATTAGGGTAGGGGTGAACACACATGACAGGCACTAATTTTGCAATTGCCTAAAAAGTAATTCGATTGGCATTTATATAACACATGAGCCAATAGACATATATTAGACATTTATGCAGTGCTTTTTATTAAATGCAAGGCATCATGTATGCTATTACAATGAAACGCTGAATTGATGCATTGTGATTGCTAAATAATCCTTATTAATCTGTTTAATGTGACTTTGGGGACTGTCTGTGGCTTTACATTGTTTATCAATGTTTATTTGCTTATGAATCTTAGTCTCTTCAGCGAGTGTTGTGACGAGTGTTGTCAGATTACATTACATATCCAACACCAAGGGAGGCTAGAAAGACCCGCCTAAAATTGTATTCGCTCATCCGAGGGCCCGTCACTTCTTGGTGGAAGGATACGCATAGCTGCGGCACTGTCAAACCAAGCACAATGCTGGAAATCTACCTGCATCCACAGCAACTAATCCCATTGTTCAATGACAAACACAGAAGTTTTTAAAATAAAATTCAATAGAAGAAAAGAGAGAGAGAGAGACTGCCAGTTCCGTAACGCTTTGGCTGTATATTTAAACAGTTAGCTAAGTCAAATCAAATCAAATCAAATTTATTTTATATAGCCCTTCGTACATCAGCTGATATCTCAAAGTGCTGTACAGAAACCCAGCCTAAAACCCCAAACAGCAAGCAATGCAGGTGAAGAAGCACGGTGGCTAGGAAAAACTCCCTAGAAAGGCCAAAACCTAGGAAGAAACCTAGAGAGGAACCAGGCTATGTGGGGTGGCCAGTCCTCTTCTGGCTGTGCCGGGTGGAGATTATAACAAAACATGGTCAAGATGTTCAAATGTTCATAAATGACCAGCATGGTCGAATAATAATAAGGCAGAATAGTTGAAACTGGAGCAGCAGCACAGTCAGGTGGACTGGGGACAGCAAGGAGTCATCATGTCAGGTATTCCTGGGGCATGGTCCTAGGGCTCAGGTCCTCCGAGAGAGAGAAAGAAAGAGAGAATTAGAGAGAGCATATGTGGGATGGCCAGTCCTCATTAAGATTAATTGTCAGATTCAACAGAAGATCTCTTTGTTTCTTGGGACCTAGAACAAGCATCTCTGTTTTGTCCGAGTTTAAAAGTAGAAAGTTTGCAGCCATCCACTTCCTTATGTCTGAAACACATTCTTCTAGCAAGGGCAATTTTGGGGCTTCACCATGTTTAATTGAAATGTACAGCTGTGTGTCATCTGCATAGCAGTGAAAGTTAACATTATGTTTTCGAATAACATCCCCAAGAGGTAAAATATATAGTGAAAACAAAAGTGGTCCTAAAACGGAACCTTGAGGAACACCGAAATTTACAGTTGATTTGTCAGAGGACAGACCATTCACAGAGACAAACTGATATCTTTCCGACAGATAAGATCTAAACCAGGCCAGAACTTGTCCGTGTAGACCAATTTGGGTTTCCAATCTCTCCAAAAGAATGTGGTGATCGATGGTATCAAAAGCAGCACTAAGGTCTAGGAGCACGAGGACAGATGCAGAGCCTCGGTCCGATGCCATTAAAATGTCATTTACCACCTTCACAAGTGCCGTCTCAGTGCTATGATGGGGTCTAAAACCAGACTGAAGCATTTCGTATACATTGTTTGTCTTCAGGAAGGCAGTGAGTTGTTGCGCAACAGCCTTTTCTAAAAATTTTGAGTGGGCAGGGGAGTACCCATGGCAGGCATTCATTTGTTATTTAGCCTAATTAGTTTGGCTTATATTACTTATATTCAGTGATTTTCTTCTTTGTCTAATATATGTTTTTATTCATTCAAAACTAGGCTGTTGCTGGGCTCAGCACAGGCAGTGTTGTCCCCTCGTCTTCTTCAGTGTTAATTTCGTCAACACTAACTCAACAACCTATTTTTCCTAAAACTATGACGTTAAGAGATGAGGCCCTGGAAAAAAATGATAACATTTACAAAGTACTTTTCATTTCAGTCGACGAGAATGTGATTAAATGAGAATTTCATGTGAGACTAATGGACATTTAATATGACATGAAGCGCCCTTTCATATTTTTTGTCGAATCATGAGCATGCATGCATGCATGCAGAATATTTCATGCAATCCTCCCATTGGCAGAATTTACATCTTTCAGTTGCGCAATTTGGTTGAGTTGATGTGCGCGGCTCTCCAACACAGCCAACAGATGGTATTGTCAGTCACTCGTCAATCTTTTGAATTGATGCGAAGCCAGGACACTTCACTTGAAACTAACCTCAACTAGAAACAATCGTGTTTACTCTCTCTCTTACTTTCATGTAGGCTTTTTTTGCTTTGATTACATCAGAAGCTTTATTTTCCTGTGTGCACTGTTGTTCATCTGTGTTGCGTAGTCGCGGTAAGAAAATGCGAGATGTAGTTGCTTTTTACAGATGGGAAAACTCACGTTATTTGTTGAATATTAGGAGTACAGTAATACTTACTAGGATTAGTAGCACAGACAACTCACCTGCTGCCTCCTCAGAGTCAAGTGCATTGGAAGTAGGAAAAAAACAGAGAGACACACTGATATTTTGGCTCAATATTATATACAGTGCCTTCGGGAAGTATTCAGACCCCTGGACTTTTTCCACATTTTGTTACTTTACAGCCTTATTCTAAACTAGATTTTTTTTAAATGTCCTCATCAATCTACACACAATACCACACAATGACAAAGAAAAACAGGTTTTAAGACATTTTTGCACATTTATAAACAATTGAAATATCACATTTACATAGGTATTCAGACCCTTTACTTAGTGCTTTGCCGAAGCATCTTTGGCATCGATTACAGCCTCTGTCAGGTTGGATGGGGAGCGTTGCTGCACAGCTATTTTTAGGTCTCTCCAGAGATGTTAGATCGGGTTCAAGTTCGGGCTCTGGCTGGGCCACTCAAGCAAATTCAGAGACTTGTCCCGAAGCCACTTCTGCGTTGTCTTGGCTGTGTGCTTAAGGTCGTTGTCCTGTTGGAAGGTGAACCTTAGCCCCAGTTTGAGATCCTGAGTTCTCTGGAGCAGGTTTTCATTAAATATATCTCTGTACACTGCTCAGTTCATCTTTGCCTCGATCCTGACTAGTCTCCCAGTCCCTACCGCTAAAAAACATCCCCACAGCATGATACTGCCACCACCATGCTTCACCGTAGGGTTGGTGCCAGGTTTGCTCCAGACGTAATGCTTGGCATTCAGGCGAGAGAGTTCAATCTTGGTTTCATCAGACCAAAGAATCTTGTGCCTTTTACTGAGGAGTAAAAGGCCACTCTACCATAAAGGCCTGATTGGTGTAGTGCTGCAGATATGGTGGTCCTTCTGGAAGGTTCTCACGTCTCCACAAAGGAACTCTAGAACTCTGTCAGAGTGACCATCAGGTTATTGGTCACCTCCCTGGCCAAGGCCCTTCTCTCCTGAATCCTCTGTTTGGCTGGGCGGCCAGCTCTAGGAAGAGTCTTGTGGGTTCCAAACTTCTTCCATATAAGAATTATGGAGGGCACTGTGTTTTTGAGGACCTTCAATGTTGCAGAAATTGTTACGTACCCTTCCCCAGATCTGCGCCTCGACACAATCCTGCCTCGGAGGTATACGGACAATTCCTTCGACCTCATGGCTTAGTTTTTGCTCTGACGTGCACTGTCAACTGTGGGGCCTTATGGAGACAGGTGTGTGCCTTTTGAAATTATGTATAATCAATTGAATGTACCACAGGTGGACTCCAATGAAGTTGTAGAAACATCTCAAGGGTGATCAATGGAAACAGGATGCACCTGAGCTCAATTTCGAGTCTAATAGCAAAGGGTTTGAATACTTATGTAAGTAAGGTATTTCTGTTATTTATTTTAAATTTGCCTAAAATTCTAAAAACCTGTTTTCACTTTGTCATTGTGGGATATTGTGTGTAGATTACTGAGGATTTTTATTTTATTTAATCCATTTTAGAATAAGGCTGTAATGTAACAAAATGTGAAAAAAGTAAAGTGGTCTGAATACTTTCTGAAGGCACTGTATGTAATAGTAATTAATCCTCAGGATAGGGGGGAACATGTATGACAGCCAGGCACTAATTTGCACTCTTAAGTCGTTTGGCTTTTATAAGGTATCATGAGCCAATGGTCATCTATTAGGTATTTATTCAGTAATTGTTCTTCTTTATCTAATAATTGTGTTTATTCATTCACAACTAGGATGTTGCTGGGCCCAGCACGGGCAATGTGGTCCACTGGTCTTCTGGTGACAGTGACCACAGAAGAGAACAAGAAGAAGCACAGACAGAGAGAGTGACAGCAGAGAAGATGCAGAGACTGACTGCACAACAGGGACACAACACAGGCACGGTTATAGGGGTTAGTTGTGTCTCCAGTGGTGTTTCAACATTTTGTATTTAAACATAAGCTGGTTAAAAAAGAAGGAGGACCATGTTTAGCTAATCATTGGTATAGTAAAAGTTGAGAAACGCTGTACAGTGTTATGCGATGCTATATTATGTGTCAGTAGCATTACCGGCTGTGTGTAAGTACTAATACTCCCTAACAACCCTTACAGAACCAGTGACACCAGAAGAAACTAAGACCCATATAAAAGTGACTTAGGTAAAAGCCCCAGGAGAGGATGAGGATGACAACAGGCTCCTAATAGAAGCTCCACAATATTACCTGAACCTGCTGGGTCAGCTCTTCTCTGCCTGCCTCCAAAACTGGCCACTTCCCCACACCCTGGAAGTCGGCACTGGTGACAATGATCAAGAAACCTGGAAAAGACCCATGAAATGTCACAAGCTATCGGTCCATCATCGGTCCATCCGTTTTTTAAGTAAGTAACCTGGTGAACCTTTTAGAAAGTGTTATTAACAAGAGACTGAGCAACCACATAGAGGCCTGGGAGGTGCATGGCAGTCATCAGGACAATTTTAGAAAAGGGAGATCCACAACAGACATTTTAAGAAAGTGTTTTAAAAGATTTTAACAAAAAAGTTTTTATCCTTGCCCTGTTTTTTGACATTGAGAAGGCCTTTGACAAAATGTGCCACCAAGGTCTTCTCTACTTCTCTTCTCATCCAGAACCTTCTACCAGATAATAAAAGTTAAAGTTGGTCCATCATTCTCCACTCCCTTCACCCCTAAAGGCCGGAGTCCCACAAGGTGCGGTCCTGAGTCCACTCCTGTTTTTATTTTACATCTGAAAAGTATTACCCTCCCCATACAGTAGGGAATATGTCCCAATTATATTGGACATCACTCATGCACCCACAAAAAGCAGCGAAGAAGCTCCAAACATGCATAGACAAAAAATGTAAATGGTCCAACACATTTTTATTTTATTTATTTTATTTCACCTTTATTTAACCAGGTAGGCAAGTTGAGAACAAGTTCTCATTTACAATTGCGACCTGGCCAAGATAAAGCAAAGCAGTTCGACACATACAACGACACAGAGTTACACATGGAGTAAAACAAACATACAGTCAATAATACAGTATAAACAAGTCTATATACGATGTGAGCAAATGAGGTGAGATAAGGGAGGTAAAGGCAAAAAGGCCATGGTGGCAAAGTAAATACAATATAGCAAGTAAAACACTGGAATGGTAGATTTGCAATGGGAGAATGTGCAAGGTAGAAATAAAAATAATGGGGTGCAAAGGAGCAAAATAAATAAATAAATAAAATACAGTAGGGAAAGAGGTAGTTGTTTGGGCTAAATTATAGGTGGGCTATGTACAGGTGCAGTAATCTGTGAGCTGCTCTGACAGTTGGTGCTTAAAGCTAGTGAGGGAGATAAGTGTTTCCAGTTTCAGAGATTTTTGTAGTTCGTTCCAGTCATTGGCAGCAGAGAACTGGAAGGAGAGGCGGCCAAAGAAATAATTGGTTTTGGGGGTGACTAGAGAGATATACCTGCTGGAGCGTGTGCTACAGGTGGGAGATGCAATGGTGACCAGCGAGCTGAGATAAGGGGGGACTTTACCTAGCAGGGTCTTGTAGATGACATGGAGCCAGTGGGTTTGGCGACGAGTATGAAGCGAGGGCCAGCCAACGAGAGCGTACAGTTCGCAATGGTGGGTAGTATATGGGGCTTTGGTGACAAAACGGATTGCACTGTGATAGACTGCATCCAATTTGTTGAGTGGGGTATTGGAGGCTATTTTGTAAATGACATCGGCAAAGTCGAGGATTGGTAGGATGGTCAGTTTTACAAGGGTATGTTTGGCAGCATGAGTGAAGGATGCTTTGTTGCGAAATAGGAAGCCAATTCTAGATTTAACTTTGGATTGGAGATGTTTGATATGGGTCTGGAAGGAGAGTTTACAGTCTAACCAGAAACCTAAGTATTTGTAGTTGTCCACGTATTCTAAGTCAGAGCCGTCCAGAGTAGTAATGTTGGACAGGCGGGTAGGTACAGGTAGCGATCGGTTGAAGAGCATGCATTTAGTTTTACTTGTATTTAAGAGCAATTGGAGGCCACGGAAGGAGAGTTGTATGGCATTGAAGCTTGCCTGGAGGGTTGTTAACACAGTGTCCAAAGAAGGGCCAGAAGTATACAGAATGGTGTCGTCTGCGTAGAGGTGGATCAGAGACTCACCAGCAGCAAGAGCGACCTCATTGATGTATACAGAGAAGAGAGTCGGTCCAAGAATTGAACCCTGTGGCACCCCTATAGAGACTGCCAGAGGTCCGGACAGCAGACCCTCCGATTTGACATACTGAACTCTATCAGAGAAGTAGTTGGTGAACCAGGCGAGGCAATCATTTGAGAAACCAAGGCTGTCGAGTCTGCCGATGAGGATGTGGTGATTGACAGAGTCGAAAGCCTTGGCCAGATCAATGAATACGGCTGCACAGTAATGTTTCTTATCGATGGCGGTTAAGATATCATTTAGGACCTTGAGCGTGGCTGAGGTGCACCCATGACCAGCTCTGAAACCAGATTGCATAGCAGAGAAGGTATGGTGAGATTCGAAATGGTCGGTAATCTGTTTGTTGACTTGGCTTTCGAAGACCTTAGAAAGGCATGGTAGGATAGATATAGGTCTGTAGCAGTTTGGGTCAAGAGTGTCACCCCCTTTGAAGAGGGGGATGACCGCAGCTGCTTTCCAATCTTTGGGAATCTCAGACGACACGAAAGAGAGGTTGAACAGGCTAGTAATAGGGGTGGCAACAATTTTGGCAGATAATTTTAGAAAGAAAGGGTCCAGATTGTCTAGCCCGGCTGATTTGTAGGGGTCCCGATTTTGCAGCTCATTCAGAACATCAGCTGAGCAGATTTGGGAGAAGGAGAAATGGGGAAGGCTTGGGCGAGTTGTTGTGGGGGGGTGCAGTGCTGTTGACCGGGGTAGGAGTAACCAGGTGGAAAGCATGGACAGCCGTAGAAAAATGCTTATTGAAATTCTCAATTATGGTGGATTTATCAGTGGTGACAGTGTTTCCTATCTTCAGTGCAGTGGGCAGCTGGGAGGAGGTGTTCTTATTCTCCATGGACTTTACAGTGTCCCAGAACTTTTTTGAGTTAGTGTTGCAGGAAGCAAATTTCTGCTTGAAAAAGCTAGCCTTGGCTTTTCTAACTGCCTGTGTATAATGGTTTCTAGCTTCCCTGAACAGCTGCATATCACGGGGGCTGTTCGATGCTAATGCAGAACGCCATAGGATGTTTTTGTGTTGGTTAAGGGCAGTCAGGTCTGGGGAGAACCAAGGGCTATATCTGTTCCTGGTTCTAAATTTCTTGAATGGGGCATGTTTATTTAAGATGGTTAGGAAGGCATTTTTTTTTAAATATCCAGGCATCCTCTACTGACGGGATGAGATCAAGATCCTTCCAGGATACCCCGGCCAGGTCGATTAGAAAGGCCTGCTCGCTGAAGTGTTTCAGGGAGCGTTTTACAGTGATGAGTGGAGGTCGTTTGACCGCTGACCCATTACGGATGCAGGCAATGAGGCAGTGATCGCTGAGATCTTGGTTGAAAACAGCAGAGGTGTATTTAGAGGGCAAGTTGGTTAGGATGATATCTATGAGGGTGCCCGTGTTTAAGGCTTTGGGGAGGTACCTGGTAGGTTCATTGATAATTTGTGTGAGGTTGAGGGCATCAAGTTTAGATTGTAGGATGGCTGGGGTGTTAAGCATGTTCCAGTTTAGGTCGCCTAGCAGCACAAGCTCTGAAGATAGATGGGGGGCAATCAGTTCACATATGGTGTCCAGAGCACAGCTGGGGGCAGAGGGTGGTCTATAGCAGGCGGCAACGGTGAGAGACTTGTTTTAGAGAGGTGGATTTTTAAAAGTAGAAGTTCAAATTGTTTGGGTACAGACCTGGATAGTAGGACAGAACTCTGCAGGCTATCTTTGCAGTAGATTGCAACACCGCCCCCTTTGGCAGTTCTATCTTGTCTGAAAATGTTGTCGTTTGGAATTAAAATGTCTGAATTTTTGGTGGTCTTCCTAAGCCAGGATTCAGACACAGCTAGAACATCTGGGTTGGCAGAGTGTGCTAAAGCAGTGAATAGAACAAACTTAGGGAGGAGGCTTCTAATGTTAACATGCATGAAACCAAGGCTATTACGGTTACAGAAGTCGTCAAAAGAGAGCGCCTGGGGAATAGGAGTGGAGCTAGGCACTGCAGGGCCTGGATTCACCTCTACATCGCCAGAGGAACAGAGTAGGAGTAGACTAAGGGTGCGGCTAAAAGCAATAAGAATTTGTCGTTTAGAACGTCTGGAACAGAGAGTAAAAGGAGGTTTCTGGGGGCGATAAAATAGCATCAAGGTATAATGTACAGACAAAGGTAAGGTAGGATGTGAATACAGTGGAGGTAAACCTAGGTATTGAGTGATGAAGAGAGAGATATTGTCTCTAGAAACATAATTGAAACAAGGAGATGTCATTGCATTGCAGGGGGTGGTGGAACTAATAGGTTGGATAAGGTATAATGAGCAGGACTAGAGGCTCTACAGTGAAATAAGCCAATAAACACTAACCAGAACAGCAATGGACAAGGCATATTGACATTAAGGAGAGGCATGCTCAGTCGAGTGATCAAAAGGGTCCAGTGAGTGGAGAGGTTGGTTGGGGGTCACGGCGATTTAGACAGCTAAATCGGTAGCAAGCTAGCATAGGAGCAAGCTAGCATAGGATGGAGGTCTGTTATTAGCCAACTCTTGCGTTCCATCAGTAGATTAGTGGGTTTCCATGTGGTAGAGGGGATTAATCCAAATCACACAACAACAACAAAAATAAAAACAATAGATATAGTTATAGAGGCCCAAGAAGAAAAATAAATAAATAAAAATAAAATAAAAATTGTCCGATTGTCTATTCAGATAGCAGCCGATAAGATAGCCAACGGCTAGCAGGCCGCAGATGGGCGCCCAGGCAACGTTGCGCCGGAGGAGCCATCCGGACAATTCCCTCGGGTAGACAACGTCGGCAGTCCAGCTGTGAAGGCCCGGTGGGGCTCCGCGTAGGCAGCAAAACGGGTCCGGATAGGTGACTGCAGCCCAGGAGTGATTGAAGGAACTCTTCAGCTGGCTAGCTCCGGAACAATTGATGTTAGCTCCGGAATCGACGAAAGCCGATAGTCACACGGATAGCAGCTAGCTAGCTGTGAGATCCAGGTATGGATGTCCAGAGCCAGCGGCCGAAATCCAGGGACATGGAGAGAAAAATTGGTCCGGTATGTTCCGTTCCGAGCCGCGCTGCACCGCGCCGTACAAAACTGGCGATAGATTCTCGAGCCAAAGGACAGCCGATGACCACAAACCGTGGTTAGCTGAGTACTAACGATTAGCCAGTAAATAAGCTAACTAGCTTCTGAACTAGCTTCTGAACCAGCTTCAGAGTAGCTTCTGGACCAGCTTCTGGCTAGCTCCCGGCTAGCTTCTGGCTAATTTCTGGCTAATTTCTGGCTAGCCTCTCGGAGGATTACAGATCTGAGGTAAATAATACTTTTTTATATAAATATAAATTGGTGAAGCGGATTGCAGGAGAGTGTTCTGAAGATGAGTTTTTGTAAAATTAAAAATGTATGTGAAAAAAAAAGTTGTAAATATATATATATACGGGACACGACAGGACGAGGACAAAAATATGTCTGAACTGCTATGCCATCTTGGGGAATAATGGCGAGTCCAACTAAACCACAGTGTGTCCTCCTCTGCAAAACAAACAATAACATTTTTTTTAGTTACCACTCACCATAAAACTGCATGGGCAAAATCTCAAAACAGAGAAAACATCCAAATTCCTGGGGGGGTTACCTTTGAACAGGATATGAAGTGGACAATCCACATTATGAACATGGAGGAAAAAAATCTATCAACCACCTGAAATCCCTGTTTGGGAGGAGTAGTCTGGCAGAGCCAACAACTGTATTGAAGGTCTACCAAAGCTATATCAGGACAAGCTTTAAAAAAATACCTCTACTCTTGCTCAACTTAAGATTGTATCGGTCTCATCTACATTTTTTAAGTCCCTCTAACAAAATGATTCTGAGGTAAGTTGATCTAATATTTAGTCATTTATCAAAAGTAATATATAATCTAATTAACCCTTGTGTGGTGTTCATGTTTTTGTTATTCACCCAATGTTCGCGGGTCTGATGGACCCACAACATTATTGGGTTTTTAAAACCATACAGCCTTAACAATTTGCGTAACAATAGTCAGTACTTAATACTTAAATGTTGACTTATATCAATTACAAGCAATATAAACAGCATACATGGTTAAAATTTGACATTTACCTCTCCTAGATTTACCTCTCTATCAATAAAAGCGCTATTCGTTTTTTTTGATAAAATTAGATTTTTGTCAACAAAAATCTATTATAATCAAGACATGGGTGAAATAAATAATGTTTATCCTGAACAAATATAAATGAAGCAAGGTGTTCATCACTACTGATGTTTATTGCTTAGAACAGTACAAATTGGAAGGACAAGATTTACATACAGTATTTTATTGAAATTATAAATGAGCCACATTGAACACAAATTCAGGCCGGTCTGAACCACGAGGGACAGAGTTTTACCGTGTGTATGTTGCAAATGTATTTATTGCACTTCATGCATGTGTATCCTGGCTTCCTGTCCTTCTTGGGTCCACACACATCGCAGCACTTCTTCTTCTTGTTGCTACCGGCTGCAATCTAGAATGATGAAAATATTTAGTTCAGGAATTCTCACTCACTCACATATATAGTTACAGCAGGCCAAGGTAGGAGAGTAGGACACACACATTCAACAACATCACTCACACTTACTTCCGCTATTGTAGTTGTTGGTTCTGTGGGTTGGGCGGATGGGGCACCAGCATCCTCCTCCTGAAACCTCCTCACGATGGCTGCAGAAGCTGGGGTCCTTGGGATATGTTGCCTCCTCTGGATTTGAGGATTTACCAATGCCTTGCCCAGCTCCTTGAGAAAGAGCCGTCTCCTCCTCCAGCTCCTCCTCCTCTTACATATTTACCTGATGTGTTTAATATTAATAGTTAACAATTATATGCTGAGGAGGATTTCTATTCTACCAATTCTGTGCTTCTGAGATAGGATGGTTCCCTTTTAGCTCCCCACAGCTGGTCTAGGCGTGTAGTCAAGGACATTCTTGTCAACTCCAGTTGGAGATAAACTTGAGGAACAGAATAAACCTGTATTGTTTCCAATCATCTTTGCTTCTGAATAACTTGGTCACACGGCATAAGACAAAGAGCCTCAGAGTTGCCACAGTTATTCACTCCATCCTCTTTTACTATCTTCCAAGGGCACAGGTGTGTGGAGATATGAAGAGAATAGAGACTAGCTTGGTAGAGTTAGGAGTAACAGAACTGACGTGATCACTTGTTTGTGCGCCACGACCTCACACACCTGATACATATAGCCACAAGAAGAAAACAAGGTAGCTTATGATGCCCTGATCTGCCGGGTAGGGGTGGAACCAATCACGACTAAGCAGTTTTTGCTTTTCTATATAACCCCCTTGCTTTTTCTGTATTGTTGGGCTCTCAATGATCACCTACGGCTGGTCGTTGATCAGCTCCATTATTGCAATAATAAATCGATATTAAAGTATGATTGTTTCAAGAAATTAAGTTTCTTCTCCCTTGCTTGATTAGAATTTCCACGACACTTCCCTCTGTTTCAATCTGGGTTCAACGCCATACAGATGACAACCGCTTTGTACGCCGAGATGTCCAAGGTGTTGAAGGATATCAGTGGCCAGCGTAGGGTTCTTATTTTGCAGCTGTAGACAGTCACCATCTTGTCTAAATTGTTCACCCCTCCTTTTGTGGCATTGTAATCCATTATAATTTCTGGATTTTGATGTTCCTGGCCACAGATTCTCACATCCCTATGCAGCGTACTCATGAGTACCACATTTTGCCTTTCTTTGACACGTAAGACACTAGGGCCATGAACACAAACTTAGAGGAATTGTATTCCGTGTATTCAACAGCTGAGGTGGAAGCTCTGGCTTGTTTTTTCATACTGTTCCTACCATCGTCAGCTTCCTCTTGAGGAGCTCCTGTCCCAGCTTGTGCAAAGTAAAAAAAAGTTATTGCATGTAATGTTGTGCCCACGGAGTCCCTGTGTCATGTCCAGGACAACCCGCATCCATTGGTTCTTCTCAGGGGCTTCTCCATCTGGCTTCCCCATATACACTTGCAAGTTCCACGCATATGATGAAGCAGCATCACAGGCAGCCCAGATCTTGATTCCATATTTTGCTGGTTTAGATGATATGTACTGCCTGAAGGGGCAGCGGCACCTAAATGGCATAAACTACTCATCAACAGTAGCGGCGGTCCACCCACTTGTCCCACTGGCCTGATTGCAGCCAGCTTGTCTCTCTGCCGCCGAGCTGGTCTGGTGTCTTGGTTATCGAAGCGGATAATCCTGGAAATAATGGGGAAGTTTTCCAGAGATATTGTTGCACAGAAGAGTTATCTGCCAGTTTCTGCATCCTACAGGGATTCTGTGTATTCCCCATTAGATCTGAAAACACCAGCAAGGATAAGAACCCCAAAGTATGCATGTAAATTAGTTTGGTCCATCTCCTTCCATCTCTCTCCAAAAACAATCCTTCCCTCCAAATTAGTGCAGTCCTGAATGATTTTCTGGATGGTGTCTGGGATGATCAGTTCAAAAGAAGACTTTATGTCCTGCACATGAGTAACCACCATCCGCGTCGGCCCTGGTTGCATCCTTATCACATTGGCAGCCATGTGGGGTGGCTCATTCCTTGGGCAAGAAAGACCATTAAATGTCACAATTTTTTGACATCCATATTTCTCCTACTACAGGCTGCTGATGAGCTGGTTGCTGGCTGGCTGGTCCTGGGGCTGGCTGCTAACGGGCTGGTCCTGGGACTGGCTCAGGGTCAATCTCGTCCTCTTCTTCTAGCTCACTGTCAGACTCCGAATTGACAGAGACATAGAAAATTCAGAAAATTATTCATCTTCCAAAGTGGAAGATGCTCCTTCCACGCTTGCTTCTTAAAATTATTTTTAAGGCCCTTTGAGCAGAGATTATTTTTGCTATACTGATTGATTGTGGTGAGGAGCCACACATGCAATGCTATTTTTTTCTTGTGTCCCTCCCTCAATTTGCAACTGGCTGGAGTAGTGTGGGAAAATACTGCATTTTTTTACAATGTATTGAAGTAATGTTTCGAAATAATGTGTTGTAATAACATTGTGCAGGTTCGCGCAAAACATTGTGTAGTTTCACACACTACAAAGGGTAAAGAGTGCGAGAAAAGTGGGAGACAGGCAGACAGGCAGGGAGACGGACAGGTTCTTGGTGCATGTCCATTGAAACAGCAGGCCCAGGAAGGAGGAAGATAGAGTGAAGGCACACAGCAAACCTTTTTGTTTCATTTTTACTTGTTTTCAACTTCACACACACTTTCCCACACTTTTATTACCCTCGGGTCCAGTGGACCCGAACAACGCATATGTAATATAAATCTGTAAGGGGCTGCACAGTATGCTCTCAATGAAAAGGTGTTATTTTACATGTTCTTCACTGAAAATGAGGCAAGGCCAATGAGTCTCAGGTTGAAATAATTATTCATTGTATCATTTTTATTTTTGTAAACATTGAAAATGGGTCCCACAGACCCGAGCACCACACAAGGGTTAAGTTACATGTACAAACATTTTATATACATACCATTATGGGGGGGCCTAGAGATAAATGAGTTGATAGAGATATTTAATCCGTTTTTGATAAAGCAGTCAAATTTAAGGTGAGTGTGTAGGGAGCAACTAGCTCCCTACACAATCAAATGTAAGTCTGTCAATCAAATGTAAGTCAATGGTACCTAAAATTAGCATTTTAAAAATCATGTCCAAATCATCTAGTTATACAGTAATTTTTGTTGATACCTTAGGAAGATTTGGACATGATATGGCACAACTATGAAAAGAAGGACCTTACATAAAAACCTCATCATAGTGAGGATGTTAATAGTGAGATGTGCAATGCCATTTTCTTTCAATATTTTATTTATTTAAAATAAGATACCTAAACTTTAGCTTTTAGTTTTAAATAACTAAAGAAGTGTAAATTGTAGCCACTTATTTACCTTCATGGTTTGTTTGCTTAAGCATGACCATGAGCCACATAACTCAAAAACTTAGCTTTTTTTGTGCCAAACAAATATAAAAAATCACCTGCAAATAAAGCATTTGCAGGCAAAGAAAAAATGTCATTCCTAATGTGATAAGTATCCTAAGCATCAGACAAGATTCGGTAATCTTTGTGAACAGAGTGCATGTCTTTGTACTGGATAATACTGTACTGGATGTACTGGATAGCCTACAACGTGTGTATGTGTGTGTGTGTGTGTGTGTGTGTGTGTGTGTGTGTGTGTGTGAGAGAGAGAGAGAGAGAGAGAGAGGCAGTGGCTAGTGCGCCTACAGTATGTGTTTGACATGGGCAGGAGCAGGCCTGCGAGCCAAGGGCGAAAGAATGTGATGTTCCTTTTTTGATATTACTCCGATTCCCTTTTCGCCAAGTGTACAATTGTAAACTAATAGAAAATCAAAGTGTAAGACTATTGCAAGCATCGCTCCAGATCACTTGATATCCACCGCATGGGGAAGAGAAGAGGGAGAGAGACAGAGATGGATAGAGATCCGACTCAACTCAAAGTAAACTGTCTGTTGTACAGCAGAGCGTGACTGACTCCAAACTCATACAAATTAATAGATAACAGCTAACAAGACAGAGCTGAGAGCTCTCCATGCAGAATGGGGCCCATATATAAATATACCGTGTTTTTTTTTCTCTCCCTTACCCCCAATCCCTGCAGTCTAAGTTTTTAATTCAAGGTTGTTAACAAATTAATAATTTATATATTGGATTCAACCAAAAATCTAAGTTAAAGAATAGGACCAAATCAAATGTTTATATAAAGTGCATTTAATGTTTGATTTAATTTAGTCCTATTCTTTAACTTGAATCCAACATATCAATTATGTTGGTTCCTTGGAAGCTGTGGGAACGTACATTTTTGGTATCCTGTGGTTCTGGGAACAAAGCCATACGTTTCCTGTGGTTCTGGGAACAAAGCCATACGTTTCCTGTGGTTCTGGGAACAAAGCCATACGTTTCCTGTGGTTCTGGGAACAAAGCCATACGTTTCCTGTGGTTCTGGGAACAAAGCCATACGTTTCCTGTGGTTCTGGGAACAAAGCCATACGTTTCCTGTGGTTCTGGGAACAAAGCCATACGTTTCCTGTGGTTCTGGGAACAAAGCCATACGTTTCCTGTGGTTCTGGGAACAAAGCCATACGTTTCCTGTGGTTCTGGGAACAAAGCCATACGTTTCCTGTGGTTCTGGGAACAAAGCCATACGTTTCCTGTGGTTCTGGGAACAAAGCCATACGTTTCCTGTGGTTCTGGGAACAAAGCCATACGTTTCCTGTGGTTCTGGGAACAAAGCCATACGTTTCCTGACCAGTAAAACTGAATAGTAAAACTAAACGTCATGAGAATGGGAGTGAAGAAGTATCTGAGAATGTTTTACAACTCGGCATCCTCCACCTAATCTGTCCAGAACTCTTATTAAAAAGAAAAACAATTACATTCTAGTATAGATATATCCTTCTGCACCTCCCCCTCCCAGTTTTCCTCTCCCGTTTACCCCACCCAAGCCAAACTTGTCCCAACCTTGCATCCTTGCCCACCCTTCTCCACCCAAGCCAAGCTTGTCCCAACCTCGCTTCCTTGCCCACCCTCCACCACTCAAGCCAAGCTTGTCCCAACCTCCCATCCTTGCCCACCCTTCTCCACCCAAGCCAAGCTTGTCCCAACCTCCCATCCTTGCCCACCCTCCTCCACTCAAGCCAAGCTTGTCCCAACCTCCCATCCTTGCCCACCCTCCTCCACTTAAGCCAAGCTTGTCCCAACCTTGCATCCTTGCCCACCCTTCTCCACCCAAGCCAAGCTTGTCCCAACCTCCCATCCTTGCCCACCCTCCTCCACTCAAGCCAAGCTTGTCCCAACCTCCCATCCTTTCCCACCCTCCTCCACTTAAGCCAAGCTTGTCCCAACCTTGCATCCTTGCCCACCCTTCTCCACCCAAGCCAAGCTTGTCCCAACCTCCCATCCTTGCCCAACCTCCTCCACTCAAGCCAAGCTTGTCCCAACCTCGCATCCTTGCCCACCCTCCTCCACTCAAGCCAAGCTTGTCCCAACCTCCCATCCTTGCCCACCCTCCTCCACTCAAGCCAAGCTTGTCCCAACCGTCCATCCTTGCCCAGCTCTTCAGTAAGGCCATGCTACTGCCAATGTTTGTCTATGGAGATTGCATGTCTGTGTGCTCGATTTTATACATCTGTCAGCAACGAGTGTGGTTGAAAATAGCCGAATCCTCTAATTTGAAGTGAGGTCCACATACTCTTGGCCATGTAGTGTATGTTGTGATATGGCTTTTTTTTCTGGCTTCCGCAGCGAATTTACGCATACATCCTTTCCTGGCTGTGGAGGTCATATGCAGGTATATGCCATTTACCCACTTTTTTTCAGTGCGCATAAAGTATACTCACTTCTTAATCTGCACTGATGTGTATCAAAGTAGTATAGGGAAGGTATATGCCATATCAATGATGTAGTACAATAGAGAAATCATGGACAAGTAGCCTACACAAACACTAATCACGTGAAATATTTGGCAATATGGGTTTGAAAAGTGCGAGTGTGTAACAGTAGCAAAGGCCTATATTTTTCAGCATCACGGGCAAATAATGTGGCTTGGCCAGCACGGGATGTGTCACAAAAGTCAGATCAAAGATTTCAGCACCGGACAGCTCCGCACTCCACTCTGTTCTCTGACTCCTCATAGTCACATTCACAACAAGAGTTGTGCATTTATTCCCATGTCTCATGAGTTCTACAGTCGTGGCCAAAAGTTTTGAGAATGACACAAATATGAATTTTCAAAGTTTGCTGCTTCAGGGTCTTTAGATATTTTTGTCAGATGTTACTATGGAATACTGAAGTATAATTACAAGCATTTCATAAGTGTCAAAGGCTTTTATTGACAATTACATTAAGCTGATGCAAAGAGTCAATATTTGCAGTGTTGACCCTTCTTTTTCAAGAACTCTGCAATCCGCCCTGGCATGCTGTCAATAAACTTCTGGGCCACATCCTGACTGATGCCCATTCTTGCATAATCAATGCTTGTAGTTTTTCAGAATTTGCGGGTTTTTGTTTGTCCACCAGCCTCTTAATGATTAAGGACAAGTTCTCAATGGGATTAAGGTCTGGGGAGTTTCCTGGCCATGGACCCAAAATATCGATGTTTTGTTCCCGGAGCCACTTAGTTATCACTTTTGCCTCATGGCAAGGTGCTCCATCATGCTGGAAAAGGCATTGTTCATCACCAAACTGTTCCTGGATGGTTAGGAGAAGTTGCTCTCGGATGATGTGTTGGCACCATTCTTTATTCATGACTGTGTTCTTAGGAAAAAGTGTGAGTGAGACCACTCCCTTGGCTGAGAAGCAACCCCACACATGAATGGTCTCAGGATGCTTTACTGTTGGCATGACACAGGACTGATGGTAGCGCTCACCTTGTCTTCTCCGGACAAACTTTTTTTCCAGATGCCCCAAACAATTGGAAAGGGGATTCATCAGAGAAAATGACTTTACCCCAGTCCTCAGTAGTCCAATCCCTGTACCTTTTGCAGAATATCAGTCTGTCCCTGATGTTTTTCCGGGAGAGAAGTGGCTTCTTTGCTGCCCTTCTTGACACCAGGCCATCCTCCAAAAGTCTTTGCCTCACTGTGCGTGCAGATGCACTCACACCTGCCTGCTTCCATTCCTGAGCAAGCTCTGTACTGGTTGTGCCCCAATCCCGCAGCTGAATCAACTTTAGGAGACGGTCCTGGCGCTTGCTGGACTTTCTTGGGCGCCCTGAAGCCTTCTTCACAACAATTGAACCGCTCTCCTTGAATTTCTTGATGATCCGATAAATGGTTGATTTAGGTGCAATCTTACTGGCAGCAATATCCTTGCCTGTGAAGCCCTTTTTGTGCAAAGCAATGATGACGGCACGTGTTTCCTTGCAGGTAACCATGGTTGACAGAGGAAGAACAATGATTCCAAGCACCACCCTCCTTTTGAAGCTTCCAGTCTGTTATTCGAACTCAGTCAACATGACAGAGTGATCCCCAGCCTTGTCCTCGTCAACACTCACACCTGTGTTAACGAGAGAATCACTGACATGATGTCAGCTTGTCCTTTTGTGGCAGGGCTGAAATGCAGTGGAAATGTTTTTGGGGGATTCAGTTCATTTGCATGGCAAATAAGGACTTTGCAATTAATTGCAATTCATCTGATCACTCTTCATAACATTCTGGAGTATATGCAAATTGCCATCATACAAACTGAGGCAGAAGACTTTGTGAAAATGAATATTTGTGTCATTCTCAAAACTTTTGGCCATGACTGTATTTCTGATCAATTTGATGTTATTTTAAATGGGGGAAAAATGTGCTTTTCTTTCAAAAACAAGGACATTTCTAAGTGACCCCAAACTTTTTAACGGTAGTGTATATATATATATATATATCCATTGATTCTTGAAGAATATAACTTAAAAATGCCTCATGAACTTAGTTAAACTGTTACACTCCACGAGAACCCAAAATGTAAACTTGTTTTTCTCCAATGTTTGTAAATGTAAACAAACACTGTATAGCCTCATAACATGGTTAAAACAATTTCTTTATCATGGATAGTCTTTGCATACACAGCTCTGTCTATTAATCTGAGAGTGGTTACATTTCTCCAGCCACAACAGTAGAGTTTGGCCTCTACTTCTTTTGCTTCTCGATAGAAGAGCTTTAGGTACAGTCTATGAGGTTTATGCCCAGCCACACAGCAATTTCTGCCTACACCTCTGATCCTAGGCTTTGTTTGGTTTGGTTACGAGACCATCAAAGTTAACAAGAAACATAGCAGCACCAAGATAGAAGAACAACTCTGGTAGCATATCACCAAGCAATGATTAGTATTATAATTCCTAATTATGTGGCACCAAGGCAGGTGAGGGGAGAGAGTTGATCCGTTGTCATGGGAATGAGACTGTTTGCTCACCTCATGTTTCATGAACCCCTAAACTTGAAAGCAACACAGTGAGCTAGCTAATGTTGCAAAAACAAATCCATGAGAGCATACGATTGTTTCATATTGAAATAGCCTATCGGTTGTATAACTTTGTCGGACTGCTCGGTTTGGTAGTCATCGAGAATTGGCAGTCATCGATTATTGGCTACATGAACCGGTGAGCCAGCAAAAGCTATTCCGCTACCATTAGCATTAGCTAGCTAGCTACCTAACGGGAGCTAACGAACATTAACTTTAATGGTTGCGCGCATGGTGTGTCAATGTGTCAAATACAGTGCTTGCCATATTGTATCCCTGAAATTACATGCACGTTTTCAAATGAGTGATTGTAGCCCCAAGATGAATCAACTAGGCCTAGAATTATAATTACGAGTGTTAGCTTGTGTTGCTAGCTGTTAGTCTAACTGATGTTGTTTCCAGACTAGAATGTTATGGAAAGACCTTGCAAGGTTCCACAGAAGCAGGTAAAACGTGTTTATTTTTGCTCTGTCAAAGACATGTTGAAGCAAGACTTGTTGGGAACATGATTTAATTTCAGAAGAAAATGTGTCTGTGAACAAATAATGAAATAAAACTAGCTAGCTAGATGTTCATCTATTTATTTTGTTTAAACATGCATTTGTGATATATTAAGGGCATATATTTAGCCTGCATTTGATGGTACAGGTGGCTCCTGTACTTTTTGAGACACACACTCTTCAAGGTACCTTATGTAATTAGCCTACTCCATGTGTAAAGATCTGATATGCAGGGTGAAACAAACAACCACTACTGTGCTTTCCATTCTACCCTGACCTGTATTTATGAGTTGGTTTCAGACTGATGGCTCCCTTAACTTATTTTGTACCTTTTTGTTCTAGAAACAGTGGAAGCAAACATATTATTGCCACACCCATGTAAGGCTTCACCACAAGACCAGTTCTAACTACATCATTCAACATCTGGCATGGTGTTGCATTCCCATGTGATGCTTAAATGTGTTTTTGTTTTTCAGAAGGAACCTTCCTACACAAGCAGTATCACATCCTGTGAAGGTAGGTAATCAACACTAAGAAAGCACACACAAACAATCCTAAGCTATTGCATTTATCATTTATCAGACTGCATATGTAATGTGTTATTCTCTCACTCAGGACTCTCCACCTGTGAGATTGGAAGTGCTCTGTGCAGGAGGTGAGAATAACATTAGTGTTGATTTCGCTGGATCGCCTGTTATCCTCAGCCATGACCTGACAATGAAGGACATTTAGAAACCCCAACAGTTGGTTTCAGCTGTAACAGGTGATGGGAGTATGACAGGAACAGTAGTAGAGCTTAGCCTTGGCTATAGATAGATTGGAACATCTGAACAATCTGTTTTCCACCAATGTTTTTAATATGTTTTTGCATGACTGCTGGAAAAATGTAATTACCTTTGCAGTTCAGTTCAGACCAAGTCCCACATTGCGCTGATTGGAAATGAATCAGCCAGAGATGTAATTTCCCTGATTAATCGAGGAATCACGATTTCTGGTTTTAAAAAATTAGTGTGTGTGTGTGGGGGGGGGGGGGGGGGGGGGGTCTACCTGGATGCACTGTGACTTACGTTCCTCAAGTCTGTGATAGAGAAAGACTTTGTGCTGGCAAAGAAACTGTGTCAGATGAGTAAGCTTGTTTGTCAAATAAGTTCTGTCATACATTGTTTGATTATTTGTGTGCCTTTTGTTTAAGTCTCTCTCATTGTGTAGATCAACCAATCAATCAATATATTTATTAATTAGCCAACCTGTGGACGATTAATGTATCTGTGCTTTGTTGTTCCAGTTCTGATCTATGACCCAGAGAATCCAGAGACCAGACAGTTCATTCCTCTCATCCAGGAGAACCTGCAGAGAGGCAAGTGGCTCAGTCCAACACACACACACACACACAAAGGTTATTGCGGAAGAAGACTTGGCTGTGTGACAATGGTTGGAGGTTGGATTCAAGTGGTCACACCTCTGGTTCTGAAGAGTACAATGTATGCAAGTTTTTGTTCAAGCCCAGCACTGACACACCTAATATAGCTTATCAAAGTGGTAATGAGTAATTGATTAGTTAAATTAGGTGTGTAGTGGATACTCTCAAACATACCCTTGACTTTGTTTTGTTCCTATATAATGTTTCCTCAGAGGAAAAGGAGAAAAGCAGAGATGAGGAAACTGATTATGGTGATGATGGTTCAGACTCCAGTGATGAAGATGACTCAGAGGATTCTGGGAGTGAGGAAGACTCTGTACAGAGCTCAGACAGCTCTTCTTCCCTCTCCTCATCATCAAATTAAGAAGAGGAAAAGAAGCTGGGGAGACATAAACCATGTTCACCCTCTCACCTTACCCCATAGCTGTCACCAGCACACTGCCTAGTCTGACAGACAGTCAAAACACCAGGTAGTTACTTTCCCTTTTATATGAATATATAAAAACATAAATGTAGTTAATGTTTTTTTATTTCACATTCTTATATTGTCTTGGTGAGGCAGTCACAGCGCACACATTTTTGTACCTGTTTAATCTTCATGTGCAGTGCCATCAGAAAGTATTCACACCCCTTGACTTTTTCCACATTTTGTTGTGTTACAGCCTGAATTTAAAATATATTATTGATTTTGTGTCTACACACAATACCCCATAATACCAGAATGTCAAACTGGAGTTATGTTTTTAGACATTATTACAAATGAATTACAAATGAAAATCTGAAATGTCTTTAGTCAATAAGTATGAAACCCCTTTGTTATGGCAAGCTTAAATCAGTTCAGGGATAATAAAAAAAATGTGCTTAAAAAGGTCATATAATAAGTTGCATGGACTCACTCTGTGTGCAATAATAGCATTTAACGTGATTTTTAAATGACTACATAATCTCTGTATCCCACACATACAATGTAAGGTCAATGGAGCAGTGCATTTCAAAAACAGATTAAACCACAAAGGCCAGGGAGGTTCTGAAATGCCTCGCAAAGAAGGGCATCTATTGGTTGATGGGTAAAAATAAAAAAGGCAGACATTGAATATCCCATTGAGCATGGTGAAGCTATTAATTACACTTTGGATGTTGTATCAATACGCCCAGTCACTACAAAGAAACAGCTGTCATTCCTAACTCAGTTGCCGGAGAGGAAGGAAAACGCTCAAGGATTTCACTATGAGGCCAATGGTGACTTTAAAACAGTTACAGTGGATCAACCACATTGTAGTTACTCCACAATACAAACTTAAATGACAGAGTGGAAAGGAAGCCTGTACATGTATGAAAATATTCAAAAAGATGCATCATGTTTGCAATAAGGCACTAAAGTAAAACTGTAAAAATTGTGGCGAAGAAATTAACTTTATGTTCTGAATACAAACCGTTATGTTTGGGGCAAATCCAACACAACATATCACTAAGTACCACTCTTCATATTTTCAAGCATGGTGGTGGCTGCATCATGTTATGAGTATGCTTGTCATCAGCAAGGACTAGGGAGTTTTTAGGGATACACGGAAATGGAATAGAGCTAAGCACAGGCAAAAACCTAGAGGAAAACCTGTTTCAGTCTGCTTTCCAACAGACACTGGGAGACAAATTAACCTTTCAGCAGGACAATAACCTCAAAGACAAGACAAAATATACACTGTAGTTGTTTACCAAGACGACGATAAATTTCCTAAATGTTGAATTCAGGCTGTAACACAACATAATGTGAAATAAGTCAAGGAGTATGACTACTTTCTGAAGGCACTGTAAATAACACAATAAAGTTCACTGTCCTAATATCTGTGTCTTTCCGGCTTCTTCAACACAAAAAGGTTAATTTCGCAGTAACTACTCCTGTACAAAGTCGAAACTTGTTCTTTAGATTTCTGCAAGTAGAACCGGAATCATTAAAACAATCACATCCCACGCAGTATGGACCGGCAGCAATGTATTTTGGGTGTCTTTTCTTTGGTCCTGACGTCTTCTGACCCTGCTGTCTTTTTTTGGTCCAGACCAGCCTTGATTTTGGTGCGGTGCGGACCAACATAGACGTCTATGTTTGGTTCAGATTTGGTCTGGACCGGCCTTGATTTGGCCCAAACATAGTTGTCTATGTTTGTTTCAGATTTAGTATTTAGTATTTTATGAGGATCCCCATTAGCTGTTGCCAAGACAGAAGCTACTCTTCCTGGGGTCCAAACATAAATAAATATTACCAGACATTGTGCATCAATTGGCCTTGATTTCAACGTCCACAGACGTCCGGCCAGGACCTGCATATATTCAGCCCAAACATATGTAACGGGTGTGAAACGGCTAGCTTAGTTAGCGGTGCGTGCTAAATAGCGTTTCAATCGGTGACGTCTCTTGCTCTGAGACCTTGAAGTAGTGGTTCCCCTTGCTCTTTGTGGAGCGATGGGTAACGATGCTCCGAGGGTGACTGTTGTTGATGTGTGCAGAGGGTCCCTGGTTCGCGCCCGGGTATGGGCGAGGGGACGGTCTAAAGTTATACTGTTACACATAGATGTCTATAATTGGTTCAAATTTGGTCCAGACCGACCTTAATTTGGCCCAAACATAGACGACGATGATTGGTTCCGAATTGGTCCGGTTGGACAGCACTGTACAGTAGATCACAGGAGAGCATGGTAAAGAAAGGTAAAGACAAATATAGTACAGCACAGTATAGTACAGTATAATATACTGTATTGTACCCTCCTTTACTCTAATGTACTCTCTATTGTACTGAACTGTACTGTACTCTACTGAATTAAACTATACTGTACTGTACTCTACTAAATTAAATACTGCTGTACTGTACTATACTCTACTGTACTGTGCTCTAGTGTACTGAACTGTGCAGTACTGTACTGTGCGGTTCAAACTTGTGAAACAGAGCCTTCTAAGCAGAGTTGCAAAGAGAAAAAGCCATACCTCAGACTGGCCAATAAAAAGAAAAGATTAAGATGGACAAAAGAACACGGACACTGGACAGGGGGACTCTGCCTAGAAGGGCAGCATCCCGGAGTCGCCTCTTCACTGTTGATGTTGAGACGGGTGTTTTTCGGGTACTATTTAATGAACCTGCCAGTTCAGGACTTATTATGTTTCTCAAACTAGACACTCTAATGTACTTGTCCTCTTGTTCTGCTGTGCACCGGGGCCTCCCACTCCTCTTTCTATTCTGGTTAGAGACAGTTTGCGCTGGAATAGTACACAGCATTGTATGAGATCTTCAGTTTCTTGGCAATTTCTCACATGGAATAGCCTTCATTTCTCAGAACAAGAATATACTGATGAGTTTCAGAAGAATGTTTTGTGTTTCTGGCCATTTTGAGCCTGTAATTGAACCCACAAATGCTGATGCTCCAGATACTCAACTAGTCTAAAGAAGGCCAGTTTTATTGCTTCATTAATCAGGACAACAGTTTTCAGCTCTGCTAACATAATTGCAAAAGTGTTTTCTAATGATCAATTAGCCTTTTAAAAAGATAAATTTGGATTAGCTAACACAACGTGCTATTGGAACATAGGAATGATGGTAGCTGATAATGGGCCTCTGTACGCCTATGTAGATATATTGTATAGTCATATATATTGCAATTATTTTGTCACTATTTATTACTATTTATTGTCTTACCTCCCTTATCCTACCTCATTTGCACACACTATATATATATATACTTTTTCTATTGCATTATTGGTGGTATGTTTGTTTATTCCATGTGTAACTCTGTGTTGTTGTTTGTGTCGCACTGCTTTGCTTTATCTTGGCCAGGTCGCAGTTGTAAATGAGAACTTGTTGTCAACTGGCCTACCTGGTTAAATAAAGGTGAAATAAAACCTATTTTTTATTTAAAATATATAACATGAACAATGTCTACACTGTATTTCTGATCAATTTGATGTTATTTTAATGGACCAAAAAAATGAGCTTTTCTTTAAAAAAACAAGGACATTTCTAAGTGACCCCAAACTTTTGAACGGTAGTGCAATTCAATCCATTTTAGAACAAGGCTGTAACGTAACAAAATGAGGAAAAAGGGAATGGTGTCTCAATACTTTCCGAATGCAATGTCTATAAAGGTCTGTTCTGACAGGGTGAAGAGAGAACAAGTGGAAAGGAAGAGAACATCCAAAAAGAAGGGGTGCGGTGAAAGAGGAAAGAGAGAGTGAAAGCAGGGGCATTAGGCAGTGGAGTGGACTGTGGAGAGAACACTTCCCATTGGAGCCCTGCTGCTTGGGATAATGGGGTTGACAGGTCAATTCCCTAAACTTCCTCAGGTGTGTATACCATGCTAATCTTTTTCTTGTTTTACTATTCAGCCTATAGGCTAGGGGGTATAGGATATGTATTTGGACATGTTCCAAACAATATGTTGTTCAGCACAGCATAGGCAAGAGATTACATGGTTTTCACCATTTTGGAAATAAATTCCATCAACGCTGCCTGACCACAGAGATCTGTGAACGCAGTCGAGGCGCCCCCTCGTGTCTAGAGTCGTCATATCAGTCTAGCGTCGCAATCCACAAAACTAAATCTGGACAACAGCACAGAAGAAAATGAATAGGCTAGCACTTGTCCATTTCTCTGTGATAACATTTCATCGATATGCCTAGCCTTCTGAGCAAAACGGAGTCCATCCAAAGTCCATATCTGGTAGGCTACTAGTGTTGGCCAACACAATTTTGTCACATGTTTCCTTTGATTGACAGGTGCCAGTGACGCAAATAAAACCTCCGTTGTTATTTTTGGTCGTGTTGAACATCACCTAGGTTAGTAAGTAGGCTATTGAGGACTTGATTGCAATCAAACTTCCTAAGAGTGACACTTCGTGATTGGGGATCGTAATGGAGCTATGCATTTCTCATGACAATCAAAGCTGCTGAAATAAAGTATCCCACTCACAGAAAAGGCGACACGTCAGTGGTCGTGAAGAAGCTTAATTTCGTGCCAGAGGGAGGTAATGCTATGACTCACGTGTGCGTGCGTTAAAGTGGATAAATAGGCGATTCAGGCGCTCATAAATAATTAAAAAATGACACATTCTTGAGGGAAAAAAGGTCATTCGCACGCTGCTGGATTGAATTTTTCGTACTCCATTGGTATTCCGGTGTCGTTGGCTTTGGACTGTCTTGCGTCTCAGAACGTTGGGTGGATAGAGAACTGTAATTCGGTTCTTTGGTGATAGTTTCTGGACACGACAACCTGTGCACCCGCAGACGGTAAGGTAGCCTATAGTCTCATAGCGCGAGCGCTCTCACGTTTCCGAACAGCCTATATTGTAGTATTGATTTATTTTCCCATAATATAACCGTGAGTTTTTGAATGCTGCACAGCGCTCAACAACTGCTACATTGTTGCGATGCTCATTCTTATTGGAGTCGAAAAAAGGATGAGATTGGTTTAGAAAAGCATAAATATTTTTGCAAAAGACCTGTCGCTTGAATGTTCAGATTTCCATATCTCTCTCGTTCAAAAGTTTGTAATTAAGAAACAATGAACATGTTTTGAGCAATGGTAGGCTATTGTTATTTATAGTCTATATGAGTAGCACGATTCCATCATTAGCCTAACTATTCCTTATTAACAATGACATTGACTGATGCTGGCTTCGCCGTGGTTATTCAAAGATCATCATAATTAAAAATCGATATTGCTATCCATTTTCCAACGGATGTCAGTAGGCTGCCCAATCAATTATATATTTTTCTTACTAAACCAATAATTATGGACAAAATGTGTCAAATAATTCCATTGCACATCATTGTGGTAGGGTTTTTCGTTTAGCATATTCCTTATTATGAATAGGTTTGTTAAGGATGATTTGTTTGTGGATTAGACATAGGCCTGTTTATTTGCTTTATTATTGAAGGCACGAAAATCCTTTGTTTTCGTGCTCTTTGATCTAATTAAGTAGACTGAACGGTCTGGTGCTCATCGCTTAGCTCGAGCGCCCAAGACTGATGGCTCTGAGATGGGGATGATTTCGCTTTAACGACCCATAAAAACTTCACTAGGGACAGTTTTTTTTCGTTCGTGTTTATAGGCTAAGGTTAGAATAGCGTAGCCTTAAATTTCTGTCAGATTTGCCGACTTTATTTGGGTCCAGCATTGAATGCCCGCGATGTTAACGTCCGAATGCATTTCTGCATTTGACAGACGGACCCACGCGCCTGGGTAGGCCTACGTGTGTGGCGTGAGACAAATCTTCTCAAACCGATCACCACTGATTTATCTCCCTTCGATCGGCAAATGCGAGCCAAAAAAAATAAATTATTCCCGTCAAAGAGGCAGATAAAAACAACAAATGATGCATCATCCTCTTCGTATATGGCCACTGCACGGTTAATTAAAGCTCCATTTCATTGGTCAAATTCAGCTAATGTTGCCTATTTTAGGCTATGTAAATAGACAAACTTTCAAACATGAATGCGGTTATTTCTTTGTTTAATATTAGCCATCTATCTTAACACTGGGCCATTTGTTTTCAGCAACCGATTGGTTATTTTCGTTGATAATCTGATAAGAGTCCCGGAGCGCACGGGAATAACGGAGGACTGATGGCCACGTCTGAACCGACAGCCGCTGGCGGGGACCAGGACCCCAACTCCGCCAATTTACGACCTTCATCCACAAGTAGGTCTCTCTTTCTTCTCATTCTTCTCTCTCCCTCTCCCTACCTCACTCCCTCTCTGTCTGATAAAAACGAGTCTCACTCTGGCTATTTACCGTGTGGGCGACGTCGTTAATCATTCCGGTTAAAAACAGAGCTATCACAACTGCCTGCCGCTGTCTAACGGATCAGCGGCGCGCACTGAGAAACGGACCTCCTGTAATTGCCTCATAGAGCGTCGTTATGTCTTCAGCGCAGGGCATCGGGAAGGAATTATTTTTGGAATAGAAATCACAATTATTTGGAATAAGCCTATCGAATTTCCTTAGGTTATGCCTTTTTTTTATTTGGCCTATCAAATAATGTTTAAAATATTCTCGATTTTAAAATAGGCCTAATAACCTAAACACTAAATGTAGGCCTATGCTATTATTTATTGGCAAAAGATATATTCTGAATTTTAGCATTCAAATTCGTGATACATTTTTTAAAATAATTTCAATCATTTATCCCCTCTTAATTTATCCAATGTGTGGTCCTGCATCACTGAGAGCTGTTACCAGCGCAATTACGCAGGGAAATGGCTGGTAATTGCAGGCACTCCGTTGCTCGTGATTACGGCTTGCTTTCGTTTTCAATGACATTGGCGAAGTGTACGCGGAGGAGGGATGTCAATGTAATAGAGACCCGCTTCGATAATTTTACCATCGAACACTGAAAGAAGAGGCCATTTAGTAGGTATTACTGAAATCAGCCTTTTAGTCTACCCACTGACAGTTACATTTTAGTTAAGAAAAATCCCCAAACCCGCTTCTCTTTAGACCTAGGCCAAGTCATTTTTGTTTGAGAAAAATGGAAGCATAGGCCTTGTTAATCAGCCTGAAATTTCAGCCATTAAAACCATTGGCCTAATATGGAAAATTGACTTCATTTGATAGGCAATTTGACAGAGGAAGAATGTGTTTGACAGGTTTTACAGAATGCATAACCGTTTCAAAAAGCCTGTGATGTTGTTTATACTCTGCCTGTCTCTCTGCTGCTACTGTTGATTGTTGCCATTATCTCGCTGCCACGCTCTGTCTCGCATACATACCTGAGGCGGCCGGTGGTTCCTGTGTGCGAGTGTGTCTCGGGCAGCGCTTACCTTGTGCTCTGAGGGACACCTCGAGACGTTCTATCCGGGTCTTAAATCCTAGACAAATAACACCACCATAAGGCTCATATACATATAGATGTGCCTTGTTGCCGTCCCATTGCTTGACTCTGTGTGCTTGTGTTTTTTGTGTGGCTATGATGCCATTTTCCATCTGTATGTTCATGCAATATCAAAATACGTAGCCTATAGGTTGTTTCCCCTATGCTGCAGTAGTTCTCCCTATACTGCCTGGTGTGTGCGCGTGTGTGTGTGTGTGTGTGCGTGCGTGTGTGTCCAAACGGCCAGCCAGACATCACCATCTCGCGCCAATCAAAATACTGTGTTTCACCCAATTAATTTCTGCTCTCCTTCGCGAGCTAATTTCACGGGTGTTTATTTAAAACGTCCCCTTTGCAGGTTGCGTGCCAGTGTGGGCCTCTAATGGCCCATTTGGTTTGGACTGTGTGGATTCGGAACAATTCGAATGTTCAGGAATAGGTTAATAATCGCACTGATCTAAGGTCAGCGCTGCTTTGTTTCCACCCAATGGGGTTTGAGAAGGGGTGGCGTGAGCTCTAGAGGCTGCTGCTGCTTCTTCTGCATGTGAGTCTGCTTCATGCTTCTTCACTCCGTTGTGCCATACACTGCCACCATACGCTTTATAAAAACGAATCCACTGTCACCCAAATCACACTATTCATTATCCCAGAATCGAATTTTCAAACGTTCTCCCCAAACATTCTGTTTTAGACTATGACGCGTGGATGCAAGGATGCACGCGGAAACTGGGGATGAAGATCTGTGGTAAGTTTTAGACCCATGAACCATCAACAACGGCAATCTAATTTGATTCACTGCAATAGCCTACGAGAAACGTTGTCATTTGACTTTGTAGGCATATGAAGCCTCATAGGCCCATCTCCACACCCAGCATAATGATGCTATAAAATGCTAATATTAGGGCAAGGCCGTCGCTGACTGTCACTCCACATTCTCATCTCCTAAAGGTCAGTTGGCAATTAGCTTTAGGCCAAGCACGGCGCGCCGGGGTTCCCGCCCCGACCCCGCGAGGCACCCCATGTCCCTTCCTATCCATATCTCTGCAGTTGGCAAAGGATAGGATACAGGCCTACACTACAGCAAGTAACAATCCGCCTCAGAAATGTAGAAAATGCCTAAACATTGAATATTTGTCGAGATAGAGCTGTCCAATAGGTTTTTAATGCAGAATTAGCTGCTAACATGGTGTGTGCATAAACTAGGGCTATATACTAAATAATACATGTTCTAATTCCAGTTTTGTATTTTATTATCAACGCCTTATTATTTTTTTAAACATTAATTTCCTCGCCTTTCCGTTAGGAGGTGGTATGGATTTGGGTATCTTTATGCAAAACATATTTTTTTATATACCTTATAAAATGAGATGACGTCGATGAGATGACGTGGGAGGGCGTGGGTTGGTAAAATCTGGGAGGTTCCATAAAGCCTCTGTTATGTTAGCCAATCCAGCAAAAAAAAGGTGAAACGATTGAATCCAGTATTTTTCCAACAGGAATCTTAGATTACCTTTTTTTCCTGGACCCTGTATATTCAATCTTTTTTCGATTACGTCTAGGATTGGTTTGACGTCATCACACATTGAGAAAAATATATTTCCTTTAAGAAATACTTCCTACTTTCATTGATTTCTTTCCAACATGTTTTGGTGGCAGGGTTTTGATAATGTCAAGTTAACATTTCATTGCAAAAGTATGCATTGTCCTACCATTGGTTCAATCCAAAAACAAAGAAGAGGATGTCATTAGCCTAAGAATAAATGGGTTTTAGCTCGAGAGTTACGATGCAGAACTATAATTCGTACCGAGGGCCCACATAATTAGGTAACCTGCCCCGTAATGAGGACGCCCCCTGCCGGATAAAATCAACACAATTTAACCTCCCTTATAACCCTGCAAATAACCTTAATAACGAAAACATTTACCGCAATATACGAGGAAACATGTTTATTCAATAAACTGACTGATTCATTTTATAGAGGACATTGCTTAGGCCTTATGAGTAATTTTCACATTTCTGTTCATTATGCGCCAGGCCCAATAATTTACCCTCGTTTCTATAATATCCCCTTTGGGCTGATAAGGAATCGTTTTGTGCTCGGGGTTGAAATCGTTTTTTTTTTTGGGGGGGGGGGGGGGGGGACTGAAAAATCCCTCTGTGACAACAGCCATCATAAAATTGTGCCGAGTTGTTATATGTTGGCCTATGTCAGTGTTGGATTTACAGGCCGTTATAGTCGTCAGCTCCTTTCAGTAAATATACGGGTCCTGTGGATGAGAGGGAAGATTAACGAGAACCAACCAGCAGTTGTCGAGGCTGCTGGTCTTGTAAAATAATCAGTGCCAATCTGCCATTCAAGATTAGGGGAGTACATTTAAATGAAAGGATCTCTGAAGGTTTCAGAGAGCCTTGTCTGTTAGATATTGAGAGTCTTGTCTGTTTGATAATGCAAAACCTTTTAACATCCGATGTTGATATAATAATTTACTTAAAACTGTATGACGTGAAAATAGATGTTTAAATCCTTCCATAATGACATTTTCTGATGGTAGTCTGCAATAGGTTTTTCTCTAAAATCAATGGGCTATTAATACACACGGACTTTAGTAAAACATAGACTAGCCTATCCAGAGCCCGTTAAATGTATCGCATCCGTCATTAACCCCAGTCTGATTCGAATGGGTTGGCTTAAATGCGGAGACTCATTTTGGTAGAATCAATTCAGTTGTTCAAATAACTAGGTATCCCCTTTCCCTTCCATAATGTCTCCTCTACACAAACATTTTTGTCTGCGTTTAAGATTTGCTCTATCATATTTTTTTAACATTACACGAACAATTCATGTTTTATGGCGGAATATAATTGTTTCTTGTAGAATTTACTGATTTAACTCGGTGGAACTTGATGTGCACCAGATTCATTCATGTAGATATTAACTGAGGAAATTTTGCTTGGTCAAAGAGTTTGTCTTTTTAGGGGGCAGAGCTCATTAGATGAATCGTCAGCATGCTTTCCAACTGTACATTTGTACATTTACATTTAGGTCATTTGGCAGACGCTTTTAATCGAGAGCGACTTCAGTCAGTGCATTCAACTAAGGTAGATAAACATCCACATGTTAAAACTAAAAGGTTTATGTAACCGTAACTGATTATGTCATTGTAGTTAAACGGGTCTGTAGGTTAGTTCAATTGACAGGCTGCAGGCTCAGGAACTGGCAAAGAACTTCATGGTTGAGTAAGGAGCGGATGGGAGCACAAAGCTCCCTACTGACCTCTTCACTGTACCATTGTTAATTGGAAATAAAACGTTGTAATGTATTGGCGTTTTTTATTTCATTTAGTAGTTATGACAAACGCAACCAAAAAAGAGCTAGAGCTGACAACATTGATTCATAATGTGTTTCCATTAGGTGTAACTACCGTCCGAAAGAATGTGTTTCCATTTGGTGTAACTACAGTCCAAAATAATGTGTTTCCATTAGGTGTAACAATTGTCCAAAATAACCTGTTTCCATTAGGTGTAACTACTGTCCAAAATAGCCTGCTTCCAATAGGTGTAACTACTGTCTAAAACAACCTGCTTCCATTAGGTGTGACTACTGTCCAAAATAACCTGTTTCCATTAGGTTTGACAATTGTCCAAAATAACCTGTTTCAATTAGGTGTAACTACTGTCCAGAAGAATATGTTTAATTAGGTGTGACTACTGTCCAGAAGAATGTGTTTCCATTTGGTGTAACTACTGTCCAAAATAGTCTGCTTCCATTAGGTGTACCTACCATCCAAAATAACATGTTTTTGTTAGGTGTAACTACTGTCCTAAATAACCTGTTTCCATTAGGTGTAACAATTGTCCAAAATAACCTGCTTCCATTAGGTGTGACTACTGGCCAAAATAATCAGCTTCCATTACGTGTAACTACTGTCCAAAATAATGTGTTTCCATTAGGTGTAACTACTGTCTCAAATAACCTGCTTCCATTAGGTGTGACTACTGCCCAAAATAACCTGTTTCCATTAGGTGTAACTACCGTCCAAAATATCCTGATTCCATTAGGTGTAACTACTGTCCAAAAATAACCTGCTTCCATTAGGCGTGACTACTGTCCCAAATAACCTGTTTCCATTAGGTTTGACAATAGTCAAGAAATAACCTGTTTCCATTAGGTGTGCCTACTGTCCACAATAACATGTTTCCATTAGGTGTGACTACAGTCCAAAATAGCCTGCTTCCATTAAGTGTAACAACTGTCCAAAACAACCTGCTTCCATTAGGTGTGACTACTGTCAAAAAGATCCAGTTTCCATTAGGTGTACCTACTGTCCAAAATAACATGTTTCCATTAAGTGTATCTACTGTTCAAAATAACCTGTTTCCATTAGGTTTGACAATAGTCCAACATAACCTGTTTCCATTCAGTTTGACAAATGTCCAAAGTAACCTTTTTCCATTTGGAGTAAATACTGTCCAAAATAACCTGCTTCCATTAGGTGTACCTACTGTCCAAAATAGCCTGCTTCCATTAGGTGTAACAATTGTCCAACAAAACCTGGTTCCATTAGGTGTAACTACTGTCCAAAATAACCTGTTTCTGTTTGGTGTAACTACTGTCAAAAAAAAACTTTTTACAGCATGGCTGGGTTATGGGTTGATGTCACTGCAGGGTCTGGCAGGGCACCCATGCAAGCACACACACACACACTCACATACACAGACACACACAGGCAACCCTCATCCATACATTGATCCATAACCCTCCTGCTGTATGGGGATTACCACCCGGGTATATAAGCATTGTCTGAGAGAGGACACCACAAAGACCTGTGTTGCATTTGTAACTGATAACAAGGATATATAAAACTCAGGTCTTTGAATAAAAGTAATTATCAAGTTATTTATCTAGCGATGTTGGGCAGTGGTAACCAAGCGTGTTCCCCCACTCATGCTGCTCCGTGCAACACCATAGGGTTCCTGCAGAAGAATAACAGTCTAGGGGAGGAAGGCCGGCTCGCAGGCTCGCTCTCAGAACGCCAGAAGAACCTGTTCTCCTGTGTCAACAGCGACCGGGATGCGCGCTTCTGCCGCACTGAGACCGATTTCTCCAACATGTTTGCGAGAGGTAAGCGAAGTTTATTCTTGCCAGACATTCAATATAGGCCTACTCTTTTTTTTATCTTTCATTTTCTAGACATGTAGTGAACGCTGGTCTAGACCTACAATGTTGCTAGTTTGTTATAGCCATTACAGGCCCCCTTATCTATGAGGGAATCCAGTCTCTACATACATTTGTTTTCATTTTGTAAATGCTTTCCCCCTAATTCTTCTAGATTTACTCCCCGCCAAAAATGGAGAAGAGGCCACTATGCAGTTCTTATTGGAACTTGTGGACATCCTCACCAACTACGTCAGGAAGTCGTTTGACCGTTCCACCAAGGTTCTGGACTTCCACCATCCGCATCAGCTGCTTGAGGGCATGGAGGGCTTCAACCTCGAGCTCTCTGACCAGCCAGAGTCCCTTGAGCAGATCCTTGTGGACTGCAGGGACACGCTCAAGTACGGCGTGCGAACAGGTACGTACTGTACAATATAGACCACTAAACTAGCCACAACATAATTACGTGAAATATGTTACAAGTTTTAGACCAGATGTTTGCTTTTCATGCTTTTGGGACAGTTTTTGTGTGTATAACTTTTTTAAATTCTTTTTCATTTCTTATAAAAGCAGTTATCTCTCACCCAGCCAGGCAGACTAAAAGCTTTTCATTGGAAAAAGCCTTAACTTATAAAGCTAATTAAGATAGGCTGTTGTTTCTCTCCTTCGTTAATTGGAAATTAGATTAGAAACAAAAGACGGTAAATTCTGCTCTTTAAGCTACATTCCAATCCAAAACAAACAAGATTGCTGTAAAGCTTAAATGGTTAGGTTATATGAAACTAAACCAACCTATATAGTAGGACTATGGCCTATAATATTTTTTATATTGTATAGTCTATCTGGAAGTGTTTAATAATGCACTGTTTTATTGAACATATTGCATGTCATGTTTTTCACAGTAATTAGTGCATTGGGCTACAATATGTTTTTTAAATCTTTGTCACGGTCATCTGCTCGTGTTCACACCACATGAGCAAAATGGAATTCTACACAAAACCATAAGCTGTTCCCTCGATAGGCTACAACCAATCACAATGACGGGTTATTATTCCCCTGGTAATTCCGTTGACAACCTCTTCTCCGTCTCTCTTCTTATTAAACCAAGTACCGCCGGCAGGGATGCAAGCCTGCATGTGCTTTTTACAAGCCGTTAGGAAGAACAACAGTCAAGCTGTCCCTTGGGTTTTCCTTCCTACAGACCTTTAGCTTAATTCATTTATCATTTACACACACAAAGTGATGATAGCTAAGAAAAAAATGGTCTGTGTTAATTAGCCTACCTCAGTTGATTCCCATGCCTTCATTCCACGGACTCTCTGTCCACGGTGCTGCACTATGCCAACAGAGTGGGAGCAAATCCGCTTCGCCTTTCATATCTCCAATATGTCATTCAGTCAGTCCGTCTAGGGGGCTACATGACATACAGTTGAAGTTGGAAGTTTACATACACCTTAGCCAAATACATTTAAACTCAGTTTTTCACAATTCTGACATTTGGTCCTAGTAAAAATTCCCTATCTTAGGTCAGATAGGATCACCACTGTATTTTAAGAATGTGAAATGTCAGAATAATTGTAGAGAGAATGATTTATTTCAGCTTTTATTTCTTCCATCACATTCCCAGTGGGTCAGAAGTTTACGTACACTCAATTAGTATTTGGTAGCATTGCCTTCAAATTGTTTAACTTGGGTCAAACATTTCAGGTAGCCTTCCACAAGCTTTCCACAATAAGTTGGGTGAATTTTGGCCCATTCCTCTTGACAGAGCTGGTGTAACTGAGTCAGGTTTGTAGGCCTCCTTGCTCGCACACGCTTTTTCAGTTCTGCCCACACATTTTCTATAGGATTGAGGTCAGGGCTTTGTAATGGCCACTCCAATATCTTGACTTTGTTGTTCTTAAGCCATTTTGCCACAACTTTGGAAGTATGCTTGGGGTCATTGAGACCAAGCTTTAACTTCCTGACTGATGTCTTGAGATGTTGCTTCAATATATCCACAGAATTTTCCTTTCCTCATGATGCCATCTATTTTGTGAAGTGCACCAGTCCCTTCTTCAGCAAATCACCCCCACAACATGATGCTGCCATCCCCGTGTTTCACGGTTGGGATGGTGTTCTTTGGCTTGCAAGCCTCCCCCTTTTTCCTCCAAAGATAATGATGGTCATTATGACCAAACAGTTCTATTTTTGTTTCATCAGACCAGAGGACATTTCTCCAAAAAGTACAATCTTTGTCCCCATATGCAGTTGCAAACCGTAGTCTGGCTTATGTCAACTTCCGACTTCAACTGTTAATACAACAGTGGTAGCCCAGTGATGATGATTGTTGTTTGTTGAATATCTTTCAAACTTAAACTTCAAGCTTTGTGAGCATCTTTATGTGAACTCAGACAACGTGGTTGTCATGTAACCTTGTTATCAGTGGATACGTGCTTTGTGTCCCCAGTATAGTTTTTATGCACCTCCAAGGCAAACGTTTCACTGCGGCTCGGGTCACAATAGGAATACAGAGAAGAGTGAATGTGTTTGGGGTTTTTTTCGTTTTAACTTAAAGTGGTTCGTTTTAATAGCTGGAAAGAACACACACACTGTTTCAGCCCCCCAGGGTGAAGAAAACACGGTGGCAAATATTCCACTATTTTCTTTTGTTTCTTTAGGAACCTTTATTTAATCCAGGAAGTCCCTTTGAGATAGGATCTCTCATCTCTCTCTCTTTGTGTACCAGGTCATCCGCGGTTCTTCAACCAACTCTCTACTGGGCTGGACATCATTGGGCTGGCTGGGGAGTGGCTCACCTCTACAGCCAACACAAACATGTGAGACATACACTGCTGTTTTTGTGTGTGTGTATGTGTGTCTGTGTGTGTGCATGTGATGTGGACATCACAGTGCTGGCTTCCAACGTTTACTGGAAAGCCCCAGTGGGTTGTGATTGACATTTAAAGGATTTTCGCCATGTAGCAAAAAATATAATAAAATCATTATTTTTCAGGAAGTGTGGTTCCCCTCAGACCTGCTCAGTTACAGGATCGGAATCGGAAATCTTTAACCTCGGGGGTTAAACGAAGGCCAAGGCCTCTGATTGGTCAGGTCAAAGGTGTTTAAAATTAAGACCGTTGTATACAATTTTGGTTTTGATGAAAACCCATATACTGGCCAACCCCAAACTGAATCTCTGCAGTAAATTGTCAGGCTTTTTAGATTATTTTTTTTTTAGATGCCTACTGGAGAACTTATTTGTATTGCTTTTAATCTTTTTAAATTAATTTATCTTATTAACACTTTGTTCTAGCTAGCTATTTGTGTAGGTAGCTATCAAGTAAACCCAATGATGGTGGCACTGTACTAGCTGTGTATCGAACAGTAGGCCTGAATACTGTACATCTCAGATAACACACACACACACACACACACACACACACGCCCCACGGGCTGGTTATTGAACATTGATCAGAACTCAGTTTTAGTTGGTGGCCAACTCTGACAGAGGGCATGAAGCCCTGCAGAGCTAAACAACACAGGACCATGAAAGACCAAATAAATAACAAAGAGAAATGGCTACAGCATCATTACAAGAGAGAGCAAGCAGGGCAATGCCAGAGCTGCAAGAGAGACGTACACATAGAAGAGAGATCACAGACAATACATGATTATAAACTGGGTGGTTCGAGCCCTGAATGCTGATTGGCTGACAGCCATGGTATATCAGACTGTATACCACAGGTATGACGAAACGTTTATTTTTACAGCTCTGATTAAGTTGGTAGCCAGTTTATAATAGCAATAAGGCTGCTCGGGGGTTTGTGATGAATGGCAGATATACCACGGCTAAGGGTTGTGTCCAGGCACTGCGCGTTGCATCATGCATAAGAACGGCCCTTAGCCGTGGTATATTGGCCATATACCACACCTCCTCAGGCCTTATTGCTTAATTATGAACTGGGTGGTTTGAGCCCTGAATGCTGATTGGCTGACAGCCATGGTAAATATCGAGATATCTTTTATTTTACCTTTATTTAACTAGGCAGGGAGTTCAGGGGCAGTCGTGACTAAGAACAGCCCTTAGCTGTGGTATATTGGCCATATACCCCCCCCCCCCGCCACAGGATTTTGAGAGACCAGACATGTTCATTAATGGTAATAAAACAAGAACAATTCAAGATCAGAGTTTGATAGTAACAGAACAAGATTGAAAAGAAGAGATGCTTCACTTCTTTCTTAAACATTAGCTTAGGCAATCACCCTGCTTGGAAAACTCCATCTCATCTCTCGGTTGGAAACTTGGAACCATGCCGAGAGAGAGAGAGAGACTCGGAGAGCAGGGACACTAAATTGTGATACACACTGCACACTGCACGCTACACACACACACACACTCACACAGACACACACACACACACACACACACACACACACACACACATTTACACACACCAGTTCAGCCTGGCCCAGATTCAGGAGATAGTGTTAACGCCCCATTGACTGCAGGCTCATTGTGAGCTGGTCTTAGCAGATAGCCCAGCTGGGCCCCACACACAATGGCCGCCCGGCGGCACTGAAAACCCTGTCACACTCAGCGACTGACTGCCCTGGCTCCCTGTGGAGGACTCATTCTGGCTCTATTGTCCCTGTAGATAAAGACTGATTTTCCTTTGCACTTGCACACACAGACACACACACTCACACACACGTGCACACAACTGACACAATGGTGCTCAGAGTCACTTAGGAGGTCTGGGTTGGGGATAATATGAGGGCATTTAGGGGCTGTCCCATAGGACAGGCAGGTGACTGAAGGGTAATTTTCACCCTGAAAAGACCAATGATTGGCTGTGATTGTGATAATGATCGCCATTATAGATATTATTGCCCGAGATGAGGAAAAAGTATTATCCTTTGTGCTCAGCCGAAATCGGCAGATTTGTCAAAATATTCTGTCTTCCTTATATAAGATTATGCTCTGCTTGTAAGGCAAATAGGATGTTCTAACAGTGACATTTTGTAACATGGTTACAACATTTAGTTTGTGATTTTCTGAGTCATTGAACCCTTTAGTATATATATATATATATATATATACACACACACACACACAACACACACACACACACACACACACACACACACACACACACACACACTACCAGTCAAAAGTTTGTACACACCTACTCATTCCAGGATTTTACTTTATTTTACTATGTCCTACATTGTAGAGTAATAGTGAAGACTTCACAACTATGAAATAACACATATGGATTATTTTAGTAACCAAAAACAAGAAATTTGAGATTCTTCAAAGTAGCCTGGCATTCTCTCAACCAGCTTAATGAGGTAGTCACCTAGAATTAATTTAAATGAACAGGTGTGCCTTGTTAAAAGTTAATTTGTGGAACGTCTTTCCTTCTTAATGCGTTTGAGCCAATCAGTTGTGTTGTGACAAGGTAGGGGTGGTATACAGAAGATAGCCCTATTTGGTAATCAGCTCAAATAAGCAAAGAGAAACCACAGTCCATCATTACTTTAAGACACGAAGGTCAGTCAAATTTCAAGAACTTTGAAAGTTTCTTCAAGTGCAGTCGCAAAACCATCCGGCGCTGTAATGAGACTGGCTCTCATGAGGACTGCCACAGGAAAGGAAGACCCAGAGTTACCTCTGCTGCAGAGGAAAAGTTAATTTGAGTTAATTGCCCCTCAGATTGCAGCCCAAATGCTTCACTGTGTTCAATTAACAGACACATCTCAACATCAACTGTGCATATGAGACTGCGTGAATAAGCCCTTCATGGTTGAATTGCCGAAAAGAAACCCCTACTAAAGGACAGCAATAATAAGGAGACTTGCTTGGCCAAGAAACACGAGCAATGGACATCAGACCGGTGGATATCTGTCCTTTGGTCTGATGAGGCCATATTGGAGATTTTTGGTTTGCACTGTGAAGCATGGAGGAGGAGGTGTGATGGTGTGGGGTGCTTGCTGGTGACTCTGTTGTGATTTATTTAGAATTCAAGAATTCAACACTTTTTTGGTTACTACATGATTCCATATGTGTTATTTCATAGTTTTGATGTCTTCACTATTATTATACAATGCAGAAAATAGTGAAAATAAAGAAAAGCCCTTGAATGATAAGGTTTGTCCAAACTTTTGACTGGTACTGTATATGTATTTATATATATTGCCTGCTAATATTGTACAATCTGTGTGTCGCTTCATTGTCCTGCTCTATTCATTGTTTGAATTGAAGACCAGATTGATCTCAGTTTGTCAGTCAGATTTGCCAATCATAATTTTTTTTTTAAAAAGCCCCGGTCCTATGATTTCTTAATGTCTGTCTGCCTGTCTGCCTGTCTGTCTGTCTGTCTGTCTGTCTGTCTGTCTGTCTGTCTGTCTGTCTGTCTGTCTGTCTGTCTGTCTGTCTGTCTGTCTGTCTGTCTGTCTGTCTGTCTGTCTGTCTGTCTGTCTGTCTGTCTGTCTGTCTGTCTGTCTGTCTGTCTGTCTGTCTGTCTGTCTGCCTGTCTGTCTGCCTGTCTGCCTGTCTGTCTGTCTGTCTGTCTGTCTGTCTGTCTGTCTGTCTGTCTGTCTGTCTGGTGTGTAATTAGGGCCCATCAGTCATAATCTGTGCTGGCGTATTGACTGGTACCTAATGTTCTAATCAAACTCTCCCCAGGATGGCTGTTACAGCCAGAATAAATGCACATTAATTATAGGGCTGCTGCCTAGATTTATCTCTCTCGCTCTCTCTCTCTCTCCCTCTCTGTTCTCTCGCTCTCCTTCTCATTTCCTCTCCCTTTACTTTTCTCACCCTCCTTCCTCCTTCTTCTTGGGGCGGCAGGTAGCCTAGTGGTTAGAGCGTTGGGCCAGTAACTGAAAGGTTGCTAGATTGAATCCCTGAGCTGACAGGGTAAAAATCTGTCGTTCTGCCCCTGAACAAGGCAGTTAACCTATTGTTCCTAGGCCGTCATTGTAAATAAGAATTTGTTCTTAACTGGCTTGCCTAGTAAAATAAAGGTTTTCTTAAAAAAAAAGCTATCTTCCCCCTACTATCCTCTTTGCCACAAATGTCTCCCATTCCCCTTGAGGTCATGTCTTATTCCCCTTCCCCTCTCTCTTCCTCCCCTCTTCTGTGTGTATTTGTGTGTCTGTCAGTGCGGCTCCCCTGTCCCCAGATGATGAGGGGAGGTCTGGGAAGGGTAGAAGGGGGGTTGTGTGTGTGTTGTGTAACTGGCCTTGTTACACAGTAGTGGTGCTTTCCCAATGAGATTTACCCCCAAAACTAGTGTGCAGCTAATGTTATCGTGTTTCCATCAGGAGTGTGACACTAAAGACTTGTGACGAGCAGAATCAACAGCCTTTGCATCATTCGAGACTTTTGCTTTTGTGAGAAGGTGTCAAAGTTCACAGTTAGCCATTGTTATGTAAATGTTAGCTGAAATATACCCCGGGCCTTGCCTTGGCTCCAATTTAGTCTGCCAGAGCTATGGCAGAGTGAAACACGGGTGCCGGCACTCGTAAGTGGAAACAGAAAAGTCTGAGCCTTTTGGGTAGAATTCTGGGGTAAATTGTAATTGGAAATGCTCCATAGGTGGAGGAGTGAGGGAGGCGGGGAAGGAAGGGGAAGGATGTGGGGAGGTCAGGCATCAGAAGTGCATAGCCTTAGGGCCACAAAATTCACACAACCCAACCCAGAGTCGCTTACAAATGTCATAGATCATTTCAGTCAACCAGAGATGTTGCCCTCTCTTTCTGAAATGACAAATCACAACATCTCAGCCAGGGTGGGGCTCAATTTAGAATGTTTGAATTGACTCCCATTAAGCTCATTGAAATTAGAATTGAATTGGCCACTCCCGACAGGATGTAGAATTTTAATTTGAATAACAGGAAGTATAATTCAATTCAGTGCATTTCAAATCAATTCCACTCAGTCATAGAACATGAGAGTTTCATTGAATCTTAAAGGTCACACTTCCAGATACCAAAGAATATATCACTTTCCTCTGGAAACAAAGCTCATATACCTTTTAACCTTACTGGTTAGAATAGACTATTCTTTTTCCACCAACCATTTCATTTGTTTTCTTCTTTTTGAAGGCTTCAGGGTCAACTTGAGGGTTAAACTAATGCATTCTGGGAAATGTTGTATTTTCCCCATATTGAAAAATGTAAGTGATGAATTAAATATAATAACTTAGTATATTCGTTATCACAGGAGGTTGGTGGCACCTTAATTGGGGAGGTCAGACTTGTGATTATCGCTGGAGCGGATTTGGTGAAATGGTATCAAATACATCCAATACATGGTTTCCATGTGTTTGATGCCATTCCAGTAGCTCCGTTCCAGACATTATTATGAGCCGTCCTCCCCTCAGCAGCCTCCACTGATTCGCATACAGGTTTTGTCTTCCTTGACCATCCATTTCAAGATTCATTTCAATTTTTTTCAACAATATTCTATATGCATGTATATAACAACCTGTTTGATGTTTTATGTACAATATGTATATTTGTATTGCCTACACCTAATGTGGAATAGAAGAGGCATTTGAATTTCATTGAGTTTCACTGAATTCAATTATTTTTTCCATTGATTCAAATTTGAATTGTGATTCTGAATCCTGTTTACTACTTCAATTCAAATGTAATTCAAATTCAAGAATTGAATTGGAATTTATGAGGCATTCTCGATTCAATTGTGAAATGAGCCAAACCCTGATCTCAATATTCAATAGAGATTGAAACAAAAGCCTCGTCTCCTCTCTCCCTCTGTCTCTGTCTCTACATCTGCATCTTGTCTTCCCTTTTCTCTCCATTCCATTGGTTCCACACCTGTGCTCCCCTTCTCTCTCCTTCACTCTCTCCTTCATTCTCTTTTTCTCTTCCTCCACTCTGAAGCAGGAAATAGATTTGGGGCTAAAGCCTTCTTATCTCTCCCCAACACAAGCCCCCCCCCCCCCCCCTCCCACACACACACACACACACACACCCACCCACACACACACACCCTTCAGCCAGTCACATCAAAAGCCCCTGTTGTGATTGACAGAATTGACAGATAACCATCAGAGCTTTGTGTGCTTTAATTAAACGCTGACTGATACTTTAAAAGGATTTGAATATGAATGTCTGCTCCCTGTCTCATATCAGGCGAATTTTAATTAGTTCAACTCTGTCAGCAAAATTTGCTTGTGTGCGTAAATGTGTGTGTGTGTGTGTGTGTGTGTGTGTGTGTGGCTAATTTAATGGAACTTTAAGTCCATAGGGTTGTCTTGCAGTTCTAGCAGTAGCTCTGGGTCCTCAGCTCAGTTTAGCCATGCAAAAATAACATCCTTAAATATGTTTAACTTGTTCACCGGAAGTAGTCTGAGCTGGAACGTAGGAAAAGGGTCAAAGGTCTATGTGACCTAAATATTTTAAGTGAAATGTTGCAATAAATATTGTTTTGAGTGAATCGATAGTTGTATGAATTGATTGATTCATGTATTATTATATTGACCGCCAGGTTCACCTATGAGATCGCTCCAGTGTTTGTCCTGATGGAGCAGCTGACGCTGAAGAAGATGAGAGAGATTATTGGCTGGCCCTCAGGAGAGGGGGACGGAATATTCTCACCAGGTATGTAGAATATGGAGTGTATGTGTGTGTGTGTGTGTGTGTGTGCAGGCATACAGTATGTGAGTACGTTATGTGTGTTACTGCATGTCCAATACTGTTTGATATATTTTCAATATAGAAGTGATCATGTACAACAGGACTGGATACATTTTATTGTCCTGTCATGTGGAAATGTATCATTGGATTGTGCCAAAATCAGGTGGTCATGTCTGCCTGTATTGGACTAGCTGCTGTCCATGGTCCTGTTCTGACCGGTCATTCTCTCTCTGTCCACAGGGGGTGCCATCTCTAACATGTACAGTGTGATGATCGCTCGCTACAAGTACTTCCCTGAGGTCAAGACCAAGGGCATGTCTGCCGCTCCCCGTCTGGTGCTTTTCACATCAGAACATGTATGTCACACGCACACACGCACACACGCACACACACATGCACACTCACAAGCAAAAACACACTCTGAAGAAATCCTCAATAGTGTCGGTTTTAAATTGTTTAAGTTCCTGTATTTTCCTGAAATCCCACAGAGCCACTACTCTATCAAGAAGGCAGGGGCAGCTCTGGGCTTTGGCTCAGAGAACGTGGTCCTGCTGAGCACAGATGAGAGGTACGCTACAGCTACACACAAAGGTTGCACCTGACCCACTGTAGATATACATTAAGATAGATCAGCTGATTCTCTGTTCCTGTTCTTTCTCAGGGGGAGAGTTATTCCTGCTGATCTAGAAGCTAAGATCCTCGATGTCAAGCAGAAGGTGATTCTCTCTCTCCTTCCCTCTGTCTCTGTATATCTCTCTCTCCCTGTCTGTCTCTCTCTCTGTCGTTTCCTCTGTCTCTCTATCTCTTTTTGTCTCTGTCTGTATGTCCGTCTCTCTCTCTCTCTCTCTCTCTCTCTCTCTCTCTCTTTCTCTCTCTGTTTCTTACATGAAGGGTTATGTCACTTTGTGACTCCTGTGACATTGTGTTCCTCCAGGGTTATCATCCACTGTTTGTGAACGCTACAGCTGGTTCCACTGTTTACGGAGCATTTGACCCCATCAATGAGATTGCTGACATCTGCGAGAAATACAACATGTGGTTGCACGTAGACGTGAGTACAGTGTGTTTGTGTGTTTGGGGACAATATTGTTTTTTCCTAATGTTCTATTGGTGCGTGTGTTCTTTCTCCAGGGTGCATGGGGAGGTGGTCTCCTGATGTCCAGGAAGCATCGCCATAAGTTCAGCGGTGTTGAGAGGTACTGACACACACACACACAAACACACACACACACACACACACACACACACACACACACACACACACACACACACACACACACACACACACACACACACACACACAAACACACAAACACACACACACACATTCCTTAATTCACACTACAAACACGGTAACGACTGCTGTTCCTCTTTTAGGGCTAACTCTGTCACGTGGAATCCTCACAAGATGATGGGAGTGCCTCTACAGTGCTCCGCCATCCTGGTCAGAGAGAAGGTGAGGACAAACACACACGCGCACACACACACACACACACACACAGAGAGACACTCTCGCTCTCTATATAACCCTGTTCTTTCTCTCTGTAGGGTATTCTGGCGGGCTGTAACTCGATGTGCGCAGGGTACCTGTTCCAGCCTGATAAACAGTATGATGTCAGCTATGACACGGGAGACAAAGCCATCCAGTGTGGGCGCCACGTTGACATCTTTAAGTTCTGGCTCATGTGGAAGGCCAAGGTGAGTCAATGTTACATGAATCTAGTATTTGGTCATATCCAGGCTTCTAATTACATATAGACCCCAATGGGGTTTCAACACTTATAGGAATGCCCTGCTGTCCCCAGCCAGCACCTCTGTATTTTCAGCTCTTATTAATCATTGTAATATTTATATTTTTTCCGCAGGGCACCATAGGATTTGAGCAGCACATTGACAAGTGTCTGGACCTGTCTCAGTACCTCTACGACAAGATCAGGAACAGAGAGGGATACGAGATGGTGTTCGATGGAGTGGTAAGCAACTGACCTAGTTTTTCCTTTCCTCCCTCAGTCATCCCCCCCTTCCTTCCACAGCCGCAGGAAGTAGGGGTGTTGAAAAAATTATAGTAATAAAACAAATCCTTAATTAAGGTCAAAATATTCTAAATGTGTGTCTTCTCTCCGTAGCCCCAGCACACCAATGTATGTTTCTGGTACATTCCACCCAGCCTGAGAGGCATGGAACACAACAGCAAAGAGTATCGAGAGAAACTTCACAAGGTAATTGTTGTACCGTCTTCTATCTTTTCAAATGTTCCAGACACGTTATTCCAGTATTCTAAAATATGTTATATTCCCCTCCCATCCTCCAGGTGGCGCCCAATATCAAAGCAATGATGATGGAGTCTGGTACGACCATGGTGGGCTACCAGCCTCAGGGCCAGAAGGTCAACTTCTTCCGCATGGTCATCTCCAACCCTGCAGCCCTCCAGTCAGACATCGACTTCCTTATTGACGAGATCGAGAGGCTGGGGCGTGACCTGTAGATAGCACCAACACAGTAGCCGGAGGCCGGAACTGCAGTTTTCAATATTTTACCTGTGACCACACTAATCGGGCTCTGAGAGAATTTTGGAGCTGTTCTTGATTTGTCCTAAACAATTCTCTCTGAAGGTAGGATGTGTAAACCACAGCTTTTATGGCATGATGGGTACACACTCCAATACTAAAGTTTGACTAATATTTGTATGTGTGTGTTTGTAGTAGAGTACTGTGTTGTATGTGTGTTCAAGTCCGTAAAGCAGTTATTTGTCTGTGTTGCACAGTAGATTAGGTATATTAAATGATGTAAGGTAAGGTAACACAGGGAAACCCTCTACATTGGTGTGTGTGTGTATGCGTGTGTGTGTGAAAACAAAGAAATGCCTGAGAGCACATATAGAATACAATATACTATGATATATGAATATTATGATATACACGATGCATCACTTGCACTCAGCATATATATAATTCTAGAGACAGATGCACCAACCCTTTCTCCTAGCGTTAAACCTTGACCTCCAGTGTGTGTTTCGTGGAGAAGGTGTGTGTGTGTAACAGTGTATGTACCCCATGCTGTAACCTAATGCTGTATTGACCTTTGAACTATGACCTTAGTGTTGACTATTGGCTGAAAATGCCCCTAGTTACTGATCAAGTGTCAGTAATATGTTTTTCTCCCTAATGGTTAATATTATTAATTTTAGGTATTGGGGAGGGTAAGCTGATCCTGGATCTGTGTCTAAAGGCAAATTCTACTTGCAGAGTGTAAAACACTGGCTCCTGGCCTGTGTGGAACAAGCAAACAGTATGTCATTTTTGAAGATGTTTAAATACTAATATGATAACTATAAATATATATAAAGTTAAAATATGAATTATTTATGACATTACCAGTGTTTCAAAAGTCAAGTATTTTCCTCCATTTGTAAATGTATATTTTATGTATATTCTATAGCCTCTATGTAATCTGTATGTTTTGATGAATAATGCTATTAGTCAATGATATGTTAATATATTATAGTGAATATGTGAGCCAAAGAAAGTGAATCGGGAACATACAGCAATCCACAGCCCTTTAGATAGCAGAAATACACTAAATCACATGTAAGATATCCTAAAATATGTGACTTAATTGCCCTGATCCCCAGTGCAATCGGCATAGTGTGTATCTGTGATTGTGTCGCTCTGACTGAATGTTGTGCAGTGATCCGATTGACTGTATGATACTTAATTATTATAAGATTATAAGGAGATTATACATCTATTCATTTGCCAAGAGCCATATATATATATATATATATATATATATGGTACCGTCATTTGAGAAGCAGCCTTACCGGCTTTTTGATGTCAACTCTGGCGTTAACTTGTCAGTCCTTCGTCTAGCAAGAAGCACAAGGCTATCGAGAGGGGAATGTACTCTTCAAAGACGGATGAGAGAAAGAGGATTGTTCCTGTCTGACAGAAATATTATTAGAAAAATGTAATATACTTGCTTATGTATGTATTATTGTATTATGTTACATACATACCCTCAGTGTTTTGGGAACTCATTGGAAAATCTAAGAGTTTCAGTTAGTGTCTTTGCACAGTAATATCCTTCTTTATTTCTTCCATTTTAAATGGATGTGCATTGCAGTATTTTAAGAATGATGTGATTTATAGAAATATAATTAATTTATTGATGGTATGTAGGGACCAGCTAAGTAAACTGCACAGTGATCTAAACCATGTGACCAATCTTAATGTGTATGAAGCCGTAGTGGGAGAATTGTCTTTAGGAAGGTACCGTAGGCACTTTAACTCACAATCATGCAATGTGCAGCTACAATAAAGTCTATTAAGAAACAGAGTGGGTCTTATTGTTTCAACTGTTTCTGGTAGGATAGGAGTGTGAAGACAGTACCTGTCGGATAGGAGTGTGTAGAAGACTGTACCTGTCAGATAGGAGTGTGAAGACAATACCTCTCTCATAGGAGTGTGTAGACATTTGCACCATTCCACGGGTTTTCGCTCCTGCCTTGTACCTGATTGATGAATTAAGGTCACTGATGAGTAAGGAACTCCCCTCGTCTGGTTGTCTAGGTCTTAATTGAAAGGGGAAAAAACAGCAGAAGCTAGGACCTCCATGGAATAAGTTTGAAACCCCCGCTGTACATGTTGATAAATACACACATACACACACAAAATAGACTCACACCTCAATCCAGAGTGACGCATGACAGCACATTGCAAAATGAACTTCATCTAGAAGAAAGAAGACAACACCATGTTTCTCCTTTACAGTCAGAAGCCAGTTCTCTCTCCTCTTATCCTTTTCACTTCTCTTTCTCCCTGTACCTCTGAAGGAAACTTCACTCCTCAATGTCCTACCCACAGTGTTCTCTCCAGCTCCAAAATCTCAGTGGTAATCACCCCAATTGCCCTTATGCTATCACACACACACCTAATCACCCAGGGAAATTATTTGGTTGGCCCCAGCTGTCTACTGCTGCCTGATGAGCTGTTGACAGCTCCCCATCTTCTCTCAACCTCCTCACCTCTCTTCCTCTCCTCTCCTTTTAATCAGCCTACTCTCCTCCACCTTTATTCCTCTCCACTCCCTATGGCTGTCAGCCTGCCTCTGTCTGTCAGCCACCCATCTGAGTGGCGTGATGCGGTATGACTCCCCCTGGTGGTGGCTCTAGACCGTGTGTCAATCAGAGGTACTCAAGTGTGCCGATTGCCAAATAAGGAACCCTGTGTAGTTCTGACATGTCTACCTCAGAGTAATGAAGATATAGATGTCGAGTGAATTGAGATTCCTATTCAAGAACAGAAACATTGTCATTGACAATCAATTCCACTTTTCAATTGTTGATTTGGAATTCCATTGAATGTTCTAGGTTGAGGGTAACCAAAAAGCCTATCAGCAGCTCACACACAGTAGAAAGTGTTAATATAGTCGGGACTGTAATTGGTCATTACAGCAGTAATTTGGAAGCAGGTGTTCCAAGCCTGCAATAACAATAATAACTCATGAATATGGAGGAGGCAGCCATACAGTAGAGAGAGAGAGAGAGAGAGAGAGAGAGAGAGAATGATCGAGAGAGAGAGACGGAGACAGAGATACAGAGAGAGAGAGAGAGAGCAGACAGATAGCACATTTTCTGTCTGAAATGGGCATGTTACCTGTAAAAATATATATATACGGCAATGTTTATATGACCCCCTTTCAAAGAGCCCCTTATTTACCACCATGGGTGCGGTTTGCAGTTCAAATGAAGGAGGTGTTAAACAATGGAAGTGTTAATGAATGTACCTGCCAAATCAAATTGTGTTCGTCACATGCTTCGTAAACAACAGGTGTAGACTAACAGTGAAATACTTGCTTACGGGACCTTCTCAAAAAGGCATAGAGAGAGAAAACAGAGAAATAATAGAAAAGTAATAACACGTAATAATAACAGATATAATAAATACACAATGAGTAACGATAACTTGTGCAGCGACACTCCCCATCCAACCTGACAGAGCTTGAGAGGATCTGCAGAGAAGAACGGGAGAAACTCCCCGAATACAGGTGTGCCAAGCTTGTAGCGTCGTACCCAAGAAGACTTGAGGCTGTAATCGCTGCCAAAGGTGCTTTTTAGAATAAATGGTGCAGATGTAGAGTAAAGGGTCTGAATACAGTCTCCTGAGTGGCGCAGCGGTCTAAGGCACTGCATTGCAGTGCTTGAGGCGTCACTACAGACCCCAGGCTGTGTCACAACCGACAGTGACCAGGAGTCCCACAGGGCGGTGCACAATTGTCTGGATTAGGGGAGGGTTTGGCTTGGGGGGCTTTACTTGGCTCATTGTGCTCTTGTGGCGGGCCGGGCAATTGCAGGCTGACTTTGATCATCAGTTGAACTGTGTTTCCTCCAACACATTGGTGTGGGTGGGTGTTAAGAAGCGCGGTTTGGAGGGTCGCCTTTCCCAAGCCTGTTGGGGAGTTGCAGCGATGAGACAAGATCGAAAAAGGGGGTGAAATACAAAAAAAGTGTCTGAATACATTTCTAAAAATGTTTTGCTTGTGTTCCATTATGGGGTATTGTGTGTAGATTGATGAGGGGGAACAAAACGATTGAATCCATTTTAGAACAAGGTTGTAACGTAACATAACGTGGGAAAAGTCAAGGGGTCTGAATACTTTCAGAATACACTGTATAACTTAGAATAAAGTGACTAGGCAACAGGATAGATAATAGACAGTAGCAGCAGCGTATTTGATGAGCCAAAAAGGTTGATGCAAAATGGGTCAATGCATAGCAAGAGTTCTGTCCGTGGTACTGAATGCACAGTGTACTTTACCCTCCGTGTAGTTCATTGCATGTTTAATAATGAAATTACCTACCAAAAGGAGTACATGGATGTGGTATATTTATGTGGTTTAACAACACCCCCACCCTTCCCAATTTGCCAGTTACCCTCTGATATGTATGAAAAGGGTATATCAATCAAATGTATTTATAAAGCCCTTCTTACATCAGCTGATGTCACAAAGTGCTGTACAGAAATCCAGCCTAAAACCCCAAACAGCAAGAAATGCAGGTGTAGAATCACGGTGGCTGGGAAAAACTCCCTAGAAAGGCCGGAACCTAGGAAGAAACCTAGAGACGAACCAGGCTATGAGGGGTAGCCAGTCCTCTTCTGGCTTTGCCGGGTGGAGATTATAACAGAACATGGCCAAGATGTTCAAATGTTCATAGATGACCAGCAGAGTCAAATAATAATAATCACAGTGGTTGTAGAGGGTGCAACAGGTCAGCACCTCAGGAGTAAATGTCAGTTGGCTTTTCATAGCCGATCATTCAGAGTATCTCTACCGCTCTTGTTGTCTCTAGAGAGTTGAAAACAGCAGGTCTGGGACAAGGTAGCACATCCGGTGAACAGGTCAGGGTTCCATAGCCGCAGCAGAACAGTTGAAACTAGAGCAGCAGCACGACCAGGTGGACTGGGGACAGCAAGGAGTCATCAGGCCAGGTAGTCCTGAGGCATGGCCCTAGGGCTCAGGTCCTCCGAGAAAAAGAAAGAAAGAGAGAGAGAGAGAGAATTAGAGAGAGCATACTTAAATTCACACAGGACACCAGATAAGACAGGAGAAATACTCCAGATATAACAGACTGACCCTAGCCCCATGACACATAAACTATTGCAGCATAAATACTGGAGGCTGAGACAGGAGGTGTCGGGAGACACTGTGGCTTCGTCCGATGATACCTCCGGACAGGGCCAAACAGGCAGGATACCTGCCTGCAAGAAAGTGGTAAATAATAGGCTGTTTGAAAGTTACAATTTTGACAGGTAACATACTTCTGTCTGAAATGGGTATATAAGCTGCAGCAGAGGCTGCTTAGGGGTAAATGGCTCATAACAATGGCCGGAATGGAGAGAATGGAATGGCATCAAACACATGGAAACCATGTGTTTGATGTATTTGATACCATTCGACAGATTCTGCTACAGCCATTACCACGAGCCCGTCCTCCACAATTAAGGTGCCACCAACCTCCTGTGGTAAGCTGTCATTCTCTGACTCCGATAATAACACTTAACACATTCACGCACACCTTCCAGGTCATTTCAGCAAGCCATGACACTCACCAACTCAGATTGTTTCGAAATCGTTTGTGTAGTTAGAAACAGGTAGGATTGGCATTCCTGAAACATTATTTTGTTGAAATATAATTTGATCTTGGATAAATGTAACTAATTGATTGCACCCAAATTGGCCATTTTAATTTATAGGATTCAGGCAATATTCATTAACTATAGTACCCAACATCCGATATGAATGAAACTTCTTCCTACAGAGACTTGAGGAATCCAAAATAAATTGTCAACCGATGGACCCCCCCACACACACGCACACCACACCAATCTCACTCCAACAACCAGTATACAATATCAGTTCTCTATTTTTGAATATGCGGTTTGTTTGGAGTATTACTTCTTCATACTTCAGAGAAATCATTGAAGTTGCTTGCATAGAGGTTTTCACCTCTAGATGCCGCTTTTTCTGCTATACTGTCACACTCTTTTATCCATTTAGCTGGTCTCTTGGGTATGTGAAATATACTGAACAAAAAATATAAACGCAACTTGCAACAATTTCAAAGACTATTGAGTTACAGTTCATATAAGGAAATCAGTCAAATCAAATAAATAAATTATGCCCTAATCTATGGATTTCACATGACTGGGAATACAGATATGAATATACTGGTCACAGATACCTTAATAAAAAGGGGTGTGGGTCAGAAAATCAGTCAGTATCTGGTGTGACCACCATTTGCCTAATGTAGACATATTTCCTTCCCATAGAGTTGATCAGGCTGTTGATTGTGGCCTGTGGAATGTTGTCCCACTCCTCTTCAATGGCTGTGCGAAGTTGTTGGATATTGATGGGAACTGGAATCCGCTGTTGTGCATGTCGATCCAGAACATCCCAGACGTGCTCAATGGGTTACATGTCTGGTGAGTATGCAGGCCATGGAGGAACTGGGACATTTTCAGCTTTCAGGAATTGTGTACAGATCCTTGCGACATGGGGCCATGCATTATCATACTGAAACATGAGGTGATGGCGGTGGATGAATGGCACGACAATGGGCCTCAGGATCTCATCACGGACGCCATACACGTGGTCTGTGGTTGGACGTACTGCCAACATGTGGAGGCTTGTTGGTCCAGTGGGGGCTGCTGAGGTGAGAACGGCTCATAATAATGGCTGGAACAGAGTTAATGGAATGGCACCAAACTTGTGGAAACCATGTGTTTGATGTATTTCATACCATTCCACCTATTCCACTCCAGCCATTACCACAAACTCGTCCTCCCCAATTAATGTGCCACCAACCCCTGTGGGTTGGACGTACTGCCAAATTCTCTCAAACAACATTGGAGGTGGCTTATAGTAGAGAAATTAACATCAAATTATCTGGCAACAGCTCTGGTGGAAATTCCTGCAGTCGGCATGCTAATTGCTCCCTCTAAACTTGAGACATCTGTGGCATTGTGTTGTGTGATAAAACTGCACATTTTAGAGTGACCTTTTTATTGTCCCCAGCACAAGGTGCACCTGTGTAATGGTCATGCTGTTTAATCAGCTTCTTGATATGCCACACCTGTCAGGTGGATGGATTATCTAGGCAAAGGATAAATGCTCACTAATAGAGATGTAAACAAATTTGTGCACAATATCTGAGAAAAATACGATTTTTGTGCTCATAAAAATGTTTAGGATATTTTTTTTCAGCTCATGAAACTTGGGACCAACACTTTATATTTGGTGTTTATATTTTTGTTCAGTATAGATTACAACATTTCCTTTGCAACATTGTGTAGGAAACCAATAGATCCTCACAATTTGACCCAGTACTCCATTTAAAAAGAAATGGAGTTTGTACTTCTCTTAGCAACCAACTGCTTCAACCCAACTCTCCTTGAATAGTCCAAAAAGTGTCAGCTCTCTGAGAGGACTATCCCTATGGTACAATTCTCATATGAAAACATTTGATGGAGAGATGGGCTAGGGATTCAAATGTGGTGACAACACTAATAAAATAATACAATTATAAACCATTGCATTGCAGACTTGTGTTTTTCAACAATATTTTTTGAAAACAGCTCTACATATAGTGTGATTAGTGACAGTTACCATTAAACCCAACCAACCCAAACCCAATACCATTACCAATACTTTACCATTTAATAAACAGAAAATACCAGGAAAATGGATCAAAGAGAGTGACACTATATCAGGAACAGTGTCATCTTGCACTGATTCATGGTAAATAATGCAAGTCACTTCAATGACTAATTTCTCTGAACTGGGGGGAAAAACATCACCAGATTCACAGGGAATACATTACATAGTGTGAAGAAGCAATACTCCAAACCGCAGCTTCATACTTCTTGTCCGACATAGAGAACTAATACGGTATACTGATTGTTGGGGTGGGGAGTCCGAGGGTAGCTTTTGATATTTTTGGGGGATTCCTCATGTTGGGTTCTATATTTATTCAATATTATCTGAATCCTATAAAATAAAAATACCAATTTGGGTGCAATTAATTAGCTTAATTTCTCACATATAACATTAGATTTCAACAAAGTAATGTTTTAGGAATGCGAATCAAATGTTACTACAGATAACTACAGAATTGATTTCAGAACAATCTAAGATGGTAGGTGTCGAAATCTTCTTTCTTGTGCTTTTTAAGGTGGAACGACTGTGAGAGTCTTTCCAACAATTACATGTTAACACACCAGAAAGTGACTAAGTGAATGATTACACTGGTAGCATAGTCTAGTTGTAGAACCATGAAAATATATAAAATAACTTTGTTTTATGATTAAAGGTTTATAATATTACACTGTTGTAGTGTATTTTATCGGTGACAGTTTAGATTCACTATCAATCTATCAATTCACTATCAATCAATCAACATTTCACAGCATATATACTTGTTATTTTCTATGATTCATATCAATATAATGTAATATATCAATATAATAATATCAGTATATTTATACCAATATCATATATCACAATTAAAAAGCAGCACCTGAAGAACTACACCTGCGCACGTCACTAGCATACACTTGCCCCAACACACTGATCTTATGTCAGTTTTGCATTTTCCCCCCACTAGTGAACAAGTTCGAATTTGGGGTGGATAAACTGATTCCAGATCTGTGGCTAGGGAAAACTCCCATCAGCCTTGTTTCCTGGTGGTCTGCCACGTAACAACACAAGCGCTCAGCTGGCAGAGTGGGTGACGTGTAGCGGGTAGCAATATTACCGAAGCAGGAAAATATCTCACAATAAATACAATATATACTAGGGGTGTCATGGGGGGATTGCAGAGTGTCGAGATACCGGGAGGAGGATCCGAAGGCTACCATGTTCTTCGGGTAGCTATGTGTTTTTTAAAGTTTTTTTTTTATGTCTGCAAAGAATGTTAGCTCGCTAGCAAGAATCCGCAGTAGTGGTCCCTCTGCAGGACCTACTGCAATTGTTGCCTCACGGTCAAATAGAGGCCGGGGATCACATTCTGGCCTACATGTAGCAAATGTAGTGTCAACGCTATTTCCCCCAGCATTTGCTACAGGGGCATTTTGGAATTGTGCAAGTCAAACATTTTAAAGGTATTTTTTTTATTGGTTGCATATATTGTTTAGTAAACAAGGTTAGCTGTAAAAACAACCAGACAGACACGAATGGGGTTTGAATGAACTAGCCAGCTCAACGCTAGCTAGTTGTCAAAACAATAGCTTTTATAGGGGCAGCCACGTTGCTGACAGAATCCTCAGCATCACAGTATCATGCCTCTTTCTACACATTTGTCTAAACACCTGCATGTATAGACCTCCATGTTCAGACGTTCACATCAATATGTTGATGTGACAAGCATCTATTTGGTCTTGAGATAGACAACCTTCAGGTATTACAGGTGAAGCTTGTAATAAATACCTGTTTAATTCTAAGGCTACTACTAAATGTTCAAAGGTGATGTGAAGCTCCCTATAACCTCTGCTAAGAAGACTGGACCTCATGGCACAGGCAGTAGTGTGAATACCCGGTAACTGCTCCTTGTTCAAGCCTTGCTCCAGCTGCTCCCTTTCAATCTCAAAATACAGTTGTTACAAGTCATGATGTCTCTGTCTTCTCCCAAGGTTCAGGAGAACTCTCCGGGACACCGGGCAGGACTGGAGCCTTTCTTTGACTTCATCGTCTCCATCAACAATGAAAGACTGGTATGCGTAGGCATGCTGTTGAATAAGCATGTTCAACACACACTAACTGTAGGCACAAACCCCCACTGATGGTGAGGATGCTGGTGTATAATATATAGCTCAAATGCAGGGATGGGGAAACTTCGATTGGGTTGTGTGCTTCAAAAAAACAAAACAGAACTCATCATGAGGTGGGTCTGTACCCACATCCATAACACCACATTTTGCCATAGGGTGGACGCAAATGTCTTAATTTTTTTAATATGATAATAACTGATGATCGATTGGCCCCACCCCGGTAGATTAATTTACCAATGTGCTGATGCACAACCACATTTCTAAGTTGCACCTTGTGTATTGTATTATTCTAGCTCTCAACAGTAAGTTTTAATTGGTCCGCGGGCCTACAAAAGGAGAGTGCCGCCAATTGTCCATCCTGGCTCTAATGGATGTCCGTTCTACTCATTCTAATTCTATAATTTATCCTGTCTCTGTTTCAGAACAAGGACAATGACACCCTGAAGGACCTATTGAAGGCCAGTGTGGAGAAGCCGGTCAGGATGCTGGTCTACTCCTCTAAGACTCTGGAGCTCAGGGAGTCCACCGTCATCCCTAGCAACCTCTGGGGTGGCCAGGGCCTGCTGGGAGTCTCCATACGCTTCTGCAGCTTCGAGGGAGCCAATGAGAACATCTGGCATGTGCTGGTGAGTAGCCAGTAGCCAAAAAAGGTGTGCCCAATTTATGTCATACTAGGCAGGTGTAATTCTTGGTATCGCTCTCTTTCTCAGGAGGTGGAGCCTAACTCTCCAGCAGCCCTGGCTGGCTTGCGGCCCCACACTGATTACATCATAGGAGCCGACACCGTTATGAACGAGGTGCGTATAGTGACAAAACTACACCATGCGTTCTACTCTAGGAGTAAAGACTGTGAGCTTCACAAACTAGCCAATAAGCATTTGTATATAATTCATTGAAGTTTACCTCTTCCTCCTTTCCACCTCTCTCTCTCTCTCAGTCGGAGGACTTGTTTTCTCTGATAGAGACCCATGAAGGGAAGGGGCTGAAGCTGTATGTCTATAACACAGACACAGACAACTGCAGAGAGGTGGTCATCACCCCGAACAGCGCCTGGGGAGGGGAGGGCAGGTAACAAACATACAGTACACACACACACACACAGTCTGACAAGTGACATCATCTACTGTTCTCTTGTTCCAGTCTGGGATGTGGGATAGGATACGGATACCTGCACAGAATTCCCACCCGACCATTTGAAGAGGGGAAGAAGATCTGTTTTCCAGGTCCTATTCCCAGTGGTGAGCCCATCAGCCCGCTCAAGGATGGATTTACTCAGGTTAGTATCAACCCAGAACTTGACCCAAGAATCAGAACAACTAGAACTGCCTGGACAGTCAGTAGAAAATCAGTCACTTTATGCTTTTTTTTGGAACTAGAGGGCTGAAATGACCAGACCAAGTCTACAGTACCCACACTAGCTTTAGTCTCAGCCTCATAATAGTATCCCATCGATTTGAAGTGTCCTTTACTTATTTGCATGCTTCCCCTCCACCCCCTCATCAGGGAAGGCTATGAGAGGCTCATTATGTCAGAATGTCCCTCCCAATGCAGACAGGCACGTCAGAGAGGAAAGATGTTCATTCAAATGAGTAATTACTTGTTTAAATGCACTTGACCTTACCTGTTCATCAACCACCCCTCTCTCATATTTCTCTATTCCTCCCTCCCCCCCTCTCATCTCTTTTTTTTTTCTTGTCTTATTTCTCTCCCCCGCTCAGGTTCAGCTGTCAGCTGTAACCCCTCCGCCTGCCATGCCTTCTGTCCCCACGGGGCTCGAGGATTCGCTGTCCGGCCTGTCAATCAGCTCAGCCCCGCCCACTATCCCAAGCGAGTTTCAGACAGGTACCTCATCTCTCTTACTCTTTCGCTGTCTCGCAACATAATATGGTAACAAAGTGTTATGAAATGGAATGTGACACCAGGGTTAAACTTATAATTTTTCACTTTGCTCCAGATGGCCTCCCTGTTCCTATCAAACTCCCATTGGAAATGAATGCTCTCAGTCAATGCTATGGATGGTCAAAAAATATCCTCTCTCCAATGCATTTTTGTTCTGATGGCTAGGGTTGAGGTCAATTCCATTTAAATTCAGAAAGTAAACCCAATCCTACTTTCCTAATTGAAAGCATTGAAGAGAATTGGAGTTTCAGTGTTTGGAATTGAAATGGAATTGACCCCAACCCTTTCTCTCCCAGGTCTCCCCACTGTTCCCCTGCTGCCCACCTCTATCAGCCCTTCCCTGAGCCCCCTAAACCCTGCCTCCACGACCTTCAATCCCGCCACCACGCTACCAGGTCAGCACACGTTTCTCCTCAGAATTTTGTTTTATGATCAAATTGAAACGATCAAATCATGCACTTTTCGACACTGACTAAATATATGTTTATTTGTGTACTATTGTAGGTCTGATGCCTCTCCCGGGAAACTTCTCCCTACTTCCAAACCTCACCAACCTCAACCTCGGCGCACTATCAGACCTCAGCGCTGTGTCGTTAGCAGGTATTAATGGGCTACCGCCACCTGGGACAGCGGGTTTGTACTACCAGCAGCTAATGTTAGCAGCTATTGTTAACCCCTGGGGGCGGTAACCCAATGTTAACATTATGTATTAGTGTACATGTTCCTGTGTTCACTAACAGATCTCTCTCTTCTCCCCGCTCCATTGCAGGTTTCCCTCCACTCGCCCCCCTCCCTCCTCTGAACCTGCCCGGTCTCGCCCCCCTCCCCCCCATGCCCGCCATGCTGTCCCAGCTACCACTCCTGCCCCCAGGGGTAACATCTTTTCCCCCGGTCGACCTCTCTTCCCTCACCCTTCCAACAGTTGCCCCAGAGAAGCAGACCCTCCCTGATGCCACAGTTCCCTCTATTGCCACCGAGTCAGCTGTCGCCTCGGAAACCGCCCCCACGGAATCACAGGGTTCCACGGAGACGACGTCGTCGTAACACAGGAAGAGTCTCAGACCCAGAACCAAACCTACCAGTTTCTCTGTCTCCTTCTCTCTCTCTTTCGCCCTCTATTTATTTAGCCAGGAGGGAGAGAAGCATATTTCCAGCAGTGAGGCTGGCGCACTCAGAAGGCAGTCAGTTGGAAACGTGGAGCAGAGGAATGAATGATGGACAGATGGGATGAAGGAGTGGCAGTGGCTAGAAGCAGAGTAGCCCTACCAGCCTGTCTGTCCCACCCGGCCTCAGTTTCATACAAAATTTGAATTCTGTACATCAGCTTTTTTTTACAACCTCCCAACCCTTTAGTAAACCCAGAAATGTCTTTAGTTAGACATTTCTTCATATATTCATTTCTGTTAAATTGCTTAGGTTGTTTCTGTTAAAGGGGCAATCTGCATTTCTTATAAATTAATTATATGTACCAATTAATTCTTGAGCCCCATTCTACCCCAAGATATAAGCTTGTTTTACGCCAATGTTGGTAAACAAAGTAGATGTAAACAAACACAAAACATGCCTAAAACTAACTTTAATTTTGATATAATGAATGTTTAGTCCTTGCATTTCTCCATCCCCATCCCTAAGCTTTTTACCGAAACCGGGGCAGGGAGTACGGTTTGTTTCAACTGCTGATTGCTGCTTTAAAGAATGAAATCTGCGTTATTTTATGCCACATTTGTGTGTTGAAATCATCAGGTATGCATGCATGCTTGTACCTACGTAATACATTTCTATGCATTGTTAGTTTAAACAAAACTCTAAACCCTTGAGGGTGCTAATCACTAGATGTCTATACCAGACGTGACCAAAATTGAGATATCGTCAGAACTATGAACGTGAACCATTTGTGGCTGGGGTAGGGTATCTGGTTAAAATCATATCTGTTACGCGCTGTAGTACCATCCGGGATAGAACAATGAGCCAAATGTTTCACGGTATGTATAAATCGGAAGCATCCAGTTGGCATTTCCTCTCACCTCCAAATATGGTGATGAGAGGAAGCCCAGTGTCCAGCAGTGGGAGAAGATGGCCCGAGATGGATTCTGGCTGACATGCACATTTTCTCAGCGATTTTTAAACATTTGATCTCACTACAGTTCTGTTCCCAAAACTTGAATATGTTACAAACAGAGTGGACTAACTACCCTTTGCAAAAGTTTTTAAAAATAGGAGTTGTTCAGGAGTGCAAGGACGAATTGAGTTATTGCACACACACACACACTTCAGAGTAGACGTTCTTTAATGGTAATATGCAAAAACATGCTAGAACACGCCAATAGGATATTGCTAGCTCTTGCTTGGCTCTGCCCACTATGATTAATTTGCTCCCATTGGAAATGACAGACCACAGCCTATCTTGGGTTTAGTTATTCAAACAATAAGGCATGAGGGAGTGTGGTATATTTTGACAATATACCACGGCTAAGGGCTGTTCTTATGTACGATGCAACGCGGAGTGCCTGGATACAGCCCTTAGCCCTGGTATATTGGCCTTATACCACAAATCCCCAAGTTGCCTTATTGCTGTTATGAACTGATTACCAACATAATGTTTTGTCATACCCATGGTATATGGTCTGATATACCACGGCTTTCATCCAATCAGCATTCAGGGCTCAAACCACCCAGTTTATAAAGTATTTGGTACTGTCCTCTGGCATGGCCAGATGGTTGGAAATGGAAGGCGCAGTGGGGCTGTTCAACCAAATGAGGGCACTGTGTTCCAACTTTATGTTAACGTCCTGTGCATACATACTCGAGCAATAAAGCCAATGGAATTTTACACATTTTATTTGTGTGTTTTTTATATTGTTTTAAAAAACATGCACTTTTGTTGACTTTAAAAATGTTGAACATTTTATAGAATAGCCTACTTGTTAAGTTTGTGGCCTTGCATGTTCCATTGTCTGCTTAAAATGTACCCTAAAGAAAAATATGAACGCAACATGTAAAGTGTTGGTTGCATGTTTCATGAGCTGAAATAAAACAACCCAGTAATGTTCCATAGATGAAAAAAAGCTTATTTCTCAAATTTTGTGTACAAAATGATTTATATCCCTGTTTGTGAGCATTTTGTCTTTGCCAAGATAATCAATCCACCTGACAGGTGTGGCATATCAAGATGCTCAATAAAAAGCATGATCATTACACAGGTGCACCTTGTGCTGGGGACAAAAGGCTACTAAAATGTGCAGTTTTGTCACAACACAATGCCATAGAGGTCTTACGTTTTGTGGGAGAGTGCAATTGGCATGCAGACTGCAGGAACGTCCACCAGAGCTGTTGCCCGAGAATTGAATGTTCCCTACCATAAGCTGATTCCAACGTCGTTTTAGAGATTTTGTCAGTACGTTCTACTGGCCTCACAACCGAAGAATTGCACAACTGAAGAATTTCTGCACAAACGGTCAGAAACCATCTCAGGGATGCTCATTCAAGGTCTTGACCTGACTGCAGTTCGGCGTCGTAACGGACTTCAGTGGGCAAATGCTCCCTTTTGATGGCCACTGCCACTCTGGAGAAGTGTGCTCTTCATTGATGAATCCCGTTTTGAACTGTACCAGACAGTTTGGCATCGTGCGTGCGAGCATTTTGCTGGTCTCAATGTTATGAAACACAGTGCCCCATGGTAGATGTGGGATTATGGTATGGGCAAACATAAGCTATGGACAACAAACACAATTATTTTTTATCAATGGCAATTTGAATGCACAGATATACATTGATGAGATCCTGAGGCCCATTGTCGTGCCATTCATCCACCGCCATCACTTCATGTTTCAGCATGATAATGCACGGCCCCATGTCGCAAAGCATGTTGAGCATGTTTGGGATGCTCCGGATTGACGTGTACGACAGTGTTCCAGTTCCTATCAATATCCAGCAACTTTGCACAGCCATTGAAGAGGAGCGGGACAACATTCCACAATCAACAGCCTGATCAACACTATGTGAAGGAGATGTTGCGCTGCATGAGGCAAATGGTGGTCATACCAGATACTGACTGGTTTGCTGATCCATGCCCCTACCTTTTTTAAAAGGTATCTGTGACCAACAGATGCATATCTGTATTCCCAGTAATGTGAAATTCATAGATTAATGAATTTATTTCAATTGACTGATTTCTTTATATGAACTGTAACTCAGTAAAATCTTTAAAATTGTTGCATGTTGCGTTTATATTTTTTGTTCGGTGTAGCTACACAAGAACAACTAGACAAGAGCCATTGCATTTGAATAAGTATAGCCTAACAACTCATGAAGAAACCACAACTTTATCTGTATTATTGCAAGATATTGACGCATGAACCGAGTGTACTCCCCTGTCTGCGTTCCATTGGATGTTATGCACAGCAAGTGGATTTAGGTCAAGACAAGACAACATGGCTTATGGTAGAGACAACATGGCTTATGGTAGAGTAGTAAAATAACATCAATAGACAGCTGTTGTTGGTAGATAAGTGGTCGCCAGAGCAGACACCGAGCGAGGGCCGGTTTCCCAAAGGCATCGTAAGGATACGTTCATTGTTAGAAGTTAGAACCTTAAACTTAGCCTTAAGATACTTTTGTGAAACTGGGCCCAAGTCCTTGGATTCGAACCTTGACTCGCATGCGTCCCAGACAGGTATGAAGACACTGACTTGGAACTCACTCAGCTGTGATGGTATACCTCATTGGATGGGTGTGGGACTCACACCCAGGGGCCGATTCAATCAGATACGCTTTAGCCGACATCCGCATTGCAGATGTTTTGATTGTGCCGGAGGTGGAACTCCGTTAGCTCTCAAGTCCACAAGCAGGTCCAGGCATTATTGCCCTAAAGCGAACATTTCCATTGGATGCACGGAGTTGCATGAAGAGAAATCCAATGCAGCCTTCACCCGGATCTGGTTGTGTAGTGGCTTTGCATGCCAGCAAAGCCACTACACAACACAATACTAAACAATACATTCATTGAACTATAACAGTGACAAACGGTGCCCACAAACTGTCATGGCCTGCAGAAAGAGCTCCCAACAGCGAAGCTTTCTTTTCAGCACCATGCTACACCTGGCTATCAGCAGAGCCTTGTCTGGCAGGGAAACAGTTCATTCAGACTCATTTCCTTCCTTTTAAAGTTTAAGCTGTTCTCACAGTGTTCTCCCTGTACACCAATAAATAAAGGGGGCGTAAAAGTAGACAATGAAAGCTCTTACAATATTTGATGATTACATTACTCTAAAACAGGCTATAGGCTACATGTGCACCACCAACTCAGAACAGTAGGTTAAATTATGAGGGGGGAAAGGGACCGAATTATTTGGGTGAGGCACATGGGCTACTAACAGCTTACTACACAACACACACTTAGTATTACTTTCTTGGCTACAGTATACATATCTCCCTGGCATATTACATAATTTATGCAGAACCATACAATACATTTTTGGACTCATCTTGTTGTACTCTGCTCACTTGAACAGGAAGGTGGCGTGGCGGTCCTTCTTGTGGGCTCTAGAAAGAGACCCGAGTTCCTGATTTGGAATTCTGAGTTGGATGACCGTTCAAAATTTCCCAGTCTGAACTAGTTTTTTTTCCAGAGTTACGATTTGTCTTGAACTCACTGAAGTCTGAGATTTCCTAGTTCAGAGTTCCCAGTTGTTTTGAATGCAGCAGAAGTCATGCTGGATTTAAAGCACTTTACCAATTGGATATCACGAAATTCGGGAGAAAGGTGTTAAAAAAAACAGGATAAACATTCACTTGTGACTTGTATGGGCCAGAAGTTACGATCTTGTCTCATCACTGCAACTCCCCTATGGACTCGGCAAAGGTCGAGAACCAAGCCACACTGCTTTTTGACACGCTGCTCGCTTAACCCGGAAGCCGGACGCACCAATGTGTCAGAGGAAACACAGTCTAACTGACAACTGAAGTCAGCTTACAGGCACCCGGCTCACCACAAGGAGTCACTAGAGCATGACAAGACAAGGAAATCCCGACCGGCCAACTCCCCCCCCCCCCCCCCCCCCATCCCGGACGACGCTGGGCCAATTGTGCGCTGACCCATGGGTGTTCAGGTCACGGCCGGCTGTGACACAGCCTAGGATGGAACCAGAGGCTGCAGTCGCACCTCCTCACTCATTGTTGAATTTGAGATTTCCAACTTGTTGTGTCATGTTTATGTCCAAAGGCCGATGAGCACAGACACGTTTTATCTATAACTTATCTTCATATGACAAGGATTGAAAAGGATTTACCAATAGATTGACGACTTGATTCATGATGACGAGTGCTTGTCTAGCTTGCTAGCTACGATTTTGAAAGTAAAATGTTGACATGATCAGTCCAATCAAAGCTACGGTAAATATAATGTGATCTGATGTCATTTTATCTGTGGCCAATGACCTTGAGCCTTCTTGAACGGGCACTTATAATGTACAGTGCCTTGCGAAAGTATTCGGCCCCCTTGAACTTTGCGACCTTTTGCCACATTTCAAGCTTCAAACATAAAGATATAAAACTGTATTTTTTTGTGAAGAATCAACAACATGTGGGACACAATCATGAAGTGGAACGACATTTATTGGATATTTCAAACTTTTTTAACAAATCAAAAACTGAAAAATTGGGCGTGCAAAATTATTCAGCCCCCTTAAGTTAATACTTTGTAGCGCCACCTTTTGCTGCGATTACAGCTGTAAGTCGCTTGGGGTATGTCTCTAACAGTTTTGCACATCGAGAGACTGAAATCTTTTTCCCATTCCTCCTTGCAAAACAGCTCGAGCTCAGTGAGGTTGGATGGAGAGCATTTGTGAACAGCAGTTTTCAGTTCTTTCCACAGATTCTCGATTGGATTCAGGTCTGGACTTTGACTTGGCCATTCTAACACTTGGATATGTTTATTTTTGAACCATTCCATTGTAGATTTTGCTTTATGTTTTGGATCATTGTCTTGTTGGAAGACAAATCTCCGTCCCAGTCTCAGGTCTTTTGCAGACTCCATCAGGTTTTCTTCCAGAATGGTCCTGTATTTGGCTCCATCCATCTTCCCATCAATTTTAACCATCTTCCCTGTCCCTGCTGAAGAAAAGCAGGCCCAAAATATGATGCTGCCACCACCATGTTTGACAGTGAGATGGTGTGTTCAGCTGTGTTGCTTTTACGTCAAACATAACGTTTTGCATTGTTGCCAAAAAGTTCAATTTTGGTTTCATCTGACCAGAGCACCTTCTTCCACATGTTTGGTGTGTCTCCCAGGTGGCTTGTGGCAAACTTTAAACGACACTTTTTATGGATATCTTTAATAAATGGCTTTCTTCTTGCCACTCTTCCATAAAGGCCAGATTTGTGCAATATACGACTGATTGTTGTCCTATGGACAGAGTCTCCCACCTCAGCTGTAGATCTCTGCAGTTCATCCAGAGTGATCATGGGCCTCTTGGCTGCATCTCGATCAGTCTTCTCCTTGTATGAGCTGAAAGTTTAGAGGGACGGCCAGGTCTTGGTAGATTTGCAGTGGTCTGATACTCCTTCCATTTCAATATTATCGCTTGCACAGTGCTCCTTGAGATGTTAAAAGCTTGGGAAATATTTTTGTATCCAAATCCGGCTTTAAACTTATTCACAACAGTATCTCGGACCTGCCTGGTGTGTTCCTTGTTCTTCATGATGCTCTCTGCGCTTTTGACGGACCTCTGAGACTATCACAGTGCAGGTGCATTTATACGGAGACTTGATTACACACAGGTGGATTGTATTTATCATCATTAGTCATTTAGGTCAACATTGGATCATTCAGAGATCCTCACTGAACTTCTGGAGAGAGTTTGCTGCACTGAAAGTAAAGGGGCTGAATAATTTTGCACGCCCAATTTTTCAGTTTTTGATTTGTTAAAAAAGTTTGAAATATCCAATAAATGTCGTTCCACTTCATGATTGTGTCCCACTTGTTGTTGATTCTTCACAAAAAAATACAGTTTTATATCTTTATGTTTGAAGCCTGAAATGTGGCAAAAGGTCGCAAAGTTCAAGGGGGCCGAATACTTTCGCAAGGCACTGTAAGTCGATGGCAGCACCCAAGGGGCTTGAATTTTTGAGCTCTACCCATAGATTTTGCAGTGATGTAGTGTCCCCATGAGTGACAGAACTCTGAGCCAATCACAGAGCAACTAGAGAACATTACCAACCCCTACGCTCTGTATTTTCAGCTGGCTGCCCCAACACCACAGAAAGCACTAAGCTAGGCTGAAACACCTGCATTTTGGAGCTGCCTTACTCAAGAAAGCAAAAAAGAGACCACATTTGTATACGGCTTTATAATTCTATATTTGTTTTACATAGTTTGCAAACTGATATGTCACTAATGACAAAATAACATGCAAAACAGGCCCCCAAAAAAACAAAAACAAAATGTGGGCTAAACAGGTGGGACTCAAAACAGGTGTGGCTGCCCACCTACCCTGAATGACACGTCGCCAATGAATTTGCACATCATCATTTCTATACAGCCTAAACCAGGGCTCTCAAATCCTGTTCCCAATGAGCTATCATCCTGTAGGTTTTCCCTCCAACTCTAGTCTAGCACACATGATTCTAATAACCTATCCTAATTAGCTGGTTGATAAACTGAACCAGGTTAGTTAAAACTGGGGTTGGAGCAGGATAGTAGCTCTCCAGGAACAGGCTTTGAGACCCCTGGGCCCTACCACAAAAACATCAGATTTGACATCTCACTGTTACACCTCCAACACCACAAAAACATCAGATTTGACATCTCACTGTTACACCTCCAACACCACAAAAACATCAGATTTGACAGCTCACTGTTACACCTCCAACACCACAAAAACATCAGCTACCCAGCAGCATACCACCCTGCATTCCACTGCTGGCTTGTTTCTGAAGGTAAGCAGGGTTGGGCCCTGGATGGGAGACCAGATGCTGCTGGAGGTGGTGTTGGAGGGCCAGTAGGAGGCACCCAATAATATCCCAGGGCAGTGATTGGGTAATATTGCCCTGTGTAGGGTGCTGTCTTTCAGATGGGATGTTAAATGGGTGTACTGATTCTCTGTGGTCACTAAAGATCCCATGACACTTATTGTAAGAGTAGGGGTGTTAACCCTGGTGTCCTGGCTAAATTCCCAATCTGGTCACCTTAACATCCCCAGTTTGAAATTGGCTCATTCATCTCCCCTGTAACTATTCCCCAGGTAGTTGCTGTAATTTTAGGATGTGTCCTGTTGACTTACCTGGTAAAATAAGGATTACATTTAAAACATGTTTTTTTAAAGCTATGTGGGTGCTGGTTAATGCTTGACCTAATTGAATCTAGGCTACTGCTGTGGAGGTTATGCTTTTCGTTGAATAAACCACTAAACCATGTCCAACTGGTTAAGTAACCCACATTAGTATTGATTTTATTTTATTGTTAAACACCTCGCCTGTAGTGTTGGCCTACACATTTGTTGTAACAACTGCCACAAGTGAATAAATGTAGTAAAGTTATTTATTCTACTATATTATTTTAGCCATCTTCTTGGACAAAGAGGGCAGTTCGGCAGGGGTTCTCGAGGAGGACACGGTTGTTGCCACGCAGGCTGTTCTATTCGCCATATGGAGAGAAGCTCTGATCTCTGAACCTCTTCTAAAACAAATATACTGTCGCCAGTGAACTGTGTTCTGATTATGTGATATGTTTATACCCAGTAGCTTCGGGAAAAAAGCTAATTGTATTGACTTTATTCACACTTGTTTTGTGTCGATTCGCTAGCAACACGCATCATACGGGGGAAGCACATGCCTCCCAGGCGGTGGTTCGGTTAGAACCTCTTCAATGATTGAGATTCCACATAACCAGGAATGCATATGGATGTCATGAAATAGGGCAGAAATGCAGTCTTGCAGCAAAGAAACATCTCAGCACTTTATAAAGGCACAGATCTGATTAAAATCATATTATGTTAAAATAAAGTCGTGATTGGATTTTTATAATGATTAGAACCTATTGTCAAATCTGATCATGTATACTATTTAAATGGATATGACTTTAATTTAAAAGATCATTCAAACAGTTGCCAATGCAAGTAATTACTGGGTTAGTTTCATCTCATGTTCTATAATATATATCCCATATTGGAGACTCAATGAAAGTTTAACATGCTGTTTCAAATATGTAGCCTACCATTTTGAAAATACACATACATCACACACGTAATAATGGCATTTATCCCATATTAGAGACTCAATTAAAGGACTGTTTCAAAAATGTAGTCAGCAAACTCAATGTATTTATGTCTTACTCAATCAGTCAACTGTATTTTACATCAGCATTTGTCACAAAGTGCTTATACAGAAACCCAGCCTACAACCTGAAAGAGCAAGTAATACAGATGAAGAAGCACAGTGGCGGGAACCTAAGAAGAAACCTAGAGGGTGGCCAGTCCTCTTCTGACTGCGCCAGGTGGAGATTACAATAGTACATGGCCATTGAGGCCAGATTGTTCGTCAACATGTTCAAACCAGCAGGGTCAAATAATAATAGCAGTGGTTATAGAAGGTGCAACAGGTCAGCTTCTCAGGAGTACAGTGCATTCGTAAAGTATTCAGACCCCTTGACTGTTTCGTTACGTTACAACCTTATTCTAAAATCGATTAAATTAGACCCTTTGATATGAGGCTCGAAAAGGAGCTCAGCTGCATCCTGTTTCCATTGATTATCTTTGAGATGTTTCTACAACTTGATTAGAGTTCACCTGTGGTAAATTTAATTGGTTGGACATGATTTGGATAGGCACCCACCTGTCAGTGCATGCCAGAGCAAAAAGCAAGCCATGAGTTTGAAGGAACTGTCCGTAGAGCTCCGAGACAGAATTGATTAGAGTCACAGATCTGGGGAAGGGTTACCAAAACATGTCTGCAGCATTGAAGGTCCCCAAGAACACAGTGGGCTCCATCATTCTTAAATGGAAGAAGTTTGGAACCAACAAGACTTCCTAGTGCTGGCCGCCTGGCCAAACTGAGCAATAGGGGGAGATGGGCCTTGGTCACTGAGGTGACCAAGAACCCGATGGTCACTCTCACAGAGCTCTAGAGATGTGGAGATGGGAGAACCATCCAGAAGGACAACCATCCCTGCAGCATTCACCAATTAGGCCTTTATTGTAGAGTGGCCAGACAGAAGCCACTCCTCAGTAAAAGGCACATGACAGCCAGCAAGGAGTTTGACAAAAGGCACCTAAAGACTCTCAGACCATGAGAAACAAGGCTCTGGTGTTGGACGAATAGGCCTGGCTCGCAGTCGACGTTCCAATTCATCCCAAAGGTGTTCGATGGGATTGAGGTCAGGGCTCTGTACAGGCCAGTCAAGTTTTTCCACACCAATCTGGACAAACCATTTCTATATGGACCTCACTTTGTGCATGGGTGTATTGTCATGCTGAAACAGGAAAGGGCCTTCCCCAAACTGTTGCCACAAAGTTGGAAGCAGAGAATCATCTAAAATGTCAGTGTATGCTGTAGAGATAAGAACTCCCTTTACTGGAACTAAGGGTACTATCCTGAACCATGAAAAACAGCCCCAGACCACGATTCCTCCTCCACTAAACTTTACAGTTGGCACTATGCATTGGGGCAGGTAGCATTCTCCTGGCATCTGGAAAACCGAGATTCGTCCGTCGGACTGCCAGATGGTGAAGCGTGATTCATCACTCCAAAAATACGCGTTTCCACTGCTCCTGAGTCCCATGGTGGCTAGCTTTACACCACTCTGACGTTTGACATTGTGCATGGTGATCTTAGGCTTGTGTGTGGCTGCTCTGCCATGGAAACCCATTTCATATAGCTCCCAACAAACAGTTATTGTGCTGAAGTTGTTACCGGAGGCAATTTGGAACTCGGTAGTGAGTGTTGCAACCGAGGACAGACAAGTTTTACGTCCTACAAGCTTCAGCACTCTGCAGTTCCATTCTGTGAACTTGTATGGCTTACCACTTCGCAGATGAGCCGTTGTTGCTCTTTGACATTTCCACTTCACAATGACAGGGCAGCTCTAGCAGGGCAGAAATTTGATGAACTGACTTGTCTGAAAGGTGGCACCCTATGATAGTGCCACATTGAAAGTCACTGAGCTCTTCAGTAAGGCCATTCTACTGCCAATGTTTGTCTTTGGAGATTGCATGGCCGTGTGCTCGGTTTTATACGCCCGTCAGCAACGGGTGTGGCTGAAATAGCCGAATCCACTCATTTGAAAGGGTGTCCCCATACTTTTGTATATGTAGAGTATTAGTTTTATTTTCCATTAATTAAATAAACATTTACATTACAGTGTATTTTGTGTAGATCATTGACAACAAAAAATTATCACACTTTGTATCACAACAAAATGTGGAAAAAGTCAAGGGATGTGAATACGATACCTTCTGAAGGCACTGTACATATATACCTTAAATACCTTTTACCCCTGAAGTGATTTGGTACTGGTACTCCCTGTATGTAGCTTCATTCTTGTGTACTTTATTCCTCATGTTTCTATTACATTTGTCTTATTCTTAAAGGGATAGTTCTCCCAAATTACATAACGGTTTCCTTACCCTGTAAGCCACGTCAAAGTCATTCCACGGAGGGCCCAAGTGTTTGCAGGTTTTCGCTCCTCCCTTGCAGTTGATTGATGAATTAAGGTCACTGATTAGTAAGGAACTCTCCTCGCCTGGTTGTCTTAATTGAAAGGAAAAAGAAAAAACCCACAAACACTCAGCCCTCCTTGGAATGAGTTTGACACCCCTGCTGGAAGAAGTCTATGGACACGGTATGACAGCAATCCATGCTTTGGTTTAGTTTCCCTGGCATTGTTTCCAAATGCTAATGTTTTAGCATTTGGGACACAAATCCTTATCAAGTCATGGTAACGATATAAGCATTCCGAAAGAATCCTTTTTTTTTTTTTGTAGCTCACCAAAGTCACATACAGACGATTTGAACATGCAACATTTTTTTGCATTTGGAAACAGTGCCAGCCACTGCCCTGGAAACTAAACTAAAGCATGGATTGCTGTCATACGTTGGACATTGATTTCCTTTCCCTGTAAGCAGTCCATGTGTCATTTAGTAATTTGGGTGAACAATCCTTTTAACTCTGCATCATTGGGAAGGGTTCTTAAGCAAGCATTTCATGGTAAAGTACTGACTGGGGACTTGTTTATGGAGGGGGGGGGGGGGTGATTTCTGATGCTTTACTTGTGCTTCTCATGACTGTGTTTCAATGTGTATACATACAGTGTGTTCGAAAGTATTCAGACCCATTGACTTTTCCCTCATTTTGTTACATTACTGCCTAATTCTAAAATGGATTTATTAAAATACAAATCCTCAGCAATCTACACACAATATCCCATAATGACAAAGCGAAAACCGTAAAATAAAAATAACTCACATTTATTACAGATAAAAACAGAAATACCTTATTTACATAAGTATTCAGACCCTTTGGTATGATACTCGAAATTGAGCTTAGGTTTCCATTGATCATTCTTGAGACGTTTCGACAACTTGATTGCAGTCCACCTGTGGTAAATTCTATTGATTGGACATGATTTGGAAAGGCACACACATGTCTATACAAGGTCCCACAGTTGACACTACATGTCAGAGCAAAAACCAAGCCATGAGGTTGAACGAAAAATCAGTAGAGCTCCGAGACAGGATTGTGTCGAGGCACAGATCTGGGGAAGGGTACCAAAAAATGTCCTCTAGCATTGAAGGTCCCCAAGAACACAGTAGCCTTCATCATTCCTAAATGAAATAAGTTTGGAACCACCAAGACTCTTCCTAAAGCTGGCCGCCTGGCCAAACTGAGCAATTGGGATGGTCACTCTGACAGAGCTCTAGAGTTCCTCTGTGGAGATGGGAGAACCTTCCAGAAGGACAACCATCTCTGCAGCGCTACATCAATCAGGTTTTATGGTAGAATGGCCAGACGGAAGCCACTACTCAGTAAAAGTCACATGAAAGCCCGCTTGGCGTTTGCCAAAAGGCACCTAAAGGACTCTGACCATGAGAAACAAGATTCCCTGGTCTGATGGAACAAAGATTGAACTCTTTGGCCTGAATGTCAAGCATCACGTCTGGAGGAAACCTGGCACCATCCCCATGGTGAAGCATGGTGGTGGCAGCATCATGCTGTGAGAATGTTTTTCAGGGGCATGTACTGGGAGACTAGTCAGGATCGAGGGAAAGATGAACGGAACAAAGTAAAGAGATCCTTGATGAAAACCTGCTCCAGAGTGCTCAAAAACTGACTGGGGAAACAGTTCACCTTCCAACAGGACAACGGCCCTAAGCACACAGCCAAGACAACGACCCTAAGCACACAGCCAAGACAACGCAGAAGTGGCTTTGGGACAAGTCTCAGAATGTCCTTGAGTGGCACAGCCAGAGCCTGGACTTGAACCCAATCGAACATCTCTGGAGGAACCTGAAAATAGCTGTTCAGTGTTGTTCCCCATCCAACTTGACAGAGCTTGAGAGGATCTGCAGAGAATGGGAGAAACTCCCCAAATACAGGTGTGCCAAGCATGTAGCGTCATACCCAAGAAGACGAGACTGTGATCGCTGCCAAAGGTGCTTAAACAAAGTACTGAGTAAAGGGTTTGAATATTTATGTGAATGTGATATTTCAGTTCTTTATTTTTAATAAATTAGCTACAATTTCTAAAAAACGTTTTTTTGCTTTGTCATTATGGGGTATTATGTGTAGATTGATGAGGGAATTTTTTGTTGAATAAGGTTGGAACCTAACAAAATTTAGAAAAAGTCTGAATACTTTCCGAATGCACGAAGTATACATATGTATATTTTGTGTACAAAGTGTATATGTGTTGTATTGTGCAGGACACACTTGAAAGAGACCTAGATCTCAATGTCTTCCCTGATAAAATAAAGGTCACATAAATAAAGTCACCTGTTGTATCCGGCACGTGACAAACTTTGATTTAGATTTGACGAGGGTATCTTTATTTTACGAGGTAAGTTGACTGAGAACACATCATTTACAGTAATACCCCGGGGAATAGTTACAGGGGAGAGGAGGGGGGATGAATGAGCCAATTGTAAGCTGGGGATGACCGTGATGGTATGGGGGCCAGATTGGGAATTTAGTCAGGACACCGGTTTAACGTCCCATCTGAAAGACGGCACCCTACACAGGGCAATGTTCCCAATCACTGCCCTGGGGCATTGGAATATTTGTTTTTAGAGCAGAGGAAAGGGTGCCTCCTACTGGCCCTCCCAACACCACTTCCAGCAGCACCTGGTCTTCCATCCAGGGAACAACCCTGCTTACCTTCAGAAGCAAGCCAGCAGTGGGATAGAGGGTCGTATGAAACATGGTGAAGCCCTTTTCAGTCTCTCAGCCTTTTGACAAATGGCATCTGTCTGCCATTCTCTCCTCGGGTATAACTGACCTTGGGTCCGGAAGAACTCCTGGCCCTAGTTATACATAAACGTGTGTGTTGAGTGAGAGATATATGCACAAACCAAAAGTGGCCTTGGTTGGACTTGTAAGGCAATCTTTATTGCATATGAATGACAGGACCTGACATTGCCTCCCTTCAATTTTGACATGTATCTGTGCTGTGTGTATAAGACAGTGATAAAACCAGTTTACAGTACATGGCGTTGATCTGCGGGGCTCCTCTGTTAGTCTGCCATGATGTTCAATATAAACCCCTTTTGTAGCATACGTGTTGTCTGTTGAAAGCTCCTCACAGTCTTCCAATATAAAGAATACTAGGTAACACTCTACTTAAAGCACTTTACATTCGGTAGATGACCAATATGACTGCCATACCAGACTAAAACCAGCTGCAATAACTCATTATGACACCTCATATGTCAGTGTTATGACAGTGTTACGCAGGCCTTATGACTGAGGTTCAAGCAAAGTGTTACTGAACAGAACAGAGCCTGATCAACCTGGGCTTTTCCTTCACAAATGAACAGTTTCATACAACTTTATATATATGACACATGGTTTCCAGACTATAAACATTGCGGTCGTAAAACAGTTCAACGTTATTGGTTCACCTGGCATACAGAAGTGCTTTGTAGGACCCCTGAAGAGTAGGCTATCCACTTCAGGGGCCCTAGAGTGTTCCTCTTCACACAGGTCTGCACTATCTGTACCTGAGGCAGATCATACAGATTTTAACTAACTACAAGCGACATCTACATAGCAGCAAAAAAAAAAATGCCTTTTCGGAGCACAAACAAGGAGACGTGAGGAAACCAACGGTCGGACGTACTAGACCATTGCATGTGCTCAAAGTTTGCACCTGTTATTTCCCACAGATAATATAAAACGTTAAGGGTGAACAGAAGGTAAAACAAAGAATACGAGAACGATAATATTACAAAAAAATGAGGTTCAATAATTTCATGTTTCTAGGCATTTGTCTTTTATTTCTTTGTGAAAACAACAGGTGCAAACGGGCACTGGTGAGAGCTCAGTAAATCCTGTGTGTTGACCCTCTGTACAGACAGACTGCAGATATGTCACTCCTACACATGAAATGTACATTGAGTTTCCCCAGATGATTCCTGTATGGAAACAATCTTTACGATACAGTTGATCCTCATATGGTTACATTTTGTTCTGACAAAACAAGACTTCCATGCCTGAACAAGCCTAACACTCAGAGCCTTGAGGGATGGATCCATGGAGGATCGGAACACGCCAAAACCAACCTCTTTCACACAGCCAGATTATATTCATCCAGGAGTAGGTTTAATTATTGATTCAAGATCTAAAATGAACATAGATGGCATACTTCTGGCCAACAGTCTGAGACTGAAGCTTAGTTAAGTCCAGGACAATTTCAAGAAGCTATGGCCATGAAACCAAATCATCTCGAGTGCAACTTAGTCCAATGGTAGGGTTTAACGTGGGTCAGTGAAACCAACTGATCTGCTTTGGCGACTTAGGCCACATCCCAAATGTACCTCTACCTTCTATAGAAGAGACTAGGGGTCTATTTGGGAATGGGATTCTGTCCCTTGCAGAGAGGCTGTTTAAAATGTTGCTGGAGGGGATTCCAATTAACAACAGCTCTACCAATAAAAGCCCAGTCCAGCACAAGCAAGGGATGTGGCCTAGCCCCACTCTATTGAGTCCTCACGGCAACAGGCACAGCCTGTCCAATGGCATGCACAATGGGTAGAACTTTCTCACCTCTCTCCCCATCTCTCACTCAAAACTAGGTTCACAACACAGTAACGTTTCTGCAAAGCTACTTGGCAACGTGGAAAGTGTATCCACTTCCACATCTCTTTCCATGTCTCACAACGTGCGATCCATTTCATTCTATTCAGCCAAACAAATTCACGTTCCTGATCCTTTCACAGTGGCCGGGCGATTTAGAATACCCAATGCCACTCCATTTCCCATATTCGGATCAATTCTGCTCCAGGATTGGCCAGCGGGCCTGTCAGTCATGTTCATCAGCCCGTCAGTAGGAGGAGATTGAGGAGGCGGGCTGAAGAGAGCCAGAGGAGTTGGAGCGTCTCATGTGAGGGAGAAGGTACGTGTCAGTGCCCAGCTGGTGAACGTCAAATCGATCCTCCTTACGGTAGGCCAGACAGCGTCGGATAAACGCCTGACACACACAGAGAAAGAGAGAGAGGGATGTTAGTTTATAGAATTAGGATCTGCTTATCAAGCTTTGTCTGTACTAGTCACATTGACATGTCCTGACGATTGTACATTTCAAAGTCAACCAATATGTGTACAATTCAGAGGAACACTGAGTATTATTCTCCTTGGCTTGCTAGCCTGTCTCACCTAGGGCTGTGGCGGTCACGAAATTTCATCAGCCGGTGATTGTCAAGCACATAACTGGTCAGTCTCACGGTAATTGACCGTTAATTAACATAAAACACATTTAGCATCTCCTGGCTTCCACAGACTACAAACCATTTTAAAAAGTATAATAAATCTATGTAATATAGCCTACACCATCACAATAAATCCAGCATTTATTTTAGACAGGTCAAAAGAAGCACGATGAAGAAAATGTAGTCTATTACAGAAGAACAGTTGTCCCCATGTTAGGCCCTGATCTGGCTATGGCTGTGGGCTACACTAGCTCATTTAGCAGTCAAGATTCGCTTAGAATTCCGTGGCATTATTTTACAGAATGAAGAACACAATTGAAAACAGCTGAATCAAAAAGAAAGGATATTTTCTCTAAACGACTTGAGTGCACACATGCGGTTATTCTGTGTTGGGCGGTTAATGTAACTTTAGTTGTTCTACAAACGTTGGGCTATATGTTTAGATTTTTTTATACATTGTAAGGCTGCATGATGAGACTAATGATGACTTGAAAGAAGTCACTTGAAAGGCATGAGCTCAGCTTTTTTTTGCGCAGGCTATACACACTTCATCAGTCTCTCATTCACAATTTGACAAGCTTGTAAATGCCTCGAATTTTACAGCGGCATCCCCTTTGTGGCCATAATGAACCCTAGTGCTGCGTTGTGCCCTTCTCCCCAAGTGTGCTGCGCAATCCTCAATCAGCTCTCCGACACGTGATCAGGTCTTTCTCACAGGCTACAAGTGAAGACAAACACATCGGGGACACAACTGTGCACGTCCTTATCCAATTCCGAGGTGCATATTGAAGATATTGGGTGAACTGTCCACATTTACTTTTCGTCAGCCAACAAGATGAGTAGGCCTAACGAACAGCAAAAGCCCTAATCTGGCCTTCCGGGTGGCGCAGTGGTTAAGGGCGCTGTACTGCAGCGCCAGCTGCGCCATCAGAGTCCCTGGGTTCGCGCCCAGGCTCTGTCGTAACCAGCCGCAACCGGGAGGTCCGTGGGGCGACGCACAATTGGCCTAGCGTCGTCCGGGTTAGGGAGGGCTTGGTCGGTAGGGATCTCCTTGTCTCATCGCGCACCAGCGACTCCCGTGGCGGGCCAGGCGCAGTGCGCGCTAGCCAAGGTTGCCAGGTGCACGGTGTAGCCTCCGACACATTGGTGCGGCTGGCTTCCGGGTTGGATGCGTGCTGTGTTAAGAAGTATGGTTGTGTATCGGAGGACGCATGACATTCAACCTTCGTCTCTCCCGAGCCCGTACGGGAGTTGTAGCAATGAGACAAGATAGTAGTACAACAATTGGATACCATGAAATTGGGGAGAAAAAGGGGTAAAAATGATTTTTTTTTTATAAAGCAGGGCTTTTTTTTATACTATCCCCCATAGTACAAAAGTCGACGTATTCTATTCGGTACCAGAAATAAATATTCCAAACTGACTGGGACAGTTGTGGGATGCGATAGATCGCAAATTAATACAACCACTAGCATCAAAAAAACGTTTAATGCAATGTGGCTGACACAACAGATCAGAACGTTTAGCTTCAAATGTTGATAAACTATTAGAATATTTCTTCACATTATAAGTGCAGCAATGCGCACATGGTAGAAGGCTATAAGCGCAAATGTTCCATTAGCGGAAAACATCAAAAGTGAACGCAAATGCGATTATGCATGTAATGCTTTTATTATTAAGGTTAATTTTTATGGTGAAAATGATCTTCCCCAAACTTGAAACTCACACGCTGCTTACATTTGTATTGATATCAGAGTGATTAGAGGGACAACAGAGTGCCGAGTACCAGGCAGTTAGCCAGTTTGGGAGGCTACTAATGACCATCAGCAGCATCAGTGCTTTGGAGAAGCCTAATTACCGTGACTAAAACAGTCACGTGGAGTTTGACTGCATTCATGACTCGTGACCGCCGGTGTGGCGGTAATACGGTCACCGCAACAGCCCTAGTCTCACCTTGGCCTCTGTGCTGGCCTGGGGCTTGGCAGGGAACTGAACCTCAGTGGCTTTGAGGATGGTGTTCTCCTGAAGAATATCCTGCTGAGACTGGTTGTGGCCAAACGGCTGCAGGAACACACACAAACCAATGTTAGACAAAAAACACAACATAGTCTAATAGGGTCAGATGTTCGCACCTTCAGAAGTGTCACTTCAAAAGGGGCCATAATGAGTGGGCTTACCTTCCGTCCATAGAGGCACTGGAAGAAGATGACCCCGACCGACCAGACGTCCACCTTGTTAGAGATCTTAGGAGGCTCCTTGCCCACCACAAAACACTCTGGGGGAAGGTACCTGGACAAGAGGAATGGGAAAACATGGAAGGCAATATACCCAAGAAAACACTTAATATAACTGTTTGTGTGATGAGTCTCACCAGTATGTGCCAGCTCCCTGTGAGGTGAGGTCCATGCCGTCCACTCCATAGTTGTCATCATCCATGATCTTAGACAGCCCAAAGTCTGTGATCTTTATCTCGCCACACGCGGTCCCATCCACCAGCAAGATGTTACCTGCACAAACGGCAGTGCGTGAGTTGAGCGCGTGTCTGTGCTACATACACAAACATGAGTCTGTGTGTGTGTGTGTACCTGGTTTGAGGTCATAGTGTATGATGGGGGGTTTGATCTCGTTGAGGTATCGCAGGGCGTTGACTATCTGCATGACGATGGACCGCGCCTCCTTCTCGGACATCAGCTTGTTCTGTTTCAGATAGAAGTCCAGGTCGTTCCCCTCACAGAACTCTAAAACCGTACAGAACCTGGGGGGGGGGGGGAAGAGAGAGAAAAAGAAGAGGACAAATGACTCCATTAACAATAAACTAAAAAGGCATCTCAATGGACTAAAATTCCTTCCACTCCACATCTCCTCTCCTTTATCTGCACTGATGTGAAAGAACTGAACTAGGTTTGGGGTAAAAAGAAACTTACGTGTCTGTATCCAGGGAGAAGTAGTCGTAGAGTTTGACTATTCTGGGATGGTCCAGCTGTTTGTGTATCCGATACTCTCTACAGGCATGTCTGGGACAGGAAACAATGTGTGTTTCTAAGTCTGGTCAAATAAATGTTTACCAAAATGGTACAATGTGGGTTGTGAATCCTGCGTCTCATAACAGTGCCTCGTCAGAGCAGATGGGACATACTTGTGGTAGTTCTCCTTCTTCTCCTCTCTCCAGTTCTTGTTGAGCTGGTGGATTTTAACGGCTGCGTAGCGCTGCTCAAACAGGTCAAAGGCCTGAAGAGAGACATCAGAAGCACAGGTACCATATGGATCTAGAATCTGTTAATAATCATTCCCAAGCACATAATAGTAGTCAATCCGTACCTTATAGACCTCACTGAAGCCTCCTCTGCCCAGCAGATACAGCAGCAGGTACCTCTCGTTCAGAGTGGGGTGGTCTTTAAACCTGACAGACATACAGCACAAGCTGAACCATTTCCTTCCTACAACATATAGGGTTTATTTAGCCAAATGACCCCTACAAGAAAGAACGTCATCTTACAAATGCCTAGAAAGTAGTCTATGAACTGGCCAGTTAGCAACACTATAGCTACTGGCCCACGGGTATGTAGGTCCCAGGGTGGGTTTTGCACTGGGGCACAGTGGAGCGGTTAGGTGTTCCTATACGATTGTGTCTTCCTGTCCTGTACTTACGATGAGCTGTCCTCGTTGTTGATCCTCTTCAGCTCTCTGATGTGGAGGTTCCTCACCCGCTCTAACCGTTCCAGCTCTGCCTGGATCTCAGCCTCCTCCTGAGAGACAGTCACTCAGTCAATCGTATTCATTTTGGGATTCGGATCATAGTGGGTTTTTTTTTTATAAACGTGTTTGTGTTCATATTGACTCTGACCTTCTTCAGGTGTCCCAGGCGAAGCTTGAAGATCTCCTCCTGCTCGTGATACTCAGCCAGAGTCAACCTAACAAATGGTTGATTTAAAGTCACTGCACCAACATCGCAACAGTGTGAGTGTGTTTCAGTGGTGGAAAAAGTAGCCAATTGTCATACTTGAGTAAAAGTAAAAAAGATACCTTAATAGAAAAGGACTCAAGTAAAAGTCACCCAGTGAAATCCTACTTGAGAAAAAGTCTAAAAGTATTTGGTTTTAAATATACTTAAGTATCAAAAGTAAATGCAATTGCTAAAATATACTTAAGTATTAAAAGTATAAATCATTTCAAATTCCTTATATTAAGCAAACCAGACGGCACAATCTTTCTTTAAAAATAAAAAGGTAGATAGCCAGGGGCACGGCCCAACACTGACATTTACAAATGAAGCGTGTTTAGTGAGTCCGCCAGATCAGAGGCAGTAGGGATGACCAGGAATGTTCTGTTGATAAGTGTGTGAATTAGACAATTTCCCTGTCCTGCTAAGCATTCAAAATGTAACGAGTACATTTGGGTGTCAGGGAAAATGTATGGAGCAGAAAGTACATTATTCTCTTTAGGAATGTAGTGAAGTAAAAGTAGCCAAAAATATAAATAGGAAAGTGAAGTACAGATACCAAAAAACACCTGACTTAAGTAGTACTAAAGTATTTTTACCTAAGTACATTACACCACTGGTGTGTATGCATCTCTCCATACACATGCATACTTGTATGTACTAGTGTGTGTGTACACTTACATCTGGGGCAGGGAGGGTTTGAGGAAGGGGTCGGGGTCATTGCCGTTGACGACCTTGGTCTTGCGTTGTTTGGGTTCAGAGGTGGTTGCTAGGGAGAGGGAGGGGGAGGAGGGATTGGGGGGCTTCCTCTTGGCCAGCAGCTTCCTCTGACGCTCTATCTCCTCTCTCTGCTGGTTGATACCCTCCTGCTGCCTATACGGAGAAGAAGGTTAAGCTTTTTAGAAGGTAATAAGCGTGGATCGTTTCATTATGCTCTGGAGAGCAACCCCCAAAATATTTTGGGGAATTTTAACCGTTAATTGGTTAGCCGCTGAAAATACATTTGAAATAACGTAATTAAATATGTATCACACGCGCACACCATACAATTATTTTATAAAGACATTGAAAACAGCATTCCTCCACTGTTCTATTTGTTTGCATATCAACGTTGTTTTGCTGTTTAGAAGCCAAACGCACAATCCTAACCCGAGATTCCCTCCTTCAAAGTTTCTAAACAGACAGGGTTCTACACTAACTTTTTCCAATGGTGGCACTGGTGCCATCTTTTTCCAGTCGATTTGGTCGCACCAATTAGTTTCTAAAAAAATATGTATAATTGATCATGGTCTGGCCTGTCCCATAAGATGCCTGCCTGCATTCCATACAGAACCAGGCTAATAATGACTAGCCATCTTTTAAATTAGCATGCCGTGTTCTTAAATTGATTTGGATAGATTTACTCTAACAGCAAAGAAAAGATACTTCAAATAAAAGTGCAAAATGTATTTATTGATCCCCCAAACTCAACTCTGGACCTCGAAGCCAGTTCCACTGCTTGTTTTCATTGTTCCACTCTAATCACGGACTGACTTAGACCTGGGACACCAGGTGGGTGCAATTAATTAATCAGGTAGAACAGCAATCCAACAGGCTCCCAACGAGCAAGTGATTTTATTTGGCCCCCAAAGTTGAGGAAAATAATAAATTAAAGACTGTAAAAACACCAGTAAATCTCCAAGTGATTTTAATTTCAGAAATCTGTTCCAAAGTATTCCCTCGCATAATAAGAGTGATGTGTGTCTGAAATGTTTTAGTTAAATATTAAATCTGTTTGGGCTTCTTGCAGTCTACAAATTTTCTGTACTTTTTTTTCAGTCCCCCGACCATCTGCTCAATAAATTAAAAAAATTGTCCCGCAGCTGAATCCTGTTGATGATCCCTGTCGTAGGGTAAGTGATGAACACCCCTGCTCTAGAGGGTAGAATTAGAAAAAATATATACTTCATAGCGAAACGATACCACGGCAAAAACAAAGTGGGGGAGAACAGTTATTTCCCCCAGTTCTTCACCCCCCCCCACTCAATTTCGTGATATCCAATAGTTAGTCTTCTCCCATCACTGCAACTCCTTTACGGACTCGGGAGAGGAAGGTCGAGAGCCATGCGTCCTCCGAAACACGACCCTGCCAAGCCAAACTGCTTCTTGACACACTGCTCGCTTAATCAGGGGACCATTTTTGTGCATTTACCCTTTCATTTAGGTGCGCACCAGCCAGACTGTTGTGTTCGGCTAGCAGCGTTTCTGTAGCCATAGGCGGCGCGTTTCAAGTTTGGGGAAGCTAATGACATTTTTTTTTGCATTCCATGCATCATCGCATTTGTAGGTTTATTTAAGATGGCCTACTATTCCTAACGTGACGAGTAGATTGATAGTCATCATTTACACAAATAATATAACTCGATGACTGTTCGCAAAAAAATACAGTTCAATGCATGGCTGAGCGTGTAGTGGCGTAGAATTGGCCAAGGCTACCTCAGATACGTTCCTTGGCCTTATAGAAACACATTTCATACAATTCTACTACACCATCGGTACTCAAGGACTATTTGTGAAGGTCCCAGTCACACAGGTCCAGTCACCTAGGTGGCAAAGGTCGACGTGGATATGGTCATTTATCGACGTAGTAACAAACTCCCACCTTGCAACACATGCGATTCCAAAACTGTTCACACCCCTCTTATTGGCGGAGAGAACATTTTCCCAAAATATATATATTTTTTTACGACCTTTACAACCAATAAAACACTTGTCACACTGCCAAGTCAAACGGTCTCAAATGCGACTGTATTGGTCACAGTACGGAGCCAAGAACAGATGTTCATCGCTGCCAGATTTGGAACCGCTCGCATAAGGTGCACTGTTTAGAACAGTGTTTTCATGATAATTGCATTTTGGCGAATGTCTGAAATGTTTTACAGCAGTTGTATGTTCAATGACATAGCCGTTTGAATGGGAGTCGATTGGCTTGCTACTGTTGCATGTTTCAATGAACCTTTAAATGAAAAAATGTCTGTTCCTTGTATGCACGCAAAGTTTTTTTTGTTGGTCACCTCATACTATTTGGAAGAAATGTAACCGCCTGTTAACCGGTTAAAGAGGGTTGGTTAGACGGCAGCAAAATTGACTTAAATGTGCATCCCTAATGTAAATACATGTTGCTTCGTGAAGTGTGCGTGTTCTCACTTGACAAGGTTCTGGAATGCGTATCCGTCGGTCCACTGTTCAGTGTAGGAAGCTCCATGTCTTACGGTGGTGAAGTGACCCAGTCTCAGACGGTCCTGCATGCTCTTCTCTCTGCACGACTGTTTCTCCTGGGTGCTCTATAAAAAAAACACACGGGTTAACATGCAAGTTCATCCCGACACGTCAGAAACAAGAGCAAACACAAACTGTGTACCTTCTCGATGAGCAGCTTCTTGCTCATAGTGATGCATTTGTTCAGTCTCTCCTTGTATTTCTCCAGTAGTTTCTGCTGTTCATCAATCTGTCGCCTCAGGTCACAGTTAGCCTACAAGAAAAACAACAATAGATGATCAATACACAACCTATAAGTATCCCCTGTAGTACCCTAACTAGCACGTAAACTCACCCTGAGCAGGTCATCGATGCGTCCCTCCTTCTTCTCCAGGTCCAGACTCTTGTTGCTCTCCAGAGCAGCAAGCTTCAGACCTGTCAACTCCGTCTGGGTAGAGAAAGTAAGAGGAAGGTGTTTGACATGTGAGGAGCAAGAGAAGTAGATGTGCGAAGAGTATGAGGAAAGAAAGAGTCTTGTTCCCTGGTCGAGGAAGACGTGGATGTCGATTATGGTGGCAGCCCCCCCCCCCTCCCACCTCTGATTCAGAGGGGTTGGGTTAAATACTGAAGACACATTTCAGTTGTACAACTGACTAGGTATACCCCCTTTCCCTATCTTACCTGCACACACTTGCTGGCGCAAGCTTTGTAGTTCATCAGCGGATCGCCAAAACACAGACCAGTGGGAGAGGAACTGTTCTGTCGGATCTATAGACAACACACATACAACATTGTTCTAAACAATGTGATAGAACGCCGAAGCCTACAATTCTTCTACAGCGTGGGTGTATACATACGATAGAGCCTGGTGCAGAGTGAGCTCCGTGGTGTGAGTTCTGTGGTGAGCGGAGGACCTGTGGTAGAGCCCTCACTGGACTGGAGCCATTCCCCCCATGGAACTACACACAGGAAATAGCAGGGTGAGGAAAGGGAAGTGACATCTACATATAGCCCAGCAATAGCAGAGTGCCTCAACAAGGAAAATTCAGACTGTCAGTCAATCACAATCTGCTTAATCAATCATTAAACCCCCCCAACCCAATCAGGTTATCACCGCCATGGAGAACTCAGAGTTACATTTGAACAAGGAGACTGAAACAATTACATTATAGGACACTCACATCAAAGTAGTCACTGATCTTGGGCCCCCGTGTGGAAGTCTTCCCTGTAGGAGAGGAGAGCCGATAGCCTGGGTTAGCAATGCATAACACAGCATAGCAGATAGAGGTTAGAACAACTCAGGGACTAGGGGTGTGAAAACCAAAACAAATGTTTTCCCCGCCCCCCACAAAATTTAAATGTCAGGGCAGTTATTACATGTTATTTTCCATGTTATAACCGAACTGGAAGATAGGCCATAAAGGTCTGGGGAAAGTTGTGTCATTTAAAGGTAGACTCAGCAATATGAAGTAGATGCAGAAAGTAAACAGCATAGTGGATCAATTTCCGCAAAAACTAAGAGCGATGAAGCACGATGCTCAACTTCTCCGCCGTATTGTTTGGTGCCCTGTCTACCATGCTGTGAACAGCGTGAAGCGAACACGGGCACATGCGCAGATACTGTTTGTGACCGTGTGAGAGCGAAGTGTTGCATCTCACTCAATATCCTAGCCTATTCATTGATGATAGGCCATGCTTTACTGAAGTTGCGAGACATTCCAAAAATATTATGGGATACAGCTTTCGATTGCCGATAGACAGGCCTAGTGCACGGTTCTGACGGTCTGCTGGCCGACCTGCCTATACTGTGCCCCGCCTCACTCTTTCTGTCCCCCACTAGCTCGGTAATAAAGATGTGTGTTTGTGTTCTCGGAAGTACGGCAACTAATCAGTCCCCTCTGTTCCAAAATTACTGAATCTTAGGAGTCGATTCCAATTGGAAATAGGAGCTGGCACCAGGAGTCAACATGAAAGTCGAGGAATCAATTGCTTTGGAGTCGACTCTCCACCACCACGTCATCGTTGTTAACAGTTGGAAAAATGGCAGAGAAAGGCAAGCGGTAGCACCAAAGCTCTGCATGGCAATAGTTTGAGAAGGGTTACTTCGGGATTTTGGCAAAGGCAATTATATCTACTTCCCCAGAGTCAGATGAACTCGTGGATACCATTTTTATGTCTGTGTCCAGTATGAAGGAACTTTGAGGTGGAATTGAGATACAGTAATGGTAGTAAAGGTGCAATGCATAACCATCTGAAGGGGAACGCACTGTGAGACCCAAACCGTTGCTGGCAGCGGCATTGTGAAATCAGGTGGCATTTTATAAATATTATAAACCTTTTAACGGAAAACCGATAAAAACATGGTAATTTAAACATGAAGAAAAAAATACTATACATTTGTCACATACCCATCAGGGACCTCACAACAAAATGAAATAACGGCACTGTGTCACCTTCTTGAACGGAGAGTGATAACCCGTGACATTAAGAACACGGGGGGGGGGGGGCCCAAATAGGGATAGGGAGGATGCGAGGGAGTGAAATCAAGCAGAATCAAAAATCCTTTCAAAACCTGACCAGATCCTTCCTCTCCAGTTCATGAGTGTTATTATGTTGGGTATGCGTCATACCTTGGCTGCTCTCAGAATGGGTGTCAGCTTTCCTTTTCCTTCCTCTGGACGACTCAGAGGGCTTCTTCTCAGGGGTCTGAGAATAAACAAACACTAAATCACTTTTCTGACACTTGCGTGTCCAATAAGAAAGAGTGCGTTTGTGGGTGGGGGGAGGGACAGAACAGTAGGAAGAGTACGTACAGAGTATGCAGGAGAACTCCCTCTCTTCATATCAGAGTTCTAGGGAGAGAAAGATACCATAGAAAGAGAGTCAGGAGGGGGTGAGAAAGGGAGGAAAGTGAGAGAGAGGCGGGTCATGCAAGTACAAACAAAGATAATCTAATTCTCCTGATTAACGGTTCATTGTTCCAAAAATAAAAATGGATACATACATAAAATGCCTGCCCTCTTGTCTCCACACAAACAAAATGGTGTATTTTCTTAAACCAGAGAATTAGCCACCTATGTCCGTAATATGGTGAGACATCTAATCATTCAAACTAGGACAGCGGCCTCCCTCACTGCCAGCGCCTCTGCATAGCGTGTGTGTCTCACCTCTGACTCCTTGTCACTGGAGGAGCCCAAACTGCCATAGCTGTTGTTGGAGCACTCGTTGGCCAGACCCTAGATATACAGAGAAATCAAGCACAGTTGTTATAGTGTGCTGTGTTCTTTTTGTGTGTGCCTTTCAAATTTTTTTTTAAAGTGTGTCTGGTATGAGTAAAACCATGCATGTGTGTATTGATGATTGAGATAGTTTCGCGTTGTGAGTTTCACCTTGGCCCCCCCGCTGGTGCTGCCGGTGCTCCCTACTGTGTTGCCGCTGACCCCGCCCATGAACCTGGCCTCCAGAAGCTCCTGCCTGCGAGGGTCCAGGCTGTGCAGCTCCTCCATGGGGCCTACACAACAACATAAGATAAAGCTATATATGGCTATGTAAGGATACAGCAAACTGCATCAGATACATCACACTACCGCCCACTTCTGATAAGAGCACATTGGATAAGTGCAAACTGTGTGAGTGCAGTGCATTTCACCACTCCCACATCAACAACACAGTTACTTAGTCTGTGTCTATCTGCATGCTCTATAATATGTATTTAGTGAACACCTTATGGACAGCACCAAGCTTTCGCATGCATGTATCAGGTGTCAAAACTGAATGTTAGGCTGTAAGACCACTACTGGACAAGCAAGAGTTTCTGATTCAACAGCTGAGCTGCGGGTGTGAACTTTGTCCCCATCAATCACCAAAACATGGAATGTCTGACACACAACCCCAGCCTTATGAGGTTCAAGTAAAGAGAAACCAGACAGCAGTAATAAAACATTGACAAGCACTGTAAATATGGCCACGGGAATACCACATCCAGGCCTGATCTTGATCCCGGTCCAAAGCATAATTAGCTACATGGTTATTTCCATCCCAAATTGGAATAGTTAGCAACACTAAGAAATGTGACACGCTAAGTAGCCTTTGTGACAAACTTCCGTTCTCGGGATGACAGAGTCACGGGCTTTAGTTCTGATGCCGACAACAGTCTGTTCTTGTTCAGATGTTGAAGTGATCAGAATAGAAACTTTGATAACGGAAAGTGTTGTTCCTAGTTGATTATTAGAAGTCGTTTGAATGCATCATAACTCACTGGATTCGTTTAGACTTGTAGTAGCCCTGCTGTTTGACAGAAGGCCAAAGGCATTCAACAACCCACAGCTGTTTAGCTACAAGTGATGACTAGTCTCTGCAACATTGCTAACCTAGCTACTATAAGTAGTTACATAAATGACAACTCCTTGGTCATCTAACGTTATGTATGGTCTAGCCTGTTCCTACTTATTTTCCACTCAACCGGTCTGCTCCTGTCTGAATATTCCATTGCTAATGCTCTCCATTGCTCTACTGTAACTGAGCGCTGACACCTATTGAAGCTAGCTAGTAGCTAACGCTGGCTAGCTACTGTACTGACTAACTGTTCGGCCATCAATTGACATCCATAAATCCGTCGAATTGGGGCGATATAAGTGGAAACAGTGCGCATTTCCCATCGAACAGACTTCGACGAATGCCATTGTTGATGAATTACCTTCCTTCTTGGCGGTCGCCGTTATGTGTTGTTGAGAAATCGTTGGGGACGAGGATAGCTGCTGCGACCAAGATGGCGTCGCCTCCAAACTTCCACCACCACTTCCACTGTTACTTTGGACACTCATTAAGCCACTTTACAAGCTAGAGATCAAGCAGGCACACGGGCGTCCGTGTAAATCCGAAAACCCAAACTTGCATACACCAGCAGCCACCTGCTACATAGCCACAGCAGTCAATCTAATTTTGCACATTTTGTAAACATATTTTTCAGCAGGGTAGTAACATGCTAGGATAAAATGTAACCTTTGCATCGATCGCGCGGCTGTCAGCATCAGTTCCCGAACAGGGCTTCAACAGTCACTAGTACCCACGAGTATTCTGCCAGCAGCACAGACAATGACGTCACTTTCGTATGGTAATGAGGAAGCCTTCAAAATAAAACCCCGCATTTCACATTGTGGGAATGTGGATAAATCATTCCAAAGATATATAATTTGAATAAATGGGCGTTTCTATTGTGATAAAAATAAAATACGAGTAATCTATGAATTTCTTTTTTTTAAATATGGTTTAAAAATGTGTTTACCAATAATGAAAAAATACAATGTTGACACTGGTATGTTGAGAATATTGAGCTGTAGAGAGAACTTTTCTACCTGGTGGAAAATACTCAGTAGGGTCTGCTGGCCCACAATGCAATACACTGTAATAGACTGTACGTGGGATACATATTGGCTTGTAGAGATAGCTGAGACAGGTAGAAAAGCTAATGTGGGGTGGGAAATGCTCAGTAGGGTCTCTACTAACCAAATGTCATTTTGGAGGGGCACTGTGTTAAATACATATGCATTTAGTGCTGCACGTTATATTCATTCCAAAACAATACATAAATGTACTGTTGTTGTGTTGAATATCAGTTGTAAAGACAAAATACTTTAACACTTTTTTTCTTACCTTGTTTTGCTAGCACAGACTAGAATATGTTCCGGGATTTATCCAATGGCATTGAGAAGTATACCACCCATATCAATAAGTGTATCGACAACGTTATCCCCAAAGTGACTGTACGTACATATCCCAACCAGAAGCCATGGAATACAGGCAACATCCGCACCGAGCTAAAGGCTAGAGCTGCCACTTTCAAGGAGTGGGACACTAATCCGGACACTTATAAGAAATCCCGCTATGCCCTTAGATGAACCATCAAACAGGCAAAGCGTCAATACAGGACTAAGATCGAATCCTACTACACTGGCTCGGACGCTCGTCGGATGTGGCAGTGCATTTAACTATTCAAATCAAATGTTATTATTGGTCATATTCTCATGGTTAGCAGCTGTTAATGCGAGTGCAGTGAAAAGCTTGTGCTTCTAGTTCCGACAGTGCAGTAATATCTCACAAGTAATCTAACAAATTCACAACAACTACAGTGCCTTGCGAAAGTATTCGGCCCCCTTGAACTTTGCGACCTTTTGCCACATTTCAGGCTTCAAACAAAGATATAAAACTGTATTTTTTTGTGAAGAATCAACAACAAGTGGGACACAATCATGAAGTGGAATGACATTTATTGGATATTTCAAACTTTTTTAACAAATCAAAAACTGAAAAATTGGGCGTGCAAAATTATTCAGCCCCCTTAAGTTAATACTTTGTAGCGCCACCTTTTGCTGCGATTACAGCTGTAAGTCGCTTGGGGTATGTCTCTATCAGTTATGCACATCGAGAGACTGAAATCTTTTCCCATTCCTCCTTGCAAAACAGCTCGAGCTCAGTGAGGTTGGATGGAGAGCATTTGTGAACAGCAGTTTTCAGTTCTTTCCACAGATTCTCGATTGGATTCAGGTCTGGACTTTGCCATTCTAACACCTGGATATGTTTATTTTTGAACCATTCCATTGTAGATTTTGCTTTATGTTTTGGATCATTGTCTTGTTGCAAGACAAATCTCCGTCCCAGTCTCAGGTCTTTTGCAGACTCCATCAGGTTTTCTTCCAGAATGGTCCTGTATTTGGCTCCATCCATCTTCCCATCAATTTTAACCATCTTCCCTGTCCCTGCTGAAGAAAAGCAGGCCCAAACCATGATGCTGCCACCACCATGTTTGACAGTGGGGATGGTGTGTTCAGCTGTGTTGCTTTTACGCCAAACATAACGTTTTGCATTGTTGCCAAAAAGTTCAATTTTGGTTTCATCTGACCAGAGCACCTTCTTCCACATGTTTGGTGTGTCTCCCAGGTGGCTTGTGGCAAACTTTAACTGACACTTTTTATGGATATCTTTAAGAAATGGCTTTCTTGCCACTCTTCCATAAAGGCCAGATTTGTGCAATATACGACTGATTGTTGTCCTATGGACAGAGTCTCCCACCTCAGCTGTAGATCTCTGCAGTTCATCCAGAGTGATCATGGGCCTCTTGGCTGCATCTCTGATCAGTCTTCTCCTTGTATGAGCTGAAAGTTTAGAGGGACGGCCAGGTCTTGGTAGATTTGCAGTGGTCTGATACTCCTTCCATTTCAATATTATCGCTTGCACAGTGCTCCTTGGGATGTTTAAAGCTTGGGAAATCTTTTTGTATCCAAATCCGGCTTTAAACTTCTTCACAACAGTATCTCGGACCTGCCTGGTGTGTTCCTTGTTCTTCATGATGCTCTCTGCGCTTTTGACAGACCTCTGAGACTATCACAGTGCAGGTGCATTTATACGGAGACTTGATTACACACAGGTGGATTGTATTTATCATTAGTCATTTAGGTCATCATTGGATCATTCAGAGATCCTCACTGAACTTCTGGAGAGAGTTTGCTGCACTGAAAGTAAAGGGGCTGAATAATTTTGCACGGCCAATTTTTCAGTTTTTGATTTGTTAAAAAAGTTTGAACTATCCAATAAATGTCATTCCACTTCATGAGTGTCCCACTTGTTGATTCTTCACAAAAAAATACAGTTTTATATCTTTATGTTTGAAGCCTGAAATGTGGCAAAAGGTCGCAAAGTTCAAGGGGGCCGAATACTTTCGCAAGGCACTGTACCTTATAGACACAAATGTAAAGGGATGAATAAGAATATGTACATTTACATATATGGATGAGCGATGGCAGGGCAGCATAGTCAAGATGCAGTAGATGGTATAGAATACAGTATATACATATGAGATGAGTAATGTAGGATATGTAGACATTATTAAAGTGGCGTAATTTAAAGTGACTAGTGATACCTTTATTTAATCCATTCATTAATTTATTAAAGTGGCAAGAGATTTGAGTCTGTATGTTGGCAGCAGCCACTATATGTTAGTGATGGCTGTTTAACAGTCTGATGGCCTTGAGATAGAAGCTGTTTTTCAGTCTCTCGGTCCCTGCTTTGATGCACCTGTACTGACCTCGCCTTCTGGATGATAACGGGGTGAAAAGGCAGTGGCTCAGATGGTTGTTGTCCCTGATGATCTTTTTGGCCTTCCTGTGACATCGGGTGCTGTAGGTGTCCTGGAGGGCAGGTAGTTTGCCCCCGGTGATGCATTGTGCAGACCGCACTACCCCCTGGAGAGCCTTGCAGTTGTGGGCCAGAGCAGTTGCCGTACCAGGCGGTGAGACAGCCCGACAGGATGCTCTCGATTGTGCATCTGTAAAAGTTTGAGAGTGTTGTAGGTGACAAGCCAAATTTCTTCAGCCTCCTGAGGCGCTGTTGCGCCTTCTTCACCACGCTGTCTGTGTGGGTGGACCATTTCAGTTTGTCCATGATGTGTACGCAGAGGAACTTAAAAACTTTTCACCTTCTCCACTACTCTCCCGTCGATGTGGATGGGGGGGGGGATGCTCTCTCTGCTGTTTCCTGAAGTCCACGATCATCTCCTTTGTTTTGTTGACGTTGAGTGAGAAGTTATTTTCCTGACACCACACTCCGAGGGCCCTCACCTCCTCCCTGTAGGCAGTCTCATTGTTGTTGGTAATCAAGCCTACCACTGTAGTGTCTGCAAACTTGATGATTGAGTTGGAGGCGAGCCACACAGTCATGGGTGAACAGGGAGTACGGGAGAGGGTTGAGAATGCACCCTTTCGGGGCCCCAGTGTTGAGGATCAGCGGTGTGGATGATGTTTTCTATCCTCACCACCTGTCGGCGGCCCGTCAGAAAGTCCAGGACCCAGGGTCTCGAGCTTAATGACGAGTTTGGAGGGTACTGTGATGTTAAATGCTGAGCTGTAGTCAATGAACAGCGTTCTTACATAGGTATTCCTCTTGTCCAGATGGGATTGGGCAGTGTGCAGCGTAATGGCGATTGCGTTATCTGTGGACCTATTGGGGTGCTAAGCAAATTGGAGTGGGTCTAGGGTATCAGGTGGGGTGGAGGTGATATGATCCTTGACTAATCTCTCAAAGCACTTCATGATGACAAGTGAGTGCTACAGGGCGGACTACAAAGGGAAACCCAGCCGCAAGCTGCCCAGTGACGTGAACTTACCAGACGAGCTAAATGCCTTTTATGCTCGCTTCGAGGCAAGCAACACTGAATCATACATGAGAGCACCAGCTGTTCCACACGACTGTGTGATCACGCTCTCCAAAGCCGATATGAGCAAGACCTTTAAACAGGTCAACATTCACAAGGCCGCAGGGCCAGACAGATTACCAGGATGTGTACTCAACTGGCAAGTGTCTTCACTGACATTTCAACCTCTCCCTGCACGAGTCTGTAATACCTACATGTTTCAAGCAGACCACCATAGTTCCTGTGCCCAAGAAACCACCCCAGTCATAGACTGTTCTCTCTACTACCGCATGGCAAGCGGTACCAGAGTGCCAAGTCTAGGACAAAAAGGCTACAACAGTTTTTACCCCCAAGCCATAAGACTCCTGAACAGGTAACCAAATGGTTATCTGGACTATTTGCATTGTGTGCCACCCCCAACCCCTATCTTATATGCATAGTCACTTTAATGATACCTACATGTACATACTACCTCAATAAGCCTGACTAACAGGTGTCTGTATATAACCATGCTACTCCTTTTTCAAATGTCTTTTTACTGTTGTTTTGTTTCTTTACACACACACACTTTTTTTCGCACCATTGGTTAGAGCTTGTAAGTTAGCATTTCACTGTAAGGTGTGTATATAGGCTTTTGTATATATACACACACCTGTTGTATTCGGCGCACGTGACAAATTAACTTTGGTTTGGTGTAGTCAGACGTGAATGTGACTCACGTTAGTGATTAGTGCTAACTATCTAACGTTAAATATCCATGCCCTGGTGGACTAGTTAGCATGTCACCAACAGTGGGGTCTGGGGAAAAGGTTGAATAAACTAACGATGAGTTAACTTACCTAGCTAACTAAACGTTAGATAAATATCCCTGCCCTAGTGGGCTAAAATTAGATAGCATGTCACCACATGGAAAAGTTTGACTACACGAACGGTGAGCTAATATTAACTAGCTAGCTAGCTCATAAAGGACTTGTGGGCTCAATGTTTTCCCATACAAAACACAAACGGTTTTGTTCCACAAGTGCATCTGTTGTACATGACTAAACAAATTACCTGTGAAGTCAGTTATACATGTCAGCGGGGTTGGAAATTAAGCTAACCAGAGGCTAGTACTTTTTAGATAGAGCTAGTAAACAATGTGCCAAACTAGCCTGACAGCAGTGAAATTTTGCCTTTACAAACATTGCACGCCAAAGATTTAGAACTTGAATGTTACCCAGGCTAGTAGAAATTGTGATCTGCTGGCAAGTGCCCAAAATCCTTATGTTCCATCCCTGTATGTCAGTCCCTTTCAGATGATCCCCCATATCATTGTTGGTCTTTCTCAGTGACCTCACAGCTGAGGCTTTCCTTTAGAGAATTAGAATCAGAAGTACAGTCATATAACTTGTCACAATACTTCACCTCTTCTGTGAGGAGATGCACTCAGACCAGCCTTTTTGATTGAACTTATGTTAACTAGATTACTTAAGTTGGCTGCTTTGACCAAAACTTGAACGTAACATAACCTATTGTTTGTGTATGATCTTTATTCATTGTTCACTTGTTTTTCAACAATGTCAGGTCCCGGTAGGGATGACTGGGGCCTTTAGCAAGTAAGACAAAGGGGTAGAGAAATCATTTGAACATCACAGATATAAAAATTCCCACTGTGCCCATGATAAAGTTAACTACATTTATTTAGTTGGCTGCTTTTGAGCAAAACTTGTACGACCTACAGTATGTGGAATATTTTTGGACCTTTGACTCCCTGAAAACAGGCACTGACAGAATGAGCAATAGGAGTCTGTCAGAGGTCATCACACTGGATGGTTCCAGTAAGGATGGTCTTCAAAGAGTTGGTAAGATCCTCCCTGAAATAGAAATTGTATTAGAAATAACCACCAGGGACACCTGAAGTCAATATTAAAATGAATAATTCTTTATTATCAGCAAGCTGGAGAGGTTCCAACAAACTTAATGCACCATAGTAAACGTCAGTTGGGAGCTCCTCCGGGGCAGTCCCGTTAGTTCTCTTATATACTGCTTACACAGACAAGCCATATTTGCATGATTTACATTATTCATTACTGCACTTGGTTGGGCACAGGTGGCTTCCTCCACTCGCATTTCACATCCTTGCGGCCGATATTATGAAACTACAAAATAGGCTACAGGAAGGATGTTAAGTGCCACATGCCTTTCAATGCATGACTTTGAACACCTTCAAATACATTTGTTGTAAGAAACGTGCTATATAAATACAGTTTGATTTGATTGATGACATAACAGCCGTAGAATATTTAATAAACTGTACTTTCAAATGAGTACAAGTGCAGTTTTTCCATGAACGTCTAATGATCACTTGGGATTTTATCACTTGATATATAAATCATATAGTGGGAAGGATCCTATAAATCAAGACTGTGTGAATGCATGTACCACTCCGAATAAATACATACTGTGCCTTTGAAGATTTGTCTCTGGTCATGAAACTACAATACAGGATGGATGTCTACAAGTCAATTCAATAGATTTTTACATTAATTCTCATCAATGACAACATTCTAGAACAGAGTTATCACTCATCTAAGTCTGGTATCTGGGGTAATCTGGTTAATGCTCTTTCCTTGTAGAATGTTGATGTCACGAGATGGATAAGTGGGTGGTGGGGCTGGTGTGATCAGACGCACCTACAGCGAGTTGGCTAAATCAGACAGGTAGCTGGGGATTGGCTGTAATTTTTAAAAGCCTGGTGTTTGGGCCTGGGCGTTGAGGGGAGAATGTCTCTCCGTGGGTGTTCATGTCTGGTCTATTTTGGGTGATTGCTCAGGACCAGAAGTCTTACTGGTGAATTTGAGTGAGGAAGTGGGTGGCTGTGCTAACAAGGAATTGGGACTGTGGAGTTGAGTGGTGATCTGAAAGCAGAGGACCGAGAGAGGCATTGGTACAACACACATCCAGGAGCTTTAGCACCGCCAATTAAGGGACGTGATTCTTCCTGTGTTTCCCTTACATTACTCTCTCGCTCTCTGGGCTGTTTTGCCACGCCACTGAAAGCCACCATTGTTGGCAGGTTTTCCTGCTGTCTGTATTCCTCTCGTTTAACACCGGAGGCAGGGCCATCGGTGACGTCGCCAAGCAGAGTCTCAGACTGGGCTCGTTCCAGGAGAGGGAGCTGTGCGGATCTGGATATCGCCACAGAGACAATTATTTTATTTTTCTTTCTCGTCGGGCCCTAGACATCGAGAACCTATCCGCAACCTTTAGTAAGAATATTTAAAGATAAATACACAACACAGAGAACTAAAGATCAATGGAACTAGTTTTTCAGTTCAAAACCTATTTAGAATCTGGGTAGAGGTTCCAGTCCAGGACTCATAGCTACATGTGGCAAATTCTCATTCGTCCAAATTGTCTATACATTGAGCCTGGAATGGGATACTTGGCATTTAGCCCAATTTTACTGCAAAGAATTTTAATTGGTCAACCATATATTTTTCCCTCCCTAATTTGCTTTGGGGTCTGTGCTATTGAAGAATAACATCAACTGCTAACACATTGCTGGGTGAGTCTAGACCTATATCATTTCAAATAACTAAATCAGGTTTATTTAAGAGCATGCAATGAGTTACGTGTCTGGGACATATAGGGGTCCTCTGTTAAAGCCCTCAGTTAAAATAAGCCATAATTGATTACGGGTGTGAAACAGAAGTTAGTTGCTAGTTGAGTAGCAATTTTTACACGTGAAGGTTATGTAAGCCTTGTACAAGCTTTTGAAGTAAACAAGTTTTAGGGGTAACCAGGCCCTGCAGAAACCCCTTGAGGTTAGTCCTCAAGGGGTTAAAAAATAGTGTGTGGTTAAATAAGTATATAAATATTATACAACTTTTTAAGTTAGTGTAATGGCATTTTCAAGTGAGGAAAAACACTCTTGAAATGGACGGGACAGGTGCTCCGCATGTGAACATGAGAAATATATTAAATTCACTGTCTAGTGATATGAAGAACCATTTCAAAGTAGAGGAGCGTAGGCAGGAGATAAAGAAATATTCTGTCATTGTTGACAAGGACAGAAGATGGAATCTGTCTGATATACAAAAAGCTTGGAGAAAAATACAGAGAATGTCTGACTCACTGACAGACCCAATGGTCTTTAACCTTATTTAGCCAAAGTGAGAAAACAAAAAAATTCCTTCAAGATAATCATAGGACATTGCATAAAGATAGTTTGAGGGCTCTTGGTGAACAGATAAAAACATTAAAAGGCTAAATTGAACAATTGCAGGATGCAAGGGTGGATAAGGCAGACTTGGCCCCCACCTGTGGGCTCTCTGTTCCCTCAATCTACCCTCATGCCGAGTTGCACAAGGCAGCTCGGGTTTCAAACATCTGGTCAGCACTTCCTGGCTTTGAGTCAACCGATTCTGACAGCGGTGACGAACGATGTCTTAGGCTGACCAGAACACAGGCCATTTAAAAGGAAGTAAAGATAAACCCCCAGTGAAAGTAATTACACAAATCAGAATCTCCAAAAGAGTTGGATAAATGGTCAAAGACTACGAAGCGTCCATGAGATGTGGGTAAGAGGACGTGGGACCATTTAAAGCAATAACAAAAACCTCTACAATCTACATCCTTATGATGGGTTACATTTTTTAGCATTTCTTTTGAACAACCGTGAACATGGTGTACTTGACGAAAACATGGAAGATGAAAATGCACTCAACTCCTCCAAAAATGGGGCGCTCACACATCGGTTGATGCAATCCATACACAATGATTTGCGTAAAACTTTTGTTTCCACTACTGATTGGGAGAGTCAAAACTACGGTGACATCGACAGGCTGTCACGACTGGACAGAGACATCAACATAATAAACCGGCTGTCAGAGCTGTGCAGGTTCCGAGGGAAACCAACATTACTCGTTCAGCAGAAGAGAAACCTGGAGTGTGTCTTTATTGAGGGATTTCTGGACGCTGGCAACGAGAATGTCGGGTAAAATGTCCTAATGAGAAGTGGCCAGAAGAAGCAGGGGCTGTCTAAGGGAAAAAGTAAACAGGACAACAGGCCCAACGACAATGCTGATGCAGAAATCTAAGAAGCACTCTCTGGCTCAGCAGCAGAGTTTGCTGGATGTGGATGCCGTGGAGATTAACTAAAAGACTCCCTCTTTACGGCCCATCTCAACTGGTGTACATATGAAATCTGCTGGAATATATGTGAACATGAGTTAACAACTTTGCAGTAGATTTTTTTAGTAGATGCGGGTGCTAAAGTTACTGTATTTCCCATATCTTATGCAAAACCTATGTCCTCAGTACACAGGCAAGAAGATGAGCAACAGGAGTGTGGGCGGATATGAAACAGACCAAACCATTATCAATTTCTATTAGTCCAATGAAGATTGATGCACGGGTGTGGATAGGCTACTTTGAACAACCTATTTTAGGCCTTGATGTTAATGCTTGACTTCACTGAACATCTCTGAAGGAAAGGTGACGTGGCAAATTAAGACAACTGCAGGGCTCTACAGTTCAGAACCATCCTATTTACACTACAAAGAACAATAAGTGTGGAACTTTGGACATGGAACCAGTGCGCAGGTGTTGCCCCACCTTGCACAACACAATATCCCATCAGCAAGAAAGCTATGGCCGCTACTAAAGTAGTGATTAGAGATCTATGTGAAATGGGTATTGTTGAAAAGACACACTCTGCCTCTAACAGTCAAGTATAGCCCGCAAGGAAATCAAATTGTGACCGGCAGGTGACAGTGGATTACAGGAATGCAAATGAAGCCATCTCCAAGCGCACTCTACTGGTGACTAACCGTGGTAGCAGAATCAGAATTAGTTAGGTAGCATTGATAAGTTTTATTTACATAATAATGCTGATGTGAGATATGTCAGTAGGTTGTTTTCTTTTGGACAATACTGTTGGCAGTTTGCAGTTATCCCTTCTCTGCTAGGGCTTAGTCACTAGGGGCCCAGAGGGGGGAGAGGTCAGGCTTGTCTTCATATGTCAATGTATCTGTTAAACCATGTGATGCTATGAATAATATCAGAAGGGGAGGAGGACAGAATGGAGGCTTGTCTTCTTATGGGAATGTGTCTGTAACTATTGTATGTCCCCTCTGAGGTTGCCCTTATCTTGATTTAGTATAAGACCTAAGAGGCTCACTGTCTTTTCTGATCTTGTCCAGGAGGGGGTGTAATTGAGATGGGAGTATCTAGAATTGACAATTGATATATGCCATTGGATGAGGTAATGTTTTGGTACTATGTTGTACCAAGAACGAGATAAGAACTTCGTTTAGGAGACCAAACTGAACGATAATTTATAGCTAATGCTATCTGGCTATGGGGTACTCCTCTTTCAAGTAAAAGGCACTTTGTGAAGTTCCTATTATCTGTGGTTTGTCATGTCGACTAGGGGGTGGATCTTTGCTATAAAAGATCTGTTGCCATTTTGTAAACACTCTCAGATAATTCATTTATAGACACTGAATTGATCTGAGAGTCAAAGAGGGCTATGGTGAAGCTCATATATTTAAAGATGGACTTTATAATATAACTCTGACTTCTGTGTGGTTTGCTCTCTCGATGTTTAGTAATACAGGAAATTACCACGACACTAACTCCTCAACCATTTTTTCCTCATCACCTGCTCACTCTGTGTTCTGTCATTAATATGTCTACTGGGTTCTGGTAGGTCCTCTTACACCCGGAAGCAAAATTTACCAGATTTGTTTCATATTAATAGTTAACAATTATATGCTTAACAATAGTAAGACATTTCAATTCTACCAATGTTGTGCTTCTGAGAAAGCAGCTGGTCTAGGCGTGTAGTCAAGTACATGGGATAGAGATACACTTGAGGAACAGAATAGACCTGTATTGTTTCCAATCATCTTTGCTTCCGAGTAACTTGGTCACACGACATAAGACAAAGAGCCTCGGAGTGACCACAGTTCTTCAGTCCATCCTTTTCTTTTACTATCTTCCACGGGCACAGCTGTGTGGAGATATGAAGAGAATAGAGGCAAGCTTGGTAGAGATAGGAGTAGCGGAACTGACGTTATCACTTGTTTGTGCGGTATGACCTCACACACCCAATACATATAGCCACAAGAAGAAAACAAAGTAGCTTATGATGCCCTGATCTGCCGGGGAGGGGTGGAACCAACCATGACTAAGCAGTTTTGGGATTTCTATATAACCCCCTTGCTTTTTCTGTATTGTTGGGCTCTCAATGATCATCTATGGGTGGTCGTTGACCAGCTCCATTATTGCAATAATTAAATCGATATTAAAGTATGATTGTTTGAAGAAATTGAAAGTCTCATCTCCCTTTCTTGATTAGAATTTCCACTACATTCTAACCTGGGTTACACTGTGCACAGGGGTTACACCAAAGTGACTCGAGGAAACTCACTCCACTGAGGAGAAGCTGATACCTGCCTAAGGTTCAAGGAGAGGGGCGTTGGCGGGTGAATACGGGATCCCGAACACAGACAGATAAAGAGCGAGACTGATATTTCTTGGAAACAATTATTTTGATTGCTGACCTAAGGGGTACTGGCAAAAGGGACTAGGACACGGGGTTCTGAAAAAGTGTTGCGACCTCCGCGGATGTCAGTGCCTCTCCTTGTTCGGGCGGCGCTCGGCGGTCTACCAGCCACTTGCCGATCCACTTTTCTTTTTCCTTTGGTTTTGTCTTTGTTTTCACACACCTGTTTTCCATTTCACAATTATTTGTTCCTGTATTTAAACCCTCTGTTTCCCCCACGGTGTTGTGCGGGATTATTACATGTTCAGTTAGGTTTATTTTGATGGCTGTTTTTTTGACGGGTGCTGTGTTCACCCGTGCGTTCTCTTTACCGTCTTGTTTTGGTCAAGTGTAATTGTTACCTTGAGTAAAGTACGTTGCTCACTCATTCTGCTCTCCTGCGCCTGACTTCATGCACCAGCTACACTCTCCTTCTGACAAAAAGAGACGCCTATGACTAGTGAGAATAGGACTGGTTAAAAGTCTAGGGTGTGGGGTTCAGAAAAAGGGATGCCTACGACTAGTGAAATCAATGAAAATATAGTATGTAAATAAAATATAGGTAATGCCCTGGGTTAGTATAGTAAGATGTAAATGTATGAGTTATGGTATCCCAGGAACTAACTGAGTTGGAAATATTCCTGCAGGTTATAACAAATATTGTAGAAAACAACTAATTGATTAGTGCGTTTTGTGAACAGTAGTGTGAATGTGATGAGAGAATTAGAAATTTAGATAAGAGATTTAAATTTGCATAGTAATCTGATTGAAATTTGCATAATACGTTTCTATTTAACAGTTATCCTGTTAAATCCTGGGATAGGGGGCAGCATAACAGAACTCATATGGCTGGTGGAAACCTGAGAAATCCTACCAGGAAGTGGGAAATCTGAGGTTTGTAGTTTTTCCAACTCATTGCCTATCGAATATACAGTGTCTATGGGGTCAAATTGCACTTCTTAAGGCTTCCACTAGAAGTCAGTCTTTAGAACATTGGTTGATGCTTCTACTGTGAAGGAGGGGGTATGGGAGTTGAATGAGTCAGAGGTCTGCCAGAGTGCCATGAGCTGGTCACGCGCGTTCACGTGAGAGTTAGCTTGCGTTCCAAGGCATTTCTGAAGACAAAGGAATTCTCCAGTTGGAACATTATTGAAGATTTATGATTTTTTTAAAAACATCCTAAAGATTGACATTTTTCAAACGATGCATAGAATCAAACGACTAATTTGACTTTTCTGAACTTTTGCTTGGACCTGCCCGCGCGTCGTGATTTTGAACTGAACGCGCTAACAAAAGGAGATATTTGGACATGAATGATGGACTTTATCGAACAAATCAAACATTTATTGTAGAGCTGGGATTCCTGGGAGTGCATTCTGATGAAGATCAACAAAAGGTAAGTGAATATTTAACGCTATTTCTGACTCCGATTTTTTTTCCGATTTTTCCGGATTTTTTTCCACGATTTTTTCCGATTTTTTTTCTCCGATTTTTTCCGATTTTTTTTCTCCGATTTTTTTTCCGATTTTTGGCTTGATTTGTTGTCTGAGCACCGTATTCAGATTGCATGGTTTGCGTTTTCCGTAAAGTTTGAGATCTGACACAGCTGTTGCATTAAGGAGAAGTCTCTAATTCTGTGCATTACACTTGTATCTTAAAGTTTATGATGACTTTCTGTAAATTGATGTGACTCTCTGCAAAATCACCGGATGTTTTGGAAGCAAAACATTACTGAACGTAACGCGCCAATGTAAACAGATTTTTTGATATAAATATGCACTCTTGAACAAAACATACATGTATTGTGTAACATGAACTCCTATGAGTGTCATCTGATGAAGATCAAAGGTTAGGGATAAATTCTCTTTGGCTGGAAAATGGATGTATGCGTTTGTGACTAGGCTATGACCTAACATAATCATATGTTGTGCTTCCGCTGTAAAGCCTTTTTGAAATCGGACACGATGGGTAGATGAACAAGAAGTTTCTTAATTTGGTGTATTGCACTTGTGAATGTATGAAAGTTACATATTTCAAAAAAATAAATAATTTTGCGCGCTGCCTTTTCAGCGGAATGTTCGAGGGGTTCCGCTAGTCACTGCCCGTCACAGTAATATCACAAGGTATTATTGAGCGGAGACGCATTGCCTACGGTCTTATGTAGTATACGGGCCACTCATAACAAACCCACAGGGTTGAGTCCATTTGAGGTAGTCACAGGTCGACCCATGTCACTACCAGGCACATTCAAATTTGAGAAAGGCAGACATACACGTTATAAGTGACACAATGCTTAACTATTGCATACAACTTTATAATGCAGTAGGGGGAAGCAGACAGACAAGAGGCAATAACTCCCGATGGGGGACATGACATAGTGCCAGGACAGTGGGCGATGGTAAAAAATTAAAAAACACGTAACAGACACATTAGGGACAAAATGGGAAGGTCCTGATCAAGTTTTGCCCTTTACGAGGTCAGCATTGAAAGTCACATCACGATTGATACATGTCGCTCATTGCAAGGGTGTCTATTTTGATGACAAAGTGGAGCCTGGAGGATAAAGAACTGATTGGCTAGCAATCGCTGGCCAATCTCAGGGGAAGAAGCATAGTAAGCCGATCAGAACCTGATAACGCTTCTACGTTTTACACCGCAGGCTCCAAATTAGGGATATCTAGGTGAAATGTCAATTTTTTTTTTTTTTTTTTTCAGAAAAACAAGACATTCTTACTTAGTGAAATATACATTTCTTGGAACCAGGACGTTTGCTTTTTTCCACCCCTCCGTTACAGGTTATGAGAATCTACCATCTGAAGATTCAGCAATATCCCCTGACACAAGGCCTGTACCTGAAACGATACAAAATCACCAGTGAAGTGTTCTTTAGAGACGTCATTAACAAACAGTGGAACGGAAGAAGAATTCCTCACTACCCACAGGCTGTCAGAACATACTCTCAAAGGACTCTGAATGATTACCTAGCCAATTGGATGATTGAATATTAGTGTCTCGTAGACAAGTTAAAGATGTTTGAAATGTTTTGTCATTGCAACTGCAAGTACAATATGCCCTTTGTGTTTTATAGAAATGCAAGGTGTTTAATGTAAATTATTTTCTGCTTACTGCGGTTTTTACTGTCTAGTTTCATGTTTTCGATAATACATTAAGCATATTTATTTTTTAAATGATCGAGGGGGAAGTGTAAGAATATTTAAAGATAAAAACACAACGCAGATAACTAAAGATCAATGGAACTAGTTGTTTTTCAGTTCAACATCGGTTTAGAATCTGGGTAAGGGTTCCAGTCCAGGACTCATAGCTACATGTGGCAAGTTCTCATTGGTCCAAATTGTCTATATATTGAGCATGAAACGGGATACTTGGTATTTGGCCATTGGCCCAATTTTACTGCAAGGAATTCTAATTGGTCAACCACAGGCTAGGTTTTGGTATAAACTACATCCTGTCTCTTTGTTCAGTGGAGAAACAACGAGAACAGGGAAGAATTCAAATCTACCATCAACTTTGCAAAAACTGATTTATCCTCTTTGAATAAATATTTTTCTTTGGGGTCTGTTATTGAAGAATAACATCAACTGCCAACACTTTCTATATGTTGTCTGGCATTCCCCCTCCCTATTTCGGCACATAGCAGTAGAGTGTTACAGGAGTAGAGCAGGGCCAAGGGTGGGTCCCATATGATGTGAAGCACCAGAGCACGATTGTAGTGCTTTTCACCATATTGTTTGTAGTGCCTTTTGTTAGAATAATTATCTTGTTGCAGTGCCATAACAAAATAATTCAGTGTGCAGTGTCACTTTTGCATGCCCGATATATTTACCTTCGGGAGTTAGGGGAGGTTAACCTAGCTGAGGGGAGGCTCTATTGTGTTGACAGTCTGAGAAATCATGCAGTCTGCGGTGGGAGGTGGGGAAACGCGTCCGATCCGATGTTAAAATAAAACTTACCTCGAGCATACTTCCATGTCCTGGTCTTCTGTGTTGGCGTTGTGTGCTGGCGTTAAAGTGAAAATGTAGAGTTTCCATCAACCTCACTTGCGCTACTACGCACAATGGAAATGTCACAGAACACCGCAGTTCGGGAGCAGAGTAGTGGGTGAAACCATTCACTTCAGAAAAAGGTGTGATTATTAATAAAGTTTCCTTTCATTGTGTTATCGAATTCATACAAATATTTACTGCCATTCTAGTAAGGTTGGCAATATGAGAAGTCTTCAGACTTTAATTATTTTCCTTGAAAGAACAACTAGTGGGTTTTGAGTGCTTCTCGTTTATTTGGAAAGTTAGTCAACCTGTTCTTCAGTCAGAGAAATATTCTGAGCAGGTTAGTGTTTCCTTCCTCTGTACATGAAAACTATATAACACTAGTGTCTTTTGAAAACTGGTTCATATATCCCAAAGTCAATAGTGAATGTGAATATGTAAATATTTATGTTGCCGTTAATATATTTCAAGCCTATTTCAGCAAGTTAACCAAGTGTTTGCTGTCTTAGCTAGCCATGTTAATGACGAGCTAATTAGAAGCGTCAGTCAGTGCACTGTAATGTCACTGACTATTGCTTCTTTAATGAAATATTAAGTGAATGTTATTGTCGTACTACTGTCATGACACTCGTGGTCGACCCTTCACGTTCTGACCATAGTTCTTGTGTTTTCCTAGTTTTAGTGTTGGTCAGGACGTGAGCATTCTGTTGTGTGTCTAGTTTGTCCGTTTCTGTGTTTGGCCTGATATGGTTCTCAATCAGAGGCAGGTGTTCGTCATTGTCTCGGATTGGGAACCATATTTAGGTAGCCTGTTTTGTGTTGGGTTTTTGTGGGTGATTATTTCCGTGTCTGTTTCACCACACAGGACTGTTTTCGGTTTTCACATTTGTAGTGTTTTCGGTATTAGTCTTTATTAAAAGATGTTTAACCCTAACCACGCTGCGTTTTTGGTCCACCTCTCCTTCCCAGGAAGAAAGCCGTTACAACACCTCATGCCAATCGTAAATCTTATGCATCAGAGAATCCTCTCCTGCTCTCTAGTATCAAGATTGGAATGTCTTTGTTGCAGAGATATTGCCACCCAAAAACTAACATCCCAAGAGTGAACTTTGGAACAATATTTCTAAGACCGGAAGGTTAAAAATGATCAGTGGGGATCTAAGGAATAATCACGTCATCCTACTTGTCATTTTGGGACATTTAAAAACTGATATTGTAACTTAGGAAGGAAACCCCCTTTGGCTATTATGTTTCCATCCAACATGATGTCAATACAATATGAAGAATGATAACTATTTTTGTAAAGATAAATGTGATTTTTGTTTTCTAACGAGATCATAGTTCTCATGTCCGTTGCACATTAACTAAGCCACTCCCCGAATGAGGTCAGAAGAACATGTCAGTGTGATAGTACTGGCCTTTTCAACCAAAGTGCTTAAAAGGACTGCTAAGAATTAACATGCAGACCAGTAGACGTGAAGGATGAGCTAAACGTTACAAATGGATGAAACTCCCAGACCATAAAGCGTGCAGCTGTGGCTACACGTTGAAATGGTTGGAAACTCTGAAACTCAAAACGAGGTGACGAGAAATTCACTAGACCAGAACATTTGACAGTCTGCAGCTGTGTGTGTGTGTGTAACGTGACTCAAGAAAAGAGGCAAGAAGTTCACCTCAGACAATCATGAGTGCATCTAAGTAGCTGCTCTGAAAACACTCCACTACAAGACCAAAACAACTACGGACATAGTGACCTCTGGTGGACAACCAGAGCCTTACACCAAGCCCTTCCCATAGAAGGATTGATTGGTTGCAACAGAGAGATGGACAAAGACATCTACACATAAATACATTACATTTCTTACCCAGATGGGGTGGTTCATGTGCAAGGTATTTGATTTATGAGAATAGTTATACAATGTATCCACGATAAATGTATCTTTCTCTAGCTCTCTTTCCCCACCCACTCTCCATTGTAAGTGTATGTACTGTTATTATTCAGTTAGTAAATAATTAAATACATTTGTGTAGGACTGAATAATCAGAAAGGGCTGGGGTTCTTGCAGATACAGGAAGGTTACGACTGTTCAGAAGTAATGATTAATAAGTGACTTATCAATATATAACTTATATATCTTCTAGAGTTTATTTCGGGAGATGGTAACTCGTTAAACTTCTTCCGTGGTGCCCCAAATTCCAAATGACTTAATTGTTACATGATTAATTGAATCTGGTAACAATTGAACATAGTAGGTAATGATTCTATAAACAGTCATCACATTAATGAAAGTTACCTTAAAAGGTTTATATAAAAAGGGTTGAACTTGTGCTCTTTATGGATTGATTTCACTTCACATGGAGGGCACATATCTTTTAGATAGATATCATTACTGTTGCTCCTCATGGCCTACCTAATCAGTGAACGTGTGGCTGTGACCATCCTGTCACTGTTTGACATCTTTTACTGCAGGTATGTCTTACTGTATTTGTAATTTTCTAAACACAACGCATTTATACTATACGATCACTTTGTGTATTAAGTCCGAGAGAGATATTCTGAGAGCAGTGAACGTCCTGTCAATGCCTGTCATCGCTGTTTGATATATTTTACTGCAGATGAAAACCAAGTCAACCTGAAGTGTGCCTTTCTTCTGGGTGGCTATATGAAGTAGGTTACACTGGAGAACATTGATCCTGTGTTGGATGGAGTAAAAAGGGGTTCACACTAAACTGTATTGAACACATTGTATTGCTAAGACGCTCAAACGTAACTTAATAGCGACACAGGATAAACTGTATCCCTCATGCTCGCCCTGACCAGACCGGTAAGTTGCCCCTCACTATAGCTGCACCTCTCCACATGGCCAGACTTAGTCTGACTTTGCAGTCTTGCTGAGGTCTTCTCTGTTGCTAATTTAGCATTTCAAATTCAGAGTAAATTGAGGGGAATATACTGATAAAACACACCTTGTCTGAGAGAGAATTACATGGTTTTATACTGTGGGGCTCTATGGTGGCATCCAACTACACCAGGCTCCAAGAAATGAGATGAGAAACCTGCAGAGATTAACAAAATAAAATGTTACCTGCATTTAGGATTCATGTCTGTAAATGACATCAATAGAGCGGATTTAAAAAAAGAAGTCATGGAAATTATAATCAATAATAAGGAGAGTCGAGGTCAATCACCAATCAGGATATTACTTTATTCAAAACGTATTAATAAGGAGCAGGTCACAACACACACGTGAATAGAGTGAGTGCTCTGCAATAATGAGGCTGGTTGACCCAACACACTTGAGTGTTGGGCTGAGAGCTCTGACATACAAATCCTAACCTTTTAACCCATTGTATGAAAGAAATGAATAATTCACAGCAGACAGTATATGCTGTAAAGACTGTTCTCATGCATGGAAACCAGGGTTTGGCCCCCAAGACGAGGTTCTTTTTATCAGCTACTCATAAAAGATCTTGTCCCTGGTACCTTACAGACACCAATTCAGTCTATGAAATGCAGGATCAGTCAGACCGGGGACATCTCACATGCACCACTAATCATAGAATGGAATGTGGCTGGTTTTATCACCTAGCCATAACTTAATCAGTTGCCAGCCCAAGCTTCAGAAGCTCCTCTCAGTTCACACAGACACAAATGAGAGTTCTAAGAACCCGATTATATTGCATAAAACAACCAATTGATGCATAAACAGTATTAAACATAATCTTTAACATTTATCACAATCCCTCATGAGACTCACCTCTACTTCAAAAGAAAATCACAAGGTTTAAAAATTCATTAATACACATGTAGAAAACCAAATAAGGAATTAAACAACTTAATTTAAGCATAAAACAAATTATATCATTGTAAATGACCATCTGTTGGTTCATTTAGTTTAACCTTAACATATTTTTATATAATGAAGGATAATTGATCTAAATCTGAATACATTTTCTCATCAGTACGAAACAAAATCTTGATACTTCCTTGGACACTGTGCTATCTAACCTCCAAATGAGCTTCAACGCCATACAACACTCCTTCCGTGGCCTCCAACTGCTCTTAAACACTAGTAAAACCAAACGCATGCTTTTCAACCGTTCGCTGCCTGCACCCGCACGCACGCCTGACTAGCATCACCACCCTGGATGGTTCCGACCTAGAATATGTGGACATCTACAGTGCCTTGCGAAAGTATTCGGCCCCCTTGAACTTTGCGACCTTTTGCCACATTTCAGGCTTCAAACATAAAGATAAAACTATTTTTTTGTGAAGAATCAACAACAAGTGGGACACAATCATGAAGTGGAACGACATTTATTGGATATTTCAAACTTTTTTAACAAATCAAAAACTGAAAAATTGGGCGTGCAAAATTATTCAGCCCCCTTAAGTTAATACTTTGTAGCGCCACCCTTTGCTGCGATTACAGCTGTAAGTCGCTTGGGGTATGTCTCTATCAGTTATGCACATCGAGACTGAAATCTTTTCCCATTCCTCCTTGCAAAACAGCTCGAGCTCAGTGAGGTTGGATGGAGAGCATTTGTGAACAGCAGGTTTTAGTTCTTTCCACAGATTCGATTGGATTCAGGTCTAGACTTTGACTTGGCCAGTCTAACACCTTGATATGTTTATTTTTGAACCATTCCATTGTAGATTTTGCTGTATGGTTTGGATCATTGTCTTGTTGGAAGACAAATCTCCATCCCAGTCTCAGGTCTTTTGCAGACTCCATCAGGTTCTTCCAGAATGGTCCTGTATTTGGCTCCATCCATCTTCCCATCAATTTTAACCATCTTCCCTGTCCCTGCTGAAGAAAAGCAGGCCCAAACCATGATGCTGCCACCACCACATTTGACAGTGGGGATGGTGTGTTCAGGGTGATGAGCTGTGTTGCTTTTACGCCAAACATAACGTTTTGCATTGTTGCCAAAAAGTTCAATTTTGGTTTCATCTGACCAGAGCACCTTCTTCCACATGTTTGGTGTGTCTCCCAGGTGGCTTGTGGCAAACTTTAAACACTTTTTATGGATATCTTTAAGAAATGGCTTTCTTGCCACTCTTCCATAAAGGCCAGATTTGTGCAATATACGACTGATTGTTGTCCTATGGACAGAGTCTCCCACCTCAGCTGTAGATCTCTGCAGTTCATCCAGAGTGATCATGGGCCTCTTGGCTGCATCACTGATCAGTCTTCTCCTTGTATGAACTGAAAGTTGAGGGACGGCCAGGTCTTGGTAGATTTGCAGTGGTCTGATACTCCTTCCATTTCAATATTATCGCTTGCACAGTGCTCCTTGGGAGGTTTAAAGCTTGGGAAATCTTTTTGTATCCAAATCCGGCTTTAAACTTCTTCACAACAGTATCTCGGACCTGCCTGGTGTGTTCCTTGTTCTTCATGATGCTCTCTGCGCTTTTAACGGACCTCTGAGCCTATCACAGTGCAGGTGCATTTATACGGAGACTTGATTACACACACACACACAGGTGGATTGTATTTATCATCATTAGTCATTTAGGTCAACATTGGATCATTCAGAGATCCTCACTGAACTTCTGGAGAGAGTTTGCTGCACTGAAAGTAAAGGGGCTGAATAATTTTGCACGCCCAATTTTTCAGTTTTTGATTTGTTAAAAAAGTTTGAAATATCCAATAAATGTCGTTCCACTTCATGATTGTGTCCCACTTGTTGATTCTTCACAAAAAAATACAGTTTTATATCTTTATGTTTGAAGCCTGAAATGTGGCAAAAGGTCACAAAGTTCAAGGGGGCCGAATTCTTTCGCAAGGCACTGTATCTAGGTGTAAGTACCTAGGTGTCTGGCTAGACTGTAAACTCTCCTTCCAGACTCATTTCAAACATCTCCAATCTAAAATCAAATAGAGTCAGCTTTCTATTCCGCAACAAACCCTCCTTCACGCCGCCAAACTTACCCTAGTAAAACTATCCTACCGATTCTCGACTTCGGCGATGTCATCTACAAAATAGCTTCCAATACTCAGCAAACTGGATGCAGTTTATCACAGTGCCATCCGTTTTGTTACTTAAGCACCTTATGCCACCCACCACTGCAACCTGTATGCTCTAGTCGGCTGGCCCTCGCTACATATTCGTCGCCAGACCCACTGGCTCCAGGTCATCTACAAGTCCATGCTAGGTAAAGCTCCGCCTTCTCAGTTCACTGGTCACGATGGCAACACCCGTAGCACGCGCTCCAGCAGGTGTATCTCACTGATCATCCCTAAAGCCAACACCTCATTTGGCCGCCTTTCGTTCCAGTTCTCTGCTGCCTGTGACCGGAACGAATTGCGCAAACCCCCCCCCCCCAAAAAAAACACAAAAAAAAACCCAGCTGAAGTTGGAGACTTTTATCTCCATCACCAACTTCAAACATCTGCTATCTGAGCAGCTAACCGATCGCTGCAGCTGTACATAGTCTATCGGTAAATAGCCCACCTAATTTTACCTACCTCATCCCCATAATGTTTATATGTATTTACTTTTCTGCTCACAAGTATCTCTACCTGTACATGACCATCTGATCATTTATCACTCCAGTGTTAATCTGCAAAATTTTAATTATTCACCTACCTCCTCATGCCTTTTGCACACACTTTTTCTACTGTGTTATTGACTTGTTAATTGTTTACTCCATGTGTAACTCTGTTGTCTGTTCACACTGCTATGCTTTATCTTGGCCAGGTCGCAGATGTAAATGAGAACTTGTTCTCAACTAGCCTACCTGGTTAAATAAAAAAAAAATATATAAACTGAGCATACTCCAATGGGTCAACATGGTGGAAATAATTTCCATTCCTAAAGCATCATCTGTAGAAACTAAAATTGTCATATCTTGGACAAATCCGGGCAGACTAACGGTTTAAGTAAAATGTCTTCCGTTTAGTGCCTAATGAACATGACCCAGTACAAGCATTATGATCCCACTATTTATAAGGCAACGCCTATGTTCCATTAGCATAAAACTGCTATAGTTCCTGAGTATTATCAATAAAAATGTAATTTGGTCATGGATATACACTACCGTTCAAAAGTTTGGGGTCACTTAGAAATTCCCTTGTTTTTGAAAGAAAATCAATATTTTTTGTCCATTAAAACATCAAATTGATCAGAAATATAATGTAGACATTGTTAATGTTGTAAACATGGCAGATTTTTTTATGGAATATCTACATAGGCATACAGAGGCCCATTATCAGCAACCATAACTCTTGTGTTCCAATGGCACATTGTGTTAGCTATTCCAAGTTGATCATTGTAAAAGGCTAATTGATCATTAGAAAACCCTTTTGCAATTATGTTAGCACAGCTGAAAACAGTTGTCCTGGTTAAAGAAGCAATAAAGCTGGCCTTCTATAGACTAGTTGAGTATCTGGAGTATCAGCGTTTGTGGGTTCGATTACAGGCTCAAAATGGCCAAAAACAAAGAACTTTCTTCTGAAACTCAGTCTATTTTTGTTCTGAGAGATGAAGGCTATTCTATGCGAGAAACTGCCAAGAAACTGAAGATCTCGTACAATGATGTGTACTACTCCCTTCACAGAACAGCGCAAACTGACTCTAGCCAGAATAGAAAGAGTGGGAGGCCCCGGGGCATAACTGAGCAAGAGGCCAAGTACATTAGAGTATCTAGTATGAGAAACAGACGCCTCACAAGTCCTCAACTGGCAGCTTCATTAAATAGCACCTGCAAAACACCTGTCTCAATGTCAACAGTGAAGAGGCAACTCCGGGATGTGGCCTTCTAGGCAGAGTTGCAAATAAAACGCCATATCTCAGACTGGCCAATAAAAAGAAAAGATTAAGATTGTTCTTTTGCCAGACACTTGACAGAAGAACTCCCCAATTTAGAATTACATTCTTCACTGATTCACATTGGTCCTATCACTCAAAGTTAAAACCCTTAATTTAGCACACGCCACTGACAGACTGTACATTTATTTTACCATACAGTATAATTATCCATAATTCTAGTATTAACATTCTCATCAAGGTTATAATTACAGATCAGTATCTTAATGCATTCTTAGTCTAAATTACTATGAATGTAGCAGTATGTAGACCTCCACAATCAACCTGATACCCCAAAATATATATATTTTTTTAGACAAGTCTAAATAAATTACGGGCACAGTTGACCAATCCCCTCCTTCCTGGCACTCAATCTTTTCTTAATTTTCTTCAGATAGCTTTACAGTTCAAAGTGGATGCCGCCACCAACTTTACCACCTATTATGCCTTGTCCATTTGCCAACCAGTGTCATGTCTTTGGCTATGCGGGATTAAGTGATATGACATGCTATTACATTTTTAAAAAAATATTACCTGATTGAGCTAATCATGTAAATGTAATTAACTAGAGAGTCGGGCACCACTAAATAACATTTATAGAGCTGTTATCGTCCCGAATAAACTCTTAAAGACCTAGTAATATTTTACATCAATAGCAGTCAATATTAATCGTCATCTTAATTCAGTCACATCTGAAAGTTGTAAATTCTTAGTTATCTGCACAAACCCTGGCTAACAAGTTTAATCAGCAATACAAAAATTGGGTTTGATTATTTACTTACTAAATACCTAACTAATCACAATTAAATCCTAACTTGATTACTAATTGTCACAAAGGAAAATGTCCCTAGCGGGCGGAACAGATATGACAGCTTGTTACACAAAAGAAAGGGGGCTGGGTTTGAGTGAAAGAGCGGGAAGACTGAGGAACAAAGGGAAGAAGCTGCGCTATTGTAAATACAGCATCTTATGCATTCTAAATTACCACCCATTTGGAAAAGGAAAATGCAATAAATATTTACTCTGAGCTGCGCTTCGGTATGTTGGTGGTAGATGGAAGGCTGTGTTGCCCAACTGAGTCCTTTGAAGAATGTCTCTGGTTGTCAAGTGGATACGTTGTAGTAACGTCGTTGGGTGATAGACGGGATACTCTGTCTTTTCCTTCCTAACCCTCGTTTGCATCTGCTGTTGCTAACTCAAAGGCCAGGAGGTATCACTTGTGTAGTGAATAAGAGTTCAAAGTTCATACCAGTCGCAAACAAAGCTCCCGCTGATGTTGGCTTTGTTCTGTAGTTATTATCTGAACCATTTCTGACATTGGACCATCGTCCTCACGTCCTCGGAACAGGAGGTTATATTGTCGTCAAGGGCTCATAGGAAAGGAGAGGGCGTGTTTGAAAAGTTATAGCCCATGTCACAGGGGTGGGCCACTGATTGAGCAGAGCCCTGTCTTATGAAAACCCAAATCTCACATTTTAGAAGCTAAAAATCACATTTCATCCCATCACGAATAATTTCATATTCAAACATTTAAATTGAACAACAATTCCATGTGAATCCGATAACTGATGTGTAGACTTTCCACTATAGAGTTTGTCATCTTATCATTGATGCGAATGTCTCAGATGACAACCGAACTGACAGCATATTCATTAAGTACCACCGCATATGTTCAATTGTTCGGATTACCAGAATATAGTTAATTTACCCCCCACCTACTGATGTTCCTAGAATCTCTATGTTAACCAAGAGTTTTGCAAATGTAACCTCAGTAGGGTAGAGAGAGGAAAGGGGGGGGGAGATGATTGGATGCTGTGTACAGGTTGCTGGCTCAGACTCAGGTCTCTCGGTAGAAGTGGTGCAAGACAGGGCCGTATTGAAGGCCATTTCTTCAGCCGGTTAGAAGGGTTGAGGTCCACAATGTTCTTGGCTGAATTATCTGTACTCACCTTCACCATAACCTCAAGAGAGGACAGAACAGTTCAGTACATTTCTGAGTCAGGAAATCCAGACAAGCATTGAGTGTATGACAAATGATTATTTTTACCAATGTTTAAAATCCTAAAACAAAGAAAACACATGCTGTTGAAACAACTTTCAAATTGGCTTATACTCCCTTATTACACTGTCAACCTCAACGCAGAGTCACAGGATCAGGAAGTTAGACTTCTAATCCTTAGGGAGTAATCTCGATCATCCAGCAGACGCAAACTGGTGAGATTTATACTGAAGAAATAAAACAAGCCACACAATACACTCCTTCATATATCACCCGATACACTTCTATATATATCATTCAATGTGTTTAAAACTTAAATCCAAAAACCCTCAGCGGACTGGTAATTCCCCCATTTTGACACGACGATTAATGTGTAAAAAACACTACTGGTCAAATAAAAATAAACATTTAAAATACCAAATCGAATTAGAATCACTACCCTCAATAACACCGTAAAGAAACAGTTTACCCCGTAGGAACGGCCGTAGGAAAATAGACTTGAGATAACCTGCCCTTGAATAAGGGCAACGCCCTCTTTCTCCCATGGTCCAAATCACAAATAGGGAAATGAACTATAAACTTCATAATTATCAGTATTACAAAATTACGTATTACCTTTAAATCACCCAATATCTTTCAGCTTTCCAGTGAGGGCTGTCACACCCTGATCTGTTTCACCGTCTGTGCTCGTCTCCACCCCTCTCCAGGTGTCACCCATCTTCCTCATTATCTCCAGTGTATTTATACCGGTGTCCTGTTTGTTGCCAGTTCATCTTGTCAGGTCTTACCAACTTGTTTTCCGTCTCGCTGCTTTCTCAAGTTCTGTTTCCTAGTTTCCCCGGTTCTGAGCATCCTGCCCCCGAGCCTGCCAGCCATTCTGTACCTGCCTGATTGACCCATTTATGAACCTCTGCCTGTCCTGACCCAAGCCTGCCTGCTGTTCTGTACCTTATTGACTCTGACCTGGATTACAGACATCTGCCTGCCTTTGACCTGTATTTTTCCTGCCCTCTATTTGGATCAATAAACATCTATGACTCTAGCTGTCTGCGTCTGATCCTGAATTCTGATAGAGGGCGATCAATCAACACTAGAAAGTCAGGACAGAGGTCCTTCAAATAAGTGTTCATTTCTATATATTAGACTAATTATTTATAAACAGTCAAACATTTCATATCCCAGGTTTACAGTAATTTCTCAGTACATTTATCAAAATAATTCACGTGTTTAATTTAAACTCAGAAAATAAAAACTTTAAGATACCATGGCTCTAACCAATGAAAAAACCCACTAACACCAAATGAAATAGGCCACTCACAATATGGCCATCAGACATGCTATTAACTTCTTATGGTATAGGGGACACTTGCGTCCCACTTGGCCAAAAGCCAGGGAAAATGCAACTCGGCAAATTCAAATAAAATTATATAAAAATCTAATTCATTAAATCACACATGTAAGATACTAAATTAAAGCTAGACTCGTGAATCAAGCCAACATGTCAGATTTTAAAAAGGCTTTTCGGCGAAAGCATAAGAAGCTATTATCTGATGATAGCACAGCAGTAAACAAAGAGAGTAGCATATTTCAACCCTGCAGGCGCTACACAAAACACATAAAATATAAAACATGCCTTACCTTTGACGAGCATCTTTTGTTGGCACTCCAATATGTCCCATAAACATCACAATTGGTCCTTTTGTTTGATTAATTCCGTCCATATATCCAAAATGTCAATTTATTTGGCGAGTTTGATCCCCCCCAAAGAAACAGCTTCCAAATTCCGCGAAGTCACTACAAAATCTTTCAAAAGTTACCTGTAAACTTTGCCAAAACATTTCAAACTACTTTTGTAATACAACTTTAGGTATTTTTAAACATTAATAGTCGGTCAAATCGAAGACGGGTCTATCTATTTTCAATAGAGGACGAGAGGAAACTAACGCTACTTTAAGTCTTGCGCAACTCTCAGTGTTACCCATTTCCTAGATGGCCGTACTTCATTGCACAAAGGAATAACCTCAACCAAATTCCAAAGACTGGTGACATCCAGTGGAAGGAACTGAAAAACAGTGCCTAAGAAATATAGTTTCCCAATGAGAACTCACTGAACAGACAGTGACCTAAAAAAAAAAAAAATCTGAATGGTTAGTCCTCGGGGTTTTGCCAGCTACATAAGTTCTGTTAGACATGATTCAAAAGGTTTTAGAAACTTCAGAGTGTTTTCTATCCAAATCTACTACTGATACGCATATCTTATATTCTTGGCTTGAGTAGCAGGAAGTTAAAAATAGGGCACGCTATTTATCCAAAAGTGAAAATGCTGCCCCCTATACCTTAAGTTAAAAACACTAACAAATATTCATAACAGGTGTGTTGTGTGTGGGAATTCGCAAACCATTTGGTAGACTTAAAAATCACAGAGTAAACAAACCCAGAACCCCTTTCCCGTAATCTTATTGCAACCTGTTGCAGTGATTCAGTAAAAATATAATTGTTTAACAAATCTAGAACCTTCAAAAAGTTGGTGCGGTCTCATCAGCGTAATAGTCAAAACTAACTGCAATCCACTTCAATTACTTGACACTGTTCCACGTAATGGAAACAGATTACTACATGAACTGGTTGCTTAATAAACCACTGGTGTTACTAAACTATAGAATTGAGTAATAACAATTAGAAATTGTCAAAGAACATCTCCGCATTCAACTTAGTCATATCTCTACACCAAACTTAACCCACGTCGTCCCTTACAGTCCGCTAAATTTCAGCGAGCACCAATCACGTACACCCACAGACTAACATGGAAACTCTTCTATTCTTACCAGTATATGTTAAGGTTAAACAAACTTGACAACTTTCTCTTCTGTCTGCTTTACACTTAAATGTCTATTATTTTAAGATTAACACGCAATGTGCCAAATCCACAAAATACATCCAAATAGTTCACAATACTAAAGCCTCTTTCTGCCCACAACTTGCTGTTGTAGCCTTGTTTTATCATGCAATAATTAATACCCATGTTTAGTTATCAATTAAGATCATGGTCACAGCTCTATCGCATTTGCCAATCCGTTATTATTATAATGCCTTAGATTTAGGTAACAGTCCCTTCTGATTAGACCACAGGTAATAAAACAAACACTGGGTGTTGCTGACAAGTATATATATTCAATTCATATCCATATTATTAAATATTCAATTTAGTGATTGAAATGAACAAAATTCTCAGTAGGTTTCTCCATTCATGTTGAATAAATGAGTGTTTCAATTTGAACTAAGCAAGCTTCTAAAACGTCCAGTTGAAATCTTAAAAACAAACACTGGCTTCTATATCTAAGCAAAACATACCAATAGTTGAAATGCAATCAGAATCCCAGATTTTAGTCAGTAACATAGAACCTATGCCTATTGAAATGACAAGTAAATCCCACAAATAACCCAATTATAATGGTTTGAATTCTTAACATCTGGCACATAAAAATACAATTAACAGAAAATAGCCTTAAAATTCATCCAGGTGTTTCTTCGCAAAGATTAATTTGGCTATGTACCACGTTACAAGTTACGTTGAGATTCCATCTTAATTCGCTGTAACTGTGTGGAAATAGGGTTTATTCGATAAATATAGCAACTCCTCATACTGCAAAGAGAAATTCCATAAGCATTTTATAGTTACACCAGTTAGGGTAAGTCAATTTCCCATACTTTAACCAAAAGTTGACATACGCCAATCTCTATCTTTAAAAACAGACCACTCAACCTCAGAATACTTTGTACACCCTTTACGTATGTTTACGTATGGGTGCGCAAGTTGGTATATTATCATTACTCGTTCCATTATGACTTCATCAAATCTGATTATATACACACCCAAATGTCACATTTTCATATCTTCACAGAATCAATATATAACGTTAGAAATCTTAGGTACTCACATCCACCACTCCATGTACTCTCCATCGCTAAGAAGCAGCTCTTCAAACATACTCCCAGCAGGACCCCCCAAAAAATGTGCTTTCCCGGACACTGCCCAGCCGGTCATGGGAATAATGCTCCACACGTATCCTCATGTAACGGCTGTTGGAAGGAGTGGAGGACCAAGGTGCAGCATGGTAAGTATTCATAATACATTTAATAAATACAAAGACACAAACAACACACGACCAATTCCACACGGTACAAAACAGAAAACAACTACCCACAAACACAGGTGGGAACAGGCTACCTAAGTATGGTACTCAATCAGAGACAACGACTGACAGCTGCCTCTGATTGGGAGCCATACCAGGCCATACACATAGAAATACAACACACAGAACAAAACATAGAATGGAAAACATAGAATGCCCACCCCAACTCACACCCTGACCAAACCAAAATAGAGACATAAAAAGGAACTACGGTCAGGACGTGACACCTCAATGGTTTTCTAGACTTCCAGAAATTATAGACTTGCCGCTACTATCTAAAATAACATCCCGCGCTCAATACCACCCTGTGATATTCTATGATGGGCAGTGATGGACAGATCCCCAAGATAACGTTATATCGAAACATATTAACCCAATTTAAATCAGCTTATTATACATATTTCTATATGTTATTATCCAAACTTCAGATGAACACTCATTTCTACACTCACACAACTCTCATATTACATTCACAAACACAGGACACACAGGGGAATGAGACAAACAAGAGGAAAACCGGTTAACGCTTTTTTGAGATTTCAATCCCTGTCTATATGAGCAGGGAAACCCATACCAAAATATTTTCTAATTGGTGGTCGTAAAATGGGGTGTAGTCTCCACACTAGGATATTGCCTACTGCGATTACTGTGGTATAGATTCTCTTATGTCTATCCAAATGTGCAGAACTACCAACAGAGTACCCATGTCTTCTATCTAATTGCGTAACACTGTCCCAAAAATCCAATCTTTCCTCGTATATTTGACCTCCACCTCAGGAGAAGTACCAGGAATAACCAAACACTCACAATAGCATAAAAAAATACTAACCCAGGGCATACCTGTTTACCTCATTGTTCAAAACATTTCATCAAAACATTGCACGTTATAATTTGAACTTCACCAAGCCAGGTGCCCTTGTAAGGCGTCACGCTTTAGTCCCTTGCTCTACACATTAACCTCACCAGTCCTACTGTGATCAACCCAGTATCACGGATCTGGACTTTTGGTTGCCCGTAACTGGCTAATTAACAATTATGTCCAAGGATACCTCACTTAAGAACACTCTTATCAACTCAACTCAGTCCTGCTAGTCACCCTCTGAGGAAGACCTTGCTCTGAGCGTACCCTCAAAAGGGGCTTCTTAACCTATTGGTAGATTGTCCAAGCTCAACTCTCTCAGTACTATGTTCGGGATCTGGCCCAGGCGGGCCCAGCTGCTCTTTCATGATTGTGGTTTCCCTGAGATCCCAATTTCAGATCCCCTGTGCACAGTTTATCTAGATCATCAGGAGCAGTCAGCAGGTGAAGTTGCAAATCCCATCCTCGTCGCAAAAATGTAGTTGAGATTCTAATCAATAATGAGGAGACAAGATCAATCACCAATCAGGATATTACTTTATTCAAAACGTATTAATAAGGAGCAGGTCACACCACACACACAAGTGAATAGAGTGAGTGCTCTGCAATAATGAGGCTGATCGAGTTGGGCTGAGAGCTCTGACATACAAAGAATAGAAAGATATTTTATAGTAAAGATACACCCTCTTAGTCTACAGCAGATGTGTGGAATGGGTCAGAAGGTAAGGATTTGTGTGAAATAAATTAATAATTCACAGCAATAAATCATAAATAATAATAAATAAATACAAATATATGTATATATTTTTTTAGTTATTTATTATGTTTTTTAAAAATGTGAATCACTTTTTTATTTGGCATACCCCCAAACGGCCAGGGGTATGCGTACCCCAGTTTGGGAATTCCTGCATGAGACAATTGTTTGGCGAAACATTGCATTTAATGAAAATGTTCATGTGGAACGAATGGTCCGTCTTTAGTGTTTCCCAGGAAGTACAATAAGTACAGCACCACCTTCGCCTATTCCTGATCCGTTCAAATAATCAATGAAGAGAACCCAAAACCAGGAACTACTCTAGCTCGTAATCACATAATTCTACATGACCCTTTTGACAGATCCTCGCCATTTACACATGAATCCGTCCATGAGAGATTAGACTAGGCCTACTGCTGAAATGTGCTGAATGAATTGAGGATCATGATAACGCTTCGAATTTAAGAACGGCCTGTTTCACAATGCACAACCATGTCATTGGCGATCAAAGTTAGTTGATCATTACTAAATGTCGTTTGACTTGCTGTGAAATCTTTACAATGTGTCGCAGCGACAATCTTATTTTGGGAGAACCCTGGAATAGTGACCATATCTTGGTTTTAAACCTTTAAATGGGTACTTCTGATTTTTGTGGTTATTCCCGGGACTTTCTGGATAAATATATTAATTATTCCCGCTATTGAATCTTGGTTGGTTTTCGGGAAAATATGAATCCCTATTTCCCATCTCACTTTAGCTGAGATGGGTAGAAAGGTTCTCTCTACAAGACAATATGTATCCCATGTACAGTCTATTACAGTGCATTGCATCAGGGGCTAAGGAAGGGGTGGAGAATGAAGTGCCTCTGGGTATGTACGACACAATCCCCCTCCGAAACTATACATGTTTGGTTTGTAGAGACCCTATTGTGTCACACACTGATCTGTTTCACGTGTCTTGTGCTTGTCTCCTCCCCACTCCAGGTGTTGCCCATTTCCCCCATTGTCTTGTCAAGCCTACCAGCGTTTTTACCGTACTCCTGTTTTTCTCTCTAGTCCCTGTTTTCTAGTTTTCCCGGTTTTTACCATTCTGCCTGCCCTGACCCTGCCAGTCGTTCTGTACCTTGTGACACTGCCCTGGATTACTGACCTCTGCCTGCACTGACCCTGAGCCTGCCTGCCGTTCTGTAACTTTCGGACTCTGGATTACTGACCTCTGCCTGCCCTTGACCTGTCATTTGCCTGCCCCCTGTTTTTGTAATATACTTGTGTTACTTCGAACTGTCTGCATCTGGGTCTTATTCTGAGGTCTGATACTTAAGTAGTGCTTTAAAGTATTTTTACTTAAGTAATTTACACCACTTCTCGGGGCCGGGACATGTCACTGTGCAAAGTTTATGTAAAACAATTATCTCTTATGGCTCCTAAAATCAACCCTCTCTTAACAAAACCACTTTCATAATTTGTCATATTTCATGCATAGGATGGAACTTTGTACATGTTATTGGTATACTTTGCAAGTTAGAGTATTTCCTTTATAACATTTTAATGACATCACAAAATAACAAACAAAACAACATTAGTGTTCTTTAGATCCCCTCTGACCATTCCCCACATTCTATGTTAGAAATATTGTTCCAGTAGTTGCATTAGAATGTGTTAGAGTTTCAGCGGGAAAAGTCTGTGGAAACAAAATACATTCCTCTTGTGAACATTGAAGAGAGAGAGCTGAATGTTCTGTCCCTGATTAACAACAGGGTGTGAGTTGTTAACCCCCACCAGTTCTTTCCTCCCCCCTCTGCGGGTGAGAGGGGGTCTGGTTGAAGTCATTAATTGCAAACCTGATCTGACCTATTTGGATTCTCACAGGACAGTCATGACAATATATTTGTTATTTCTTGGCGTCCCGAGTGGCGCTACGGTCTGTATCACAACCAGCCGTGATCGGGAGTCCCATAGGGCGACGCACAATTGTCCCAGCATCGTCCGGGTAAGGGGAGGGTTTGGCCGGGGGGCTTTACTTGGCTCATCACGCTCTAGCAACTCGAGCGACTCCTTGTAGCGGGCCGGGCGCTTGCAGGCTGAGCTCAGTCGTCAGTTGAACGGTGTTTCCTCCGACACATTGGTGCGGCTGGCAACCAGGTTAAGTGGACAGGTGTTAAGAAGCGCTGTTAGGCATGTCATGTTTCGAAATTGGGGAGAAAAAGGGGGTAAAATAAACAAAGAAATTATATATATATTAAAAGTGTATTTCTTTGTGTATTTGACCCCCTTTTCCCCCCCAATTTCGATATTGTATCGTATATATATATATATATATATATATATATATATATATATATATATATATATATATATATATAGCCTACACCGTAGCTTTCAACCTACCAGTATTTGTGTAAACTTTCAAAATAAATTCTGGTATAAATAATACAATATTAAAAATGTAATAAAATACTTTTTTAAAAGGTGGTTGCAATGCTTTGAAAAACAGTTGTACTGCTCTAGTGCTTTAAAAAAATCTATATTCCCAAAGTCTAGCATGTCTTTGTAGGGGAACTCTTATTTTGAAAACAAAGAAATCTGTGATCGTGGTGCCAGCATAATATCCTGCTGCTAAGAGAACGGTAACGCTCCAGTCATTGAAGTGGCTATCGCGAGGTTAGCAGCAAAGAATTACAATTAGTAGAACTGATATGCTCAAAGCAATGCTCCATGGTGGAATATAGAATTCCAGTTAGAACGTTCGGAGAATGTATGTATAGCCATTATCTGAATATTCTGTGCCATATGTTGAATTATGTGTATTTAAATGACAATGTATATTGGTCATATTATATAAATATAAATATAAAGATATGAGTTGATCAGCTAACAAAAGTGCACCACCCAAAAATGTGTGGGACAAAAGTTCTTCTAAACCTATATCTATGATTGGCGCACACCTAGCTCGCGCTGTGGATGTGATGATGCGAAACAATGAAACGACACCCCAAAAATGGCCGAAAGTCACAAGTTTCTCTCCTCCTCCCACATACAGAATATATAATTAAATAGTATAGGCTAAAAACTAAATTCAATATGACCACAATAGGTTTTCCTTATTATTTTATACATAGAGATAGATGAATGCCTTTAAGTATAGGCTACACATTAAGTATTAAGGCATAAATGCATTTTCAGATGTTAGCATTTGTTTAGCTACACAGGCTGTCAGAGATAAAGCAGTATTTTAATGAATAGCTAGAAATGTATTGTTTCTTACATGATTCTTACCATGTGTATTACACAATTTATAAATATTCAATCGCTTTGTGTGTGTGTGTGTGTGTGTGTGTGTGTGTCAAATCAAATTTTATTGGTCACATACACGTGTTTAGCAGATGTTATTGCGGGTTGTAGCAAAATGCCTGTGTGTGTGTGTGTGTGTGTCGATACTTGAATTCTGCTACCACACATGGTGAGTTGAAAACATGAGTTTTGTTGTATTGGAACATGTTCTAAGGCATCCTATAAAATGAAAGAGGTGAACATGAATGTAGCAGGAAGACAATGATAGGATCTCGATGGAGAAAAAGCTTTGTTCCAAATCTGGTGCAATGCATCAGCCTGCAGCTAGGCCTATGTGTTATGTTGTGGTGAAGCCTTTGTGACATCACTGTGGAATTCACGCACACAGGGACACCTGCACACACATTATTATCTTTGGACTTGTTTGTGTTGTTTACTGGGTGAATGACTGAATCCTTTACACCCTAATGGAGCCGACCAGGTGAAGGCAGGTCAATGGCACTGACTGAACAATAAGAAACTCACAGTGGGTTCCGCTGCCGAGGTCTGCCTCTGTAACAAAAACAGACGGGCCGTTTCTGATTCTGACAGCACAAAGTTATCATAGAGAAAGGATCATCACACACATGCACACACACACACACCTGCCTAAGTAAAGACTCACTCTTGTGGTGGTGTGTGTTAGTGTGTGAGAGCCTACAGTAGGTCTGGGAGTAGAGGAAAAGCATAAGATTCACAATCACTGAACTCACTCATTTTCTATCTATGAATACATATATGCAGGCTTGAATGAAACGTGTGAATATTTCATGGTTTTTTTTCTCTGAATGAGAGCTTGTTTTTTAAGTTTGTGGGAGAGAGTGTGTATGTTGGGGGGGGGTATTTTACCACTTGTTTCAGTTGCAAGTTACACCATGAAACGGGTTATATTTGGTGGAGAAAGTGAGTGAGGCACAGACACACATATGCACACATATGCACACACACACACACACACACAACCGATATGCACCTGCTCAGTCATGGTAACCTGATTTTTAAATCATGAGACGAGTTTCCATGGTAACAGAATGATAACCCTTTACAGTCATTGTTACAGAGGAAGATTGAATAAATACAGTAGATTGAACAGAAGCGCACACGCTCTTTCTCTTCCCCTCCACACACAAAGAGCCCGAAAGAACATTACAGTTTATGCTGTATAAACATGACAGTCATTCCCTATAGAAATGTAGTTCACTAATGTTGAGAGATCAAGAGAGAGAGAGAGAGAGAGAGAGAGAGATCCTAGACGACTGCTTGTTGCCATGTGATGAGAACCAGAGCCAGGGCATTCCAAGAGCATCAAATGTCCGCCAGTCTATAAGAAAGGCATAGAGAGAGGTGGCAGCCATTTTGAAAAGCAGCTGCAGTGAGCAAGTGAATAGGGAACGTGGGGTCATCAGTATCTGGCCACGCTTGAGCGGAAGATCAAAGTACAACGCTTTCAAACCAACATAATTTCAACCTTTAACTCTTACCCCAACCCACTACCCTTAACTGTAAACAAATAGCTCATATACTTGCTCAACAGTTCTCTTGATATAACAGTTTAGCCATTCTAGCAGAAGTACAAAGCAATGAACTGAACAACAGTTGAGGTCCAATGTGTATCCACTAATTCCTTATTTTACATATCAATCACGTGTTATAACAAATGTACACAAACTCAAAGACATGTAACATCAGAAAGAGAGCATGATGACCCCAAAGTACAGATGTCTGTAACCTGATCTACCTTGGAATATAATGTTTATCCCAGACGTTTAATGTTGATGAGAGCCAGGGTTTACAGGGAATGACTCTCTTAACTCCTTGATGAGAAAAAGCCAGGGTCAATCTGCTATTTTATATTAACCATTGGCTCCATCTAGCGGTACATGAGGCTATTCAAATGCAATTTTTCCATCCTTGTAGCTAAATGGTTCTTGCTATTATGGGTCTTTGGGACGTCCCTTAAAAATGGTTACGGTTAGTGTTTGGTTATGATCCTAGGGTAGCACTAATTTGTGTGGAAGTTGTTCACAGATCTAGAATCAGATTATCCACCCGAATTCCAAATTTAACCTGGATGAGATAAACACAAAACTGACCTTGGATTAGCTTCTGTGTGGAAAGTATTCCTTACTTATTAGTAACGACCCAGGGTCGTTACAATATGTTGACATCATCCATTCATCATCATTGTTTGGGCCTGGGGAGCTGTCAGTTTCACCTACCTAGTGCTGTACTGTTAGGTAGCGATCTACTGTAACCACGCGATTTGGAGTTCATTTACAGCATTGTTTATATAAAGTCTATGCAATATTAGCTACTTTCATGTTTATTAGTTTAAAAACGTGATACGCGAGTTGATCATGTTTGATGATCACCTTAAAACATACTGACTGTTTGTTCGCATTTAGCTAGTTTGCTAGCAGGGTTGGGGAGTAATGGGATACAAAAAACTGTAATTGTAATCAGTTACGTTACCAGCAAATATATTGTAATCAGATTACAGATACTTTTGAAAAAGTACATTATTACTTTGAGGATACATTTTAAATTCAGAAAGGAAAAAAATATTTTACACTTCTCTGTTTTCTCAATGACATTCAAATCAGCATTGAAAAAAAGGCAGTTTTAAATGTGTTCAACGTGAGCGAGTCTGACCATAACTCAGAGACCACTATAATGACACAACTAATGTGTTTGATGGATTGCGGGAAAAGTGCAGGAATAGGCTTTTATAGGCTACTGTCCAAGCTATATCTTCCAATGGAGCGATTGATGTTGGCATCCTAAGATTATCCAATTTGAATGGACGCTTGGAGGTAAGGATGACAATGGTGGTGTAGTCCACGGCGATAATGATATCACTTATTATTGATATCTACATAGCGCATTGATGTGAATCACACTGCTGCTCTCTCATTTAACTATTTGCGCCTTACGGATTGTGGTTGATGTGGATGGCTGTTCACAAATCTAAATGTGTATTTGAAACCAATAATGGATGAATTCAAGAAGTTTAAACTGCCTATCAATTGTTGGTTTTGAAACCAGTGGACAGCCAGTGAAAAATGCGATCTTGCAACAGCAGCATAGTGCGGATCCCAGCCTAAAAATGAGTATTTTATTTAAAGGGGAAATCGGTAGTTGCATTAATTTTTGGAAATTATACATATATAGTAGCGACCCGCACAGACAGCTGTGTGTTATGTGTTAGGCTAGTAGGTGGTTGTGTTGTACTTACCAGTACCCAGTGTTCGCGGGGTCCGACATGCCAATCAACCTGCTATCTGCCAATCATGGGAATGCCTGGAATGTTCTGATGCCACGCATCCTGACGATTGGCGGAGAGGCGTGGAGGGGGGTTGGGCAGGGGGGTGGAGCATTGGAAGTTAAGACCAAGTTTAGCCTTTGTTCTCTCTCTTACCTATGGGCTTCACAAGAGAAGGTCACGATTGGCTTGTGGGCTACGGCCAAACAGTAGCCTGTGTAAATGTAGCCGATGTGAAATTGCTAGCTAGTTAGCGGTGGTGCGCGCTAGTGTCGTTTCAATCGGTGACGTCACTTGCTCTGAGGCCTTGAAGTAGTGGTTCCCCTTGCTTTGCAAGAGCTGCGGCTTTTGTGGAGCGATGGGTAACGATGCTTCGAGGGGGACTGTTGTCTGTGTGCAGAGCGTCCTTGGTTCGCGCCCAGGTCGGGGCGAGGGGACGAACGTAAAGTCTATACTGTTACATTGGTGCCGTGACCCGGATCACTGGTTGCTGTGGAGGAGGAGGTCAAAGAGGAGGAGGTCAAAAGGGGGGTGAGTGTAGCCAATGTGAAATTGCTAGCTAGTGGTGTGCGCTAGTGGCGTTTCAATCGGTGATGTCACTTGCTCTGAGACCTTGATGTAGTGGTTCCCCTTGCTCTGCAAGGGCCGCGGCTTTTGTGGAGCGATGGTTAACGATGCTTCGAGGGTGACTGTTGTCTGTGTGCAGAGCTGTTGTCTGTGTGGTTCGCGCCCAGGTCAGGCGAGGGGACGGAAGTAAAGTCTATCCTGTTACATAAAGTTGGGTTAATAAACCGTCAATTCGTAAACTCAATCCTCTGTCTGGACAATTGTTCCTTTATTCAGGTCATTACAATATATAATGTCCAGAAACAAAGTACTTTCTTCTGAAACTCCTCAGTCTATTTTTGTTCTGAGAATTGAAGGGTATTCCATGTGAGAATTTAAGTTTCAGAAGAAAGTACTTTGTTTCTGGACATTTTGAGCCTGTAATCGAACCCACAAATGCTGACGTTCCAGATACTCAGCTAGTCTAAAGAAGGCCAGTTTTAATTGCTTCTTTAATTAGGACAACCGTTTTCAGCTGTGCTAAGATATATATATGTACAGTGCCTTGCGAAAGTATTCGGCCCCCTTGAACTTTGCGACCTTTTGCCACATTTCAGGCTTCAAACATAAAGATATAAAACTGTATTTGTTTGTGAAGAATCAACAACAAGTGGGACACAATCATGAAGTGGAACGATATTTATTGGATATTTCAAACTTTTTTAACAAATCAAAAACTGAAAAATTGGGCGTGCAAAATTATTCAGCCCCTTTACTTTCAGTGCAGCAAACTCTCTCCAGAAGTTCAGTGAGGATCTCTGAATGATCCAATGTTGACCTAAATGACTAATGATGATAAATACAATCCACCTGTGTGTAATCAAGTCTCCGTATAAATGCTCCTGCACTGTGATAGTCTCAGAGGTCCGTTAAAAGCGCAGAGAGCATCATGAAGAACAAGGAACACACCAGGCAGGTCCGAGATACTGTTGTGAAGAAGTTTAAAGCCGGATTTGGATACAAAATTATTTCCCAAACTTTAAACATCCCAAGGAGCACTGTGCAAGCGATAATATTGAAATGGAAGGAGTATCAGACCACTGCAAATCTACCAAGACCTGGCCGTCCCTCTAAACTTTCAGCTCATACAAGGAGAAGACTGATCAGAGATGCAGCCAAGAGGCCCATGATCACTCTGGATGAACTGCAGAGATCTACAGCTGAGGTGGGAGACTCTGTCCATAGGACAACAATCAATCGTAAATTGCACAAATCTGGCCTTTATGGAAGAGTGGCAAGAAGAAAGCCATTTCTTAAAGATATCCATAAAAAGTGTTGGTTAAAGTTTGCCACAAGCCACCTGGGAGACACACCAAACATGTGGAAGAAGGTGCTCTGGTCAGATGAAACCAAAATTGAACTTTTTGGCAACAATGCAAAACGTTATGTTTGGCATAAAAGCAACACAGCTGAACACACCATCCCCACTGTCAAACATGGTGGTGGCAGCATCATGGTTTGGGCCTGCTTTTCTTCAGCAGGGACAGGGAAGATGGTTAAAATTGATGGGAAGATGGATGGAGCCAAATACAGGACCATTCTGGAAGAAAACCTGATGGAGTCTGCAAAAGACCTGAGACTGGGACGGAGATTTGTCTTCCAACAAGACAATGATCCAAAACATAAAGCAAAATCTACAATGGAATGGTTCAAAAATAAACATATCCAGGTGTTAGAATGGCCAAGTCAAAGTCCAGACCTGAATCCAATCGAGAATCTGTGGAAAGAACTGAAAACTGCTGTTCACAAATGCTCTCCATCCAACCTCACTGAGCTCGAGCTGTTTTGCAAGGAGGAATGGGAAAAAAATTCCGTCTCTCGATGTGCAAAACTGATAGAGACATACCCCAAGCGACTTACAGCTGTAATCGCAGCAAAAGGTGGCGCTACAAAGTATTAACTTAAGGGGGCTGAATAATTTTGCACGCCCAATTTTTCAGTTTTTGATTTGTTAAAAAAGTTTGAAATATCCAATAAATGTCGTTCCACTTCATGATTGTGTCCCACTTGTTGTTGATTCTTCACAAAAAAATACAGTTTTACATCTTTATGTTTGAAGCCTGAAATGTGGCAAAAGGTTGCAAAGTTCAAGGGGGCCGAATACTTTTGCAAGGCACTGTATATCCATTGATTCTTGAAGAATATAACTTATGCCTCATGAACTTAGTTCAACTCCACAAGAACCCAAAATGTCAACTTGTTTTTCTCCAATGTTTGTAAATGTAAACAAACACTATAGCCTCATAACATGGTTAAAACAATAGTGTTGATATCATGGATGGTAAGTCCTTGCATCCATAACTCTGTCTATTAATCTGAGAGTGGTTACATTTCTCCAGGCAGCCGTTTTGTATTTGTTTCATCTGTGGATTTGCCCTTTAAACAGCTGTATATTATCAAAATATCAAAGTGTCACCAACAAAAGTTAAACAGTAGGCCTATAGCAAAAAAACTTTTTTTCACATGTAAATAGCACTTTTTAGTAGTGCTCAATACATGCCATTCCATGAGCGCAGCATTTATTTTTCATCTCGATTCAATGAGCCCAATCAGTCCTCCATGACAACAAAATCATAAACAACAGAGTAGGGCTGGCTAATAAGTCCTTAGTTTTAGGGTTATGGTGAGGTAAAGCCATTTGGCTAATCTATATTTCCAGATTTCTAAGTCCTATCCTGCAATAGATGTCGTTCAATTGGTAACATACATTTTTTTGTATTTTTCTAATGCCTCTTAAGGGGAAAGTAATCTAAAAGTAACTGAATGTAATGAGATTACGTTACTGGTAATCCAAAAGTTACATAACTGATTACAGTTTTGGACAGGTAACTAGTAACCGTAACAGATTACATTTAGAAAGTAACCGACCCAACCCTGCTACGGTTAACTGTCAGTGTCACTTTCAGATTTATCACCAGTTAGCTGTAACGTTAGCTATTTAGCTAACGCCCTTCCCTTGCAACAATGCCAAGGAGATCATTTGCCTTGTGGATAAATAGATTACTATTGTACAATGTAGCGGCGTCTTTCGATGCAGTCAGTGTGCTCTGTTGCTGGCTAGCTTGGCATCGAACAGGATATAGATGATGACTGTTTGCCAGAGACCAAGCTCCTGCTCTCGCAGAATCAGATGGTCATACTGAGATGTGATGTGACCAATCATTCAACGTCCCACTCAACCCCGTTTCCAATAAACCACCTAATTAATTTGGTGTTCACTGAACTGTTAATAACAAACCGTTGATTAATGTTGTAATTTCATGATTCTATCTGCTGCATGAATCAACAGACAAAAAGTAGGCCTACATTAATCAATATGAAATGTATGGGGTTATTTCTATCCCGCGCTGTGCCCATGATAAGATCTGACCGAAATCGTTTGTTCAACATAACAACCCAGCTAAACATAGGCATAGCATATTATTTTCCATGTCACACTCAGATAAAGGACACATTGTCATGAACAGTTATCCCATTGTGTTCACATGATTACAGTGTGATACCACCAGCAGCTACCATCACACACACACACGCTAGCAGTTAGATCTTCAAAACTCATATTGACTTCTCTTGTTCCCTCTCTCTTGTAGCATGGCGGATAAACAGGATAAGAGTGAGCTGAAAGCAGAGCTGGAGAGGAAGAAACAACGCCTGGCCCAAATCAGAGAGGAAAAGAAGAGAAAGGAGGAGGAGAAGAACAAGAAGAAGGATGTAAGTAGAGAGAAGAGAAGTAGAACATGCTAATGGCTGGCTTGATGCGGAGGAGTTGTGGGGGCTCACATCCCTGTAACATTCATCTGTATGCAGATTAAATGTATGTATTCTATTGCCCCTACTGCTGACCAGGCTATGCTAGAGATTCAGTCCGATTTAGTCGCCTTGCAGAAAGCCCTTGTTGATTTCAAATGGTTAGTTATTGCTCCAAAAACTAAATGTGTGTTGTTTTCTAATTCTCATAGGGATATTTCAGATGGTTTACACATTTATGCATTGGATGGTTCTCTCGTCGAGCAGGCTGCCGCCTATAAATATCTGGGTATTTGGATTTCCACAAATGTTATGTTAAAAAAACATATGGATGAGCTAGATACCCACTGGGCGCACACATTGGTTGAATCAATGTCATTTCAATGAAATGACTTTGAACCAACGTGAAACAGACGTTGAATTGACGTTTGTACCTAGTGGGTAGTTAAGAAGCTGAGATTTAAAGTGGACTTCTTTTATAGAAATAAACTCATCAAAAAAATAAATGTCCTCTCACTGTCAACTGCGTTTATTTTCAGCAAACCTAACATGTGTAAATATTTGTATGAACATAACAAGATTCAACAACTGAGACATAAACTGAACAAGTTCCACAGACATGTGACTAACAGAAATTGAATAATGTGTCCATGAACAAAGGGGGGGGGGGGTCAAAATCAAAAGTAACAGTCAGTATCCGGTGTGGCCACCAGCTGCATTAAGTACTGCTGTGCATCTCCTCCTCATGGACTGCACCAGATTTGCCAGTTCTTGTTGTGCGATGTTACCCCACTCTTCCACCAAGGCACCTGCAGGTTCCCAGACATTTCTGGGGGGAATGGCCCTAGCCCTCACCCTCCGATCCAACAGGTCCCAGGCGTGCTCAATGGGATTCAGATCCGGGCTCTTCGCTGGCCAGAACATGAACACAGAACATCGCTCACACTCACAGAACGAGCAGTATGTCTGGTGGCATTGTCATGCTGGAGGATCATGTCAGGATGAGCCTGCAGGAAGTGTACCACATGAGGGAGGAGGATGTTTTCCCTGTAATGCACAGTGTTGAGATTGCCTGCAATGACAACAAGCTCAGTCCAATGATGCTGTGGCACACCGCTCCAGACCATGACGGACCCTCCACCTCCAAATCGATCTCGCTCCAGAGTACAGGCCTTGGTGTAACGCTCATTCTTTCTACGATAAACGTGAATCCGACCATCACCCCTGGTGAGACAAAACCGCGACTCGTCAGTGAAGAGCACTTTTTGCCAGTCCTGTCTGGTCCAGTGACGGTGGGTTTGTGCCCATAGGCGACGTTGTTGCCAGTGATGTCTGATGAGGACCTGCCTTACAACAGGCCTACAAGCTCTCAGTCCAGCCTCTCTCAGCCTATTGCGGACAGTCTGAGCACTGATGGAGGGATTGTGCGTTCCTGGTGTAACTCGGGTAGTTGTTGTTGCCATCCTGTACCTGTCCTGCAGGTGTGAGGTTCGGATGTACCGATCCTGTGCAGGTGTTGTTACACTGGGTCTGCCACTGCGAGGATGATCCGTCCTGTCTCCCTGTAGCGCTGTCTTAGGCGTCTCACAGAACGGACATTGCAATTTAATGCCCTGGCCACATCTGCAGTCCTCATGCCTCCTTGCAGCATGCCTAAGACACGTTTACGCAGATGAGCAGGGACTCTGGGCATCTTTCTTTTGGTGTTTTTCAGAGTCAGTAGAAAGGCCTCTTTAGTGTCCTAAGTTTTCATAACTGTGACCTTAATTGCCTACCGTCTGTAAGCTGTTAGTGTCTTAACGACCGTTCCACAGGTGCATGTTCATTAATTGTTTAAGGTTCATTGAACCAGCATGGGAAAAAGTGTTTACAATGAAGATCTGTGAAGTTATTTGGGTTTTTACAAATTATCTTTGAAAGACAGGGTCCTGAAAAAGGGACATTTCTTTTTTTTGCTGAGTTTAGATCATGCCTCTCCTTAAACAGCAGGAAGCAGGTTGTGCAGGCAACCTTCCGGCCAGTTCTTGATTATGGTGACACCATTCATCCGAATGCAGCAGCCGCTACTCTAAAACCCTTGGGTGCAGTGTAGCGCACATCACTTTAAATCACAGTTGACAGGTTTAATAATCACTGCCGCGTCCTTGATCAGAAGGTCAGCTGGACCTCTCTAAATTCCCATAGATCACTTAATTTTCCCCTTTTTACATAAGCTCTGCTGCGCAAGCTTCTAACATGTCTCACTTCTCTGGTAATGTATAAAAACAAGAGTCCCCAAGCCCGCTTACAGGGTTAGTTAACACTTGAAGTCCCTCGTGTCTCTACCAACCTAGGACAATCAGCATTTAGTTTTAACACCCCCTATGTTTGGAATAATTTTACAATCCACGTTACGTCTTGAATCCCTGGTGACAATAGGGCACTTTAGAACGCTGATGAGGAATGAATCCACTGACGTTTGCACGTTTTTTTTTTGTTGGTTGATTGTAGTCATTTTTGTGTTGTGAAACGTACTGTATCTTCTGTATCTTGTCGCTCTTTTATTGTATCATCATGTTGATTTGTGAATTGTTTGTTCTCAGGGCACTATTGAGAATGAGACCCTGGTCTCAATTGGGCTCCCCTGAATAAATACAAGTAAAATAAATAGTATATTATTATTAGTGTCATGTAATAGCCTATGCAGTATTTATACATGGTTATATTGTATTTATTACGTTATCTTTTTCCCTGTCTCTCCAATTCAACGGATCCCTCTCACGCTGCCTCTCCTTTTCTACCCATTCTCCCTCTTCCCCACTTCCACTCTCTCCCCCTGTAGGGGTCTGACTCGAAACGGGAAGGGGCTGCAGCAGATGACTCTTCTGACCTGGAGAAGAAGAGGAGAGAGGCTGAGGCTCTGCTGCAGAGCATGGGGATCACCCCAGATATACCCAACAGTAAAGACACACACATGCACACACACACACACGTACACACACACACTCACGTACACGTACACACTCTTGTTTTTTAACAAGCATTTTTGCATGAAGCCTCAGCGTGCCACTTGTCCCCTGCTTTTTGTTCTCTTTTCTTCTCTCCCGTCATTTACTACTAACCAACTGACTCTCTCATTCACTCCCTCATTCTTTGACCCCCCCCCCAGCCCAGCCTCTGTTTCACTATCTAGTCACTACCCTTATGTCTCCCTCAGCCAAGTCAGTGGGCAGCGAGTCTGGAAGCCAGGACTCTGGAGATGGAAACTCAAGGTCTGTATGTGTGTTTGTGTATTTGTGATTAAGTACTTGTATGCTCAGTGTATATTATTAACCTGCCAGCTTTCTCTCTTTCTTCTGTGTTACTCACTCTCTCTTCCTGCTCTCTCTCTGCTTCCCCCTGGTGGTGTGTTGTGGCTGTATCAGGACATTACCCTGGGATCCTGACCCCTCTACTCTGCAGCTGTACTCTGACTCTGAACTACTGGGGTTCACCTCTTTCTTACTCTATAAGACACATTCCCCTACTTGGGCTGTGGTTTTGCTCCTCTCTTCTGTTTCTCTTGGTCATTTCTTTGGTAGGCCTGAATGGCCCTTGTTAGCATCATACACATTGCTGTCTGCTAGCACATGTAGAGTGTTCGTCTTTGTAATGGTGTGTTTGGATGTGGAGTGTGAGTGTTTGTATAATGGTGTGGCTGTGTTTTTAAGTTTGTATGTGTCTCTCTGACTATGTGTGTGTCTCCTGTCCAGGCGAGGTTTTAGGCTTGGCATGGCAAAGGTGACCCAGGTGGATTTCCCTCCAAAAGAGATGGTGTCCTACTCCAAGGAGACACAGACCCCCGCCGATACACAAACACACACCCAGGCTAAACCAGGTAAACTTTGTGTTTCATGGGTTAGCGGCAATTCTACACACTTTTAATGTTTCAATGTACGTTGTGTTGTTGTGAGCATGATGTTGTGGGTGTGTGCGCGTGCGTGTGTAGCAGAGGAGGAGGAGGAGGAGGAAGAAGAGGAGGAGATGGACGATCCCAAGCCAGCAGAGGACTCCCAGGAGGAGAAAGCTGATGAGGAGGAGAAGCAGGAAGAAGGTGAGATTGACTTTACCCTCCTGCCTCTGTAAGTTGACTATCCCTGCCTACACCACTTCCGATATTCATGTGTGTGTGTGTGTGTGTGTGTGTAGTCCCTCCCAAGGAGCTAACTGAAGAGGAGAAGATGCACCTGCTCAACTCTGAGGAGTTCATGGCCTTCTTCGATCGAGGGAGCAGGATTGTAGAGAGGGTTCTCTCTGAGCGAGTGGACGTCTGCTTCGACTACAGTGGCCGAGACCTGGAGGACAAGGAGGGGTGAGACACACCTGAACACACAACTATAGAGAGTGTATGTTCTTATTTCTCTCTCTCTTTCTTTCAATATTCCTTTCTTCCTTTCCTTTCCAGTGAGATGCAGGCGGGGGCTAAGATGTCTCTGAGTAGGGTGTTCTCTGACGAGCGCTGGTCCAAGAACAGAGTGGTCACCTGTCTGGACTGGTCTCCTCAGGTAGGAGTGTGTGTGTGATGATTCGGATTAGGGCCTATCTTTTAAAGAGTTACATAATCTCTTGTGTTGGACTCTGTTCGAGTCATGCAAATCTGTGTATTTGATTCCTTCTGTTTTACCCCTGTTGACTGCTGTCTGCTGTTTGATTCAGTACCCTGAGCTTCTGGTGGCCTCCTACAACAACAATGAAGATGCTCCTCATGAGCCGGACGGAGTGGCTCTGGTCTGGAATATGAAGTATAAGAAGACCACACCTGAATACACCTTCCACTGCCAGGTACACAGACACACACACACACACGCACGCACACCACCTCTCTGTGAATATAATTCTCTTCTCTGTGTCTCTTCCCCAGTCTGCGGTGATGTCAGCGGCGTTCGCCAGGTTCCATCCTAACCTGATTGTGGGTGGGACTTACTCAGGCCAGATCGTCCTATGGGACAACAGGAGCAACAAAAGAACATCTGTACAGAGAACTCCCCTGTCTGCATCCGCTCACACGGTAACTCATGTACACTACAAAGGAACGTTGCTGACAGGTGTATAAAATCAAGCACACTGCCGTGCAATCTCCATAGACAAACATTGGCAGTAGAATAACCTTACTGTAGAACTCAGTGACTTTCAACATGGCACCTTCAGTCAGTTCGTCAAATTTCTGCCCTGCTAGAGTTGCCCCGGTCAACTGTAAGTGCTGTTATTGTGAAGTGGAAACGTCTAGGAGCAACAACGGCTCAGCTACAAAGTAGTAAGCCACACGAGCTCACAGAACGGGACCAGTCAGTGCTAAAGGACATAGCATGTAAAATCGCCTGTCCTCGTTTGCAACGAGGGCTGTTATGGTGACCGTATTACTGCTACACCAGCGGTCACGAATCATGAAGGCAGTCAAATTACACATGACAATTTAGTCACGGTAATTAGGCTTCTCCAAGCTCTGATGGTCATTAGTAGCCTCCCAAACGTGCTAACTGCCTGGTACTCAGCCCTCTATTGTCCCTCTAATCACTCTGACATCAATGCAAATGTATTCGAAAATCAAATCAAACACTTCATGAGAACCCATGAGCTCATGTTGCACACATTTCTATAGGCTAAAAAAAGGGAGTAATGGCCTCTATTAAAAAGAGGAGGATTCTATCAGTTTTCTATAGGAAAGGCCTATTATATTTTTTCTCAACTTTCCTAATATTAAGCACATTGCTTATCTTTACAACAGGAGTATAGCCTACCTGGCATGACAATTAACCACAGGAAAAGCTTCCTCCATTCCCTATTTAAGTGTAGAGATTACGTTTTTTTTCCCCTGCCCATGTTGAGACAATATAATGGTCCATTCTAAATCAAAGCGAATTTCACACACATATTATTTAGTACATGCAAAGACGAGATTAAATCAAGAATAGTCTTTTGGGTGACAATATTAGCCTATCACTTGTGAATGATATATCACTTGTGAATGATGTCCAGTTTAAGGCAAGAAACAATGCCTTTTGTTTAATCATAGTCACACACCTCATGTAGCCTAGCCCATAGGCCTATATGTTTTGATAAGGTTTGTATCACAACTAAAGTGGCCAGATATTGGTGTGGAAGAACTTAACTGGTCTGCACAGAGCCCTGACCTCAACCCCATCGAACACCTTTGGGATGAACTGGAACGCCGACTGCGAGCCTAATCGCCAAACATCAGTGCCCAACCTCACTAATGCTCTCGTGGCTGAATGGAAGCAAGTCCCCGCAGTGATGTTCCAACATCTAGTGAAAAGCCTTCCCAGAAGAGTGGAGGCTGTTACAGCAGTAAAGGGTGGACCAACTCCATACTAATGCCCATGATTTTGGAAGGAGATGTTCATATACTTTTGGCCACGTAGTCAACATTGAGTGCTCAATAGCTTTCAAATTGTGAAAATGTTTAGATATTATTTTACGGGTACAAGCTACAATCAGCTAAATATAGACTGGACTGTGTCATGTTAGCTACATGGAAACATCACCCATTTCTAACGGTGTCCTGTGATATTCAGCACCCGGTGTACTGTGTGAACATGGTCGGGACCCAAAACGCTCACAACCTCATCAGCATCTCTACTGACGGAAAGATGTGCTCTTGGAACCTAGACATGCTGTCTCAACCACAGGTACGACTGCAGTGTGCGTTTGTGTTCTAGGACATTGCGAAGTTAGTGTTTTGGCAGTCTTAATGCTGTGTGTGTGTGTGTGAGATACAGGACAGTCTGGAGCTGGTGTTTAAGCAGTCTAAGGCAGTATCGGTGACCTCCATGGCGTTCCCTCTGGGCGATGTCAACAACTTTGTGGTTGGGAGTGAAGATGGATCAGTCTACACCGCCTGCCGCCACGGGAGGTGTGTGTGTTCAGAACTTTGCTTTGTGGACATCACTTTGTGGCCAACACCAATATATGTGTGTGTGTTCTAACATTGTGTTTGTGTGTCTGTGTGGGCTACAGTAAGGCAGGCATCAGTGATGTGTTTGAGGGACACCACGGTCCAGTCACTGGACTGAGCTGTCACAGTGCCGGGGGTCCCGTGGATTTCTCCCATCTCTTCATCTCTGCTTCCTTTGACTGGACCGTTAAGCTGTGGACCACCAAGGTAACACACACATCTTCTTCTGGGAGCCCTCGTAGTAGAGTATGATCTCCCTCCAGGTGTCACGGGTCCCGGTTGTTGTGTGGGTCTGGCTGGCCATGGGCCCGGGGGTGGCTGGGCAGGTTTAGCCGTGATCTGCAGCTTCTGTGGCAGTGTGGGAAGGAATGGTTCGTTCTGTGTCCCGGGCGTTGTTACTGGCACCGGTTACTGTGCTTTGCGGCGACACACACTTACCCTTTCTCCCAATTGTCTCTCTGTAGAGTACCCGTCCTCTGTATTTGTTTGAGGACAGCTGTGACTATGTGTATGATGTCATGTGGTCTCCCATTCACCCCGCCCTCTTCGCCTGTGTGGATGGATCAGGACGGCTGGACCTGTGGAACCTCAACAATGACACAGAGGTACACACACATTTCGACGCACGGTGCAAAACAACAGATATGCATATGAACAATGCAACATTGTGCGTGTCCTAGGTGCCCAGTGCCAGTGTGGTTGTGGATGGGTCTCCTGCTCTGAACCGTGTGCGGTGGGCTCACTCAGGGAGAGAAATCGCTACAGGAGACTCAGACGGGCAGGTGCTGGTCTACGACGTAGGAGAGGCGAGAGATTCCTCCCTTATACTACACCTCAATATACTGTACATGTCATACCAGTATGTAACCCATGTGTGTGTATATTCTCTCGTTTCCACAGCAAATCTGTGTGCCCAAGGCAGATGAGTGGACCCGTTTTGTGCGCACGCTCGTGGAGATCAACGAGAACCGAGACGAAGGAGACGAGCTCGCCGCGCAGCGCCTGCTCGCCTGATCACCATGGTAACAGGGTTACTTTGGGGACCACGCCCCTGTTGCTTCCAAATCCTCCCTCTGGTTGGAGCAGGCGTGATGTCTATGCCTCAGGGTTCTAGAACGTCGACAGTTCTGTCCACAGCTCCTCCAACTCCAGTCCTTTTCTAAATATGCAAAACGTACCTTTTCACTACTTTGTATTTGTACATTTTCCAGACGTATGTATGTTCCCTATGGGCTGACGATGTGTGTTTAACTGATGGTGCAGAACAGAAGAATATCACTCATGCTATGCACATTCCAATCTTCATAGACAAGGACAGCCATGTCCTCAGATTTTAGCAACAATTTTATTTATCCATGCTTTTATATCACATTCGGTTGCACATATTTTAAACATATTTCTGCAGATAGCTTTACTAATATCCAAGACAAAAAGGCTTTTTAAATTAACAAAATATTCTTCATGGCAAGTTATGAACCAAAGTTATTACTTTTTCTTTGAAAATGTAATGTACCTGTAGGTCTCTTAATAGGAAAACAGTTTCGGTCTCCTTCCTGAAAGCATGAATAATGAAGTCTTCCCTCATACGAAGATGTGGACCCAAGCAGAGCCATAGATACAGTACAGTGCTTCCGGGAAGTATTCAGACCCCTGGACTTTACCCACATTTTGTTACAGCAGGGGGGGGACTATTTAACAATTTTAGAATAAGGCTATAACATAAGGGGTCTGAACACTTTGCCAAACTCCATGTACAGTGCCTTCTGAAACTATCCTCCACGTTGGGTACCGAATTCTAGTTAGTATTCCAACAAGACTTTTGTCACAACATTGTCCATTATAATTCTTTGGAGTTTACCAAACTCTGTATAGATATGTTGTGTATCTAATCACATTTTATCTAGTTTTCCACCAAAACTATTGGTTAGCTTTAGCTTGGCCATTTTTGCTGTTCATTCTCCTTGATATAAAATATTTTCAGGTGTGAAAATTAAATCATTGTTTATTTCAATAAAATACACAGAATGAATTTAAGTTACCTAATCCTTTGCCGATGATTCTCCTCAAACAGTTTGAAAAGGTCTGTAGATCAGTAAGAGTGATTCTCAAGAGACGAAGGCCCAACGTCAATCTAACGTAACTCCAACATGAGTCACGTTGCTTTTTAACATTACCGCAACATTTCTGTACCCGAAACGTTGCGCTAACATTACCATAACATTGTTCTCCAATGTTACATTAATATTGCTCTAACATCAGTAATGTTCCTTTGCAGCTGTGTCACGTCTCTGTACAGCAACTTCCTGTGCAAGGCCCACTCAGAATAAAGGCTTACACATGCCGTCCAATCAAATATCTCCCACACACTGTCCAATCATAGTAGCCCCCCAAATAATTATAATCAGTTATTCATAAGAGGAGCCACCAGAGAGATGGAGAGGAATGGGAGCGAGAGCGCAAAGGAATAGAGAGAGAGAGAGAGAAGGCTCCTTTCAAACCACTGATTTCATATGAAAAGCAGAATGGAAAGAAAATGAGAGCCACTGGAGATCCAACAGTAGTGTTCAGGTTGATGCCTGCTTCAACAATGGACCTACAGTCATGTCTCCAGAACCAGGGTTAGAGCACTAGAGTAGACCCTGGGGTGTTGGTGTTTATAGCTGTGCACATGGCCCCTAGGACTGTACGTGTGTGCATATCGGTGTACATGGCCCCTCAAAATGTGTGTGTTGATCAGTATGCATGTCTGTCTACGTGCATAGCCCTTAGTGGAGTGGTGGTGGCAGGCAGTTAGAGGCTAGTTTTTAGGGGGGCGGCAGCCTCCTCTTGAAGGGGGGTAGAAGAGGGGTCAACGGGGTCAGGGTGAATGGAGAGCACTCCAGAGGACTTGAACTTGGGCAGGTGGAGGCCAAACTTGTTCTCCACACCAGCGAAAGTGGCTGCAGCCAGACGGTAACCTCCCACGTGGTCAGCACTGACCGGAGGAAGCTCAGAGACACGAGATTTAGGAGTGGGCTCAGACCCCGCCGGACGACTGGAGAAAGATCGAAGGAAATGAGACATTGGAGCTTAACTAACAGTGGTATCTTGGGTTATAACAGTGTGTGCGCGCGTGTACTCACTGTCCTCCGAAGTCCACATATAACCACCTCTGTAGAAGCTCATAGGTCACCAGAGTTACTCCAAACTGAGGAGAGGATCGACATATACGAGCTGGGGGGGGGGGGGGGGGGGGGGGTGAGACAGAGAAAGTGAATTCCTATGTGTAGTCACTTTGACAGACAGACAAACACCACAACACACACCTCCAGCTCCCTTCCACAGTGCTCCGAATCCCTCCTCCTGTGTGATTTTCCTGAAACAGTCCATGACTCCAGTGTAGGTGGTATGTCCCGCCCTCGCTGCTACCTGCAGGCGTGTCTTGATGACATCAGCAGGTGTCACCAGGGAGGCAGCAGGGATGCCTGGGAAATGGAGTTAGAAAGGGTGTCACTTGAGGCCATGACTGTTTTTGATAATCATATCAAGTAGAATAGAAAATGTGAATAGGTCTGTGAAGCGTGTGTACCTCCGATGGCTCCAGAAGCTAGCAGCTGTAACGGGCCTAGTCTACCCTGCTCGTCGGCAAACTGAGCCTTGGTGTGGGCATACACTGGGAAGAAGATGGCTGAGAACGGGATGTCTCGCAATAAACATGCTTTAGCACCCTACATACACAAGAAAATAAAAGACATTACTTTCAATGAAAAGGGCTTTCGTTTACCAAAATACAAGAACAATGGCACCAGACGTAATGGCCACACACACACGCCTACCTTGTAGAGGCCGAACAAGCCAAGGTCTCGGATGACACTGAGGGCGCCAATTCTGGGTCCTGTCGTGATCTCTCCTGCCACCTGCAGTCTGATCTTGACAATCTCCAGCGGGTTCGTAAAGACCACTTGGGAACCCCCTGCCTGCAGAGAGAGAGACATAAGGTGAAATGAGTGTGAAAGACATGGAGGGATGGGAGGCTACCACAGCTTCCCATTCAGGTAGAACAGAATGGGACGCGTTTAGAGTTGGGAAGTTTGACAGGAGCAGGTTTGGTCGTCGGGTCACTCACACAGGCTCCGGCCAGCACCTCAGCAGCGAAGGGAATGGTGTCGTCTTTACCAGTGAACTTATCTCTCACAAAGTCATTCATCTACAGGGAGAACAGAGAGCGAGGAGATAAATGAGCAAATAAGTACTACAGAGAGAATAGTCAGGCATGTCTTCAACAAAATAAGTGTTGCGTTATCTTAAGGTGCACGTCCATCGCGATTGGCTGAGTGGAGGGGGAGGAGTGAGACTCACCGTAAGTTTGATTGCCTTCTCTGGAGCCACGCCTATGAGCTGGGGAAGAAGACCTGCAGGGCAGCATGGGAGATTGAGTCCACATATGACATGAACCACGTCTCATGACGACAACAGTTTCTTAGGGGAGAAAGGGAGGAGAAAAAGAGTACGAGTAATGAAGGAAAAGGTGAGAATTAAAGAACAAAGGAAGAAGTGAATGGATGGAGGCCGGTTGAGTGATGCAGTGTGGGTGAGCCAACAATAAATGGCAGTCTCGCAGTCCTTTTTCCATCAACAGAAGAGACAGCAGAAACGCAAGGGCAGTGCAGAAAGGCAAAATAGCAGGCCATTTTTTTTTAAAGAGGACCGGGAGGAAAACAGCAGCCAAGAGGGGAGGAAGACAGCAGCCAAGAGGGGAGGAAGACAGCAGCCAAGAGGGGAGGAAGACAGCAGCCAAGAGGGGAGGAAGACAGCAGCCAAGAGGGGAGGAAGACAGCAGCCAAGAGGGGAGGAAGACAGCAGCCAAGAGGGGAGGAAAAGCGAGCAGGAAAGCAACCAAGAATGCAGTGTCCGTCCGTACCTCTGTAGAATCCAAAGAGTCCTTCGTAGCGCAGCACCTTCTTGGCACAGTCAAAGCTGTTCTTGTACATCCGTTCTCCTACGAACGAGCCTGTACTCCTCTGGTTCTGCATCCTGGTCTTCACCAAGTCTATCGGATACACTGCCGTAGCTCCCATAGCTAGGAGACACAGTGTGCTATTGAAACTAGGCAAAACTTCTTTTTTTAACCAAGTCACTTTTTATTGGGGGGGTGGGGGGGTGGATATATTCCATGAAAGTATTCCTTACATCACACCACCCCCAGTCCCTTACCTCCAGCAAATGAGCCCAAGCTGAACCGGTAGGCCGACTCTGCGGCCTGCAGCAGTACGGACCTGGAACCATCACCCTGGCTCTGCTACACAGAGAGAGGAGAGTTTGACTCACATGCACACTCACTCACGCGCAGTCACACACAAATGCACGTCTCTTACCCGTTTCTGTAACTCGGCCAGGTGATAGGGCAGCACTCCCTCCTCCAGCGGGGCTATCCTCTCAATGTCAGCAAAGTTCAGGCGCCTGAGACAACACCGCGTCATTACCACAACACTCTGAACAGGTGTGTATACAGTACGAGGCTTTGAGAGCAGTGCATGTTTACCCAGAGTGGGAGTGTAGGCCTGATAGCTGGTACAGGATGTCAATCTCCATGGGAGAGACCTGGCCAAACTTGTTCGCAGCATGGGCAAACTCCTCTAGAGAGAGATGGGTTAATAGTCTGCATAACACACGCTGTGCATCCACACATACTGCAGAGAGATTGAGAGAGCTTGCCAATGACAGTTCCCCTGCTGACAGACGACTGGCAAAGTGGGATCACGCTACTCCTCTCACACGTCTGGAGCACTTCTGACCAGTGTGGCTGTGTCAGTACAGAGTGTGTGTGTGTGTGTGTGTGGGGGGGGGGGGGGTATACACAAGGGCCTGTATAGCTTAAGGTGCACGCATGTTACCTTGAGTGACCTGTGTGTCCTTGCGGGTCCCGGCCAGCGTGCTATAGATCTTGCGGATCAGCTCCATGTTGTTGAGCAGAGCGTTGAAGGCGTTGAAGTAGGAGAAGCTGACCATGTGAGAGGTGCTGCCCCCCGCAGCCTGGGAGGACAATCGCACCGAGGAAGGCGTTAGAACAGGAACAGGGACGCCCTCTCCATTACTCCCCCTGTTTGTTAACACGCGGACTCTCTTATCCCACACACAATCATACACTCGCTCTTACCGAAACCAGGTTTTCCTCCACAAACACTGTAAGCATGTGGTGTCGGATTGTGGCCATGATGTCACTGAAGTCCATGGCAGAGATGGTGCCGCACTTGTTCTTGTCCTTCTGGGCAAAGGCCTGGCGCGCATGCTCCAACTGCAACTCCTGTAGGTAGAGAAGAGCGTGTGCAGTGCTTCCCCTAGGATATTTTTCAACCATGGTGGCAAAGTTCACGTGGGCTGTGGTAGCGGGCGAGGCCACTGGCATAGTTTTAGATGCCCTCCTCTTGGCCCGAGACAAAACGGGACCGTTTTATAAAGCTAAATTTTCTACACATTTGCCACAGGGCGGATTATACACGTTCATGCCGTGTTGTTATGCTATTGGAATTTCACACGCGCAATACGTCACCGCGTGAGCGCCATGGAGCGTGTGCATGCATGACTGAGTGTATACCTGTAGAAACTGGGTGAACTCCAGGTAGCCGAGGCATTTCTTGCGGTCGTGTCCAAAGTGCAGGCAGATGAACTCACAGTCCCAGTTAAAGGGGATGTGGTGGTGCACAGTGGTCTGGCTGAAGAAGTCCCGCACATTCTCTGTTTGAGGGTGGAGAGAACCGTAGAATTAGAATGAGCAGAATGGACATTCCCATTCAATGCAACGTTATGTGACGGGGAGGAACGGCAGCCATATTAGTTGTGCCATTTTAAAAACGTCTTCGCATCATCTCACACTTTCTTTCTGTGCATCTGTGAACACCGGGACAAGAATCGGTTCTGCTCAGTCTATGACAGACCAGCGTTAACCTATATTCAGACATGAGATTAAAACAGTGGCCTTCAGGCTGAGTGACTGTACTAACGAACCATAATTGGTTCCCTTTAATTAGGCGTGCCATATGCGTGCGTGCACTAAAAAGTGTTTGAATGTGAGTGTATATAAGAGAGCATATTAGTGTGCCAAGTCTCAAAGAATAATCCTATTAAAAAAATTTTTAAAAATAAAAAAAAGATTCTCTGGTACTTGTCTACTTTTTAGCCAGTAGTTCTGAAAGAAGCGCTGCTCACGAGCCAAAAGTGGCCCCCGAAAATTGCGTACTACGTCACATATCTGCATTCTTTTGGGGGCTGGAAACAGTTGAAAGCAGGTAACGCCACCACCCCAACACACACACAGTCACGTACGTACCAAAGGAGATGTCTCCAGTGCCGGTCTTGTTAAACAACTGGAAGACTACGATAAAGAGAGCGTCCGGAACACACAGCGCTGACTCAAATGCCAAGAACTCCTGGAATGAGATCAGCCTGTGTGTTGAGAGAGAGAGAGAGAAAGAGAGAAGCAACATTAAAACAATATGCGCGATGCCATGAAGAACAACGCTTCAGATACAGATCCAATCAGAGGGAGAAAGGTTCAGTTTTTACTGAAACATAATAAAATGTCAGCAGTGATGTAGGGAGAAATTAGGCCATGCACTACTTCTTCAAAATGACTCCATGCATTTCAAATAGTGTAAACCAATTGCAATAGATTTCAGGTCATTTCTCTAGAGACTTAAACGAAAAGACTCGCTGCTTGTAGGTTGTTACTTTTAAACAGCGCTGAATGACAGACATGTGCGTCATCCCCCTGCAAGACACACACACTTGTATCCATTACATGACTGACCTAGGTTACAAACTTCACTTAGTATTTTTACTCTTTACGTCTTTATTTTTTTAACCTTTATTTAGCGAGGCAAGTCAGTTAAGAACAAATTCTTATTTACAATGTTGGCAGGTACCCCACAATTCCCCGGTAGGCCTTGTTCGGGGGCAGAACGACAGATTTTTACCTTGTCAGCTCGGGGATTCGATCCAGCAACCTTTTGGTTACTGGCCCAATGCTCTAACTACTCTAGGCTACCTGCCACTCAAAACATTAGTTCCCTGACCAGGAATCATACCCGGGCCGCGGCGGTGAGAGCGCTGAATCCTAACCATTAAAGGCACACCTGTTACTTTGAGACATTTGACCTTGAAGGAGTAAATGTTTTCAGAATCATGAACTATTTAAGCCTCTCATAAGAGTGGATTAAGTGTATTGAAAGGGCTTGTGCAGTGTGTGTGTATAATCTAATCTATGAGCACCCATTAAGGCTGCTTCTGTTCTTAGACCAAATAACATCCTAATGAACTGATCTAAGCATCACCATTGTATATGTGTGGGTATGAAACCTCTATCATTCATTACTGCAGGAGCCTTCTGCACAATGAAAACAATCTCCCATGGTTGATGTGGAGAGGGAGCACGACAGGAGACAATTAGAATGAGGGAGACAGCAGTCTAAGCATAATCAACTGTTAACCATGTACTTGGTGGAGACAGGATAAGGGAGAGAGAAAGATAGCGAAAGAGACGGATGAGAGAGAGAGGGTTAACGTAGGCAGCTCTTCACCCGTCCTTGGTTGTGTCGGCTACACCGGCGATGAGCTGGACAGTTTTGGGGTTGTGGTGGATCTGTGTGTGCAGGCCCAGGTACTTCTGCACAAAGTCCCCTGGGGTCATCAACTTCTCGCCATCTGCATCCACAACACTGGCATGCTGGGGGGGGTTAAAACAGAAATAGCCATAGTGTCACTTTGGGTTTCCTGCTAAACACTGACACACTAAAGGTGGATTAGGACAGAAAGTGTCCTTGACCTCACCCATCACACTGGCATGCTAAGGTGGTTGAGTGTGATGAGGTAATGTGGCATTGTATTGTTAAGGCAGTGAATAAATGAAATATCTACGAACAAGCCATGAACAATCAATAAAATAGGCCATCGCTCTAAATATTACTTCCAAAAAAAAAAAAAAAGTTATTAATGAAGGACTTGTCCTGCTGACAGCTCACGGTGAATTGTTCTTTATAAAGGGTTCCGTGTCAAATCCCTCAGACAAGGAATTTTGCAGAATATTTTTTTTTGTCTCTTTATGTAACCTCTCCAACACCTTGAGAGACATCTTTAGACATGTGTGTAAAGCCAACCTGTCTTCACCAGCTTTGTTAACCCACACGAGGCACTGTCTGCTATCAAAAGTGCGAGGGCGTGTCGTTGAAGCACAACATCATGAAACTACAGTACACAACAGAGAATACACTATAGAAGAGTCTTCGCTCAGGTTCCCGCTCAGGACCTCACTGTAGAGCCTAATGTACAATCTGCTACCCCACACTCATCTTGCAAGGTGAGACATACAGTTTGGACACACCTACCTCATTCCAGGGTAAAAAAAAAAAAAACACATATGGAATCATGTAGTAACCCCAAAAAAGTGTTAGACAAATGAAAATTATATTTGAGATTCTTCAAAATAGCCACCCGTTTTGCACACGCTTGGCATTCTCAAGCATTCCTGATGAAGCTAGTTGTGAGAATGCCAAGATTGTGCAAAGGGTGGCTACTCTGATACTTCTAAAATATTGCCGGGTTACTACATTATTCCATGTGTAATTTCATAGTTCGTCTTCACTATTATTCTACAATGTAGAAAATAGTCAAAATAAGTAACCATTGAATTAAGTGTGTGGCACTGTAGTGTGTGTGTGTGTGTGTGTGTGTGTGCAGTGCTCAACTTGGACTGAAATGGGTGTCGGTACTCATTGTGGGTTTATATTTAGGTGTAGGCGCTCCACAATACTTTTGAGCTAATAATTCTGTAAGAAGATCAGGAGTTCAAGCAGCAGAACATTGTGAGATTCCGGTATTCAACTCCAGCGAACTTCTGCCCAAATCAAGCACTGTGCGTGGTAGGGGATTCAGTCACACAGCTCCTCACAAGACACCCGCAAGCTAAATTATGTTAGACCTCTAATTAGTTCACTCTAGCCCAAAATCTTTCCACACTGAAATGAATTCTACAGCAGACGTAAAGGTGAAGGACAACCAGAGATGTTCTTACCTTCTGAAAAATAACCTTCAGCTCGTTCGGGTCCGCTCGTTTGGTGGATTGCACCTGCCAAGCATTACGAATAATAGTATAACGTTAAGGTAACGTTTCCCAAACTCGGTGCACGTTTTGGTTCTTGCCACACAGCTGATTGAAATAATCAACGAATCATCTAGCTTTGATCATTTGAATCAGCTGTGTAGTGTTAAGGAAATAAATAAAACGTACACCGAGTTTGGGAAACGCTGTATTAACGCATCATATGACGTTGTGCAGCGAAAACACAGTGAACGTATTTATATAGCTGAATGCAAACAGATCAGCAGTTTTGGTTGATGACAACTAACGTTATCAGTAATAAATATTATCTAGCTGGTGACAATTGGATAAAACTGGAATGCCTTGACGTTGTGTCCTTGCAACTAGAAATAACAAATTAAAATATTCCAAAAGCAGGCAGAGGACTTGAAAGATTGCGATAATACGAGACCGACAATTACTTGTCAAAACGAATGCTAATGGAGAAAAAAAATCACACAAGCTATTACTGTGTAGGCGAGTTGACCATGAAAAACAGTGTTTCTAACTAACGAAAGTAGTTAACTGTTTCCAAGTTGTGTTGCTATTTTTTATATCTATCTACTCAGATGAAGACACAAACCATTCCAATGACTCGTTGGGTTTAAAACCGCAAAGAATAGATCAGACGAGTGGGTAGTTGAGTGATGCGGTTGTCATCATTGCACAATATTGCCAGTTAGCTGTAGTATTGCAATGATAATCAAAAGATACAGCTGCTAGCCCTATCGCCAACTGGTTTGTGGCTGTTCATTCAAGGCCAGAGACCGGGCGTTAGCGCAGTCAAATGATCCCAGAAAATATGTACAACGAAACAGATAAAGCACGTAGACTACATTAACAACTATTTCTATAAACGTAAAGCAAGCAATGCCGAAGTCACCTCGAACGTCATACTGGTTTTGACGTCACGTATAGTCGCTGGCGCAAACGCTTTCACTGGAGAATTCCAAATAAATGAAATTAAAAAAAGCGAGCTCCGGTGCAATTTGAGACGATTGCAACAAACCCGCTAGTCTAGTGCAGTGGTGTCCCATCTGTCTTTTTTTGTTACAAAAAAGGTGTGTTAGCTGTAGTAATCGTGTGCCAACATTCCACGGTTTGAGCATTCCGTAGATGTTGTAAGGATATGTCTTTTTGCACAGGTTTGAAATCGGAGCCTGAAAATAGACCAACTCACTGACCACAATCCAGATCATTTGACCAATTAACCTGGCCACACATCATTTTGAGTTTGGGAAAACGAATAATAAACCAGGTGTATTCTGCATGCATAGACCTATAGGTTACACATCAACCAATTATTTAAAGACCTGTAGGCTCTCTCTGAGACTGAAACTCACTCAACCTGGTAGACTGGAAACCCTGAAGTAGTAATCCAATAAAAGCCATTTTTTTTAATGTATATATTTTTTTAAATACAACTACAGGAGCCTGCTCTCAATATTCAAAATGCACCAGAGAGCATCATTTAGCAACAGATGATCAAAAAGCACATTTATCTGCCAAAACTAAGGAAACACCAACATAAAGTGTCTTAGTTTTTATTTTATTTTTGATTTTACAATTGCTAACAAGTGTTCAGCTATACTTTAAGATGCTTTTTCTAAACTCATAACACAACAGCACATCAACATCACACAATTAGCCAAATAGTTCATTTTCTGCTCAGAACCACATTTTGTTCATTAAATACATTTAAAAATGCCCAAAACAACTCTCTCTACAAACACTAACTCTCAAAACACGGCAATCCCGACTCAATATCTAATCATTCTGTCACAACACTAGCACATGTTTTCTATCCAAGAGGAACATATAGTCAATCATAGCACAATGACTTTCAAAATACTAACAGTTGATGGCATTACGAAAACTGCATTACTTTTCATGTTTCAGTTCTACCTGCATACAATAGACAATATAAAATCCATAGTTTTTTATAATTCAGTTTCCTTTTACTGTAAACCATTCTAAATTGTTTTGGTTGAGTGTCTAATGTGTGCATTTTTTGGGTTGAGTGTCTAATGTGTGCATGTTTTGGGTTGAGTGTCTAATGTGTGCATGTTTTGGGTTGAGTGTCTAATGTGTGCATTTTTTTGGGTTGAGTGTCTAATGTGTGCATTTTTTGGGTTGAGTGTCTAATGTGTGCATTTTTTGGGTTGAGTGTCTAATGTGTGCATTTTTTGGGTTGAGTGTCTAATGTGTGCATTTTTTGGGTTGAGTGTCTAATGTGTGCATTTTTTGGGTTGAGTGTCTAATGTGTGCATTTTTGGGGTTGAGTGTCTAATGTATGCATTTTTTGGCAACATACTATCTAAAAGTGAATGAGTCATATTTACTTCATAGAATGTACAGTACAAACAAAATTGTAAGTGACGGAATTGCTGCCGTAAAAGCTTTATTAGCAACATGAAATTGCTGCCGGTGATCAACAACACATCCAACATACATGGCCTTTGGTTCCAAATGTGTACAAAATAAAACACAATTACAGTAAAAACAAGGCACAGAAGTGAAAAAAACACAAAAATGCAGTCCTGCTCTAATCTATACCATCTTCAGCAGTCTCGTCCACGTCACATCTTATGTCGTCTCTCGCTATGCACCTTGGATAGAAACACTTGTCATGCTTTACCCACCCCTGGCAGTCTTCAGCTGAGATGTCTCTGCACCTTGGATAGAAACGCTTGTCATGCCTTATCCACCCCTGGCAGTCTTCAGCTGAGATGTCTCTGCACCTTGGATAGAAACGCTTGTCATGCCTTATCCACCCCTGGCAGTCTTCAGCTGAGATGTCTCTGCAGCCGGCTTCCATTGCATCCAGGAGGGACATTTGGTCATGTGGCCGATGATCATACACTTTCCACCTCCAGGTAGAAAAATATTCCTCAATGGGGTTGAGGAAAGGCGAGTAGGGGGGGAGGAAAAGGGAAACCATTTTTGGATGGGCTGCAGACCAGTTTGTGATTGGTGGAATGCTCTGCAGCCGGCTTCCATTGCATCCAGGAGGGACATTTGGTCATGTGGCCGATGATCATACACTTTCCACCTCCAGGTAGAAAAACATTCCTCAATGGGGTTGAGGAAAGACGAGTAGGGGGGGAGGAAAAGGGAAACCATTTTTGGATGGGCTGCAGACCAGTTTGTGATTGATGGAATGCTACATTGTCCCATGCAATCATAAATGTCCTCATGTTTCCACCCAGCTGTTCCCTTTCTGCTTCTGGCACCAGTTGTTGGTGGAGGTCATCTAAAAACAAAAGAAAGTGCTCAGTGTTGTAGGGACCAATCTGGCATTTCTGCAGGACCAAACCAGCACTCGAGACTGCAGCACACATTGTGATATTTGCTCCCCTCTGACCGGGCACATGAACTTTTCCCGATGACGTTTCTTCCCCACCGATGTGTTTTTGAAAGGTTAAACCCTGCCTCGTCTACATAAATTATTTAATGTGGGGTCTGATTAGCCTCCAACTCCATGATTCTGAAAGAAATCAAACACTATGTGTAAATTATTTTCAGTGTGTCCTACTATATGTACTGTAACCCATGTTTACATGTAGAGTAGAATAGTGTAAAACTCACTATAGAACAAAACATATTGCATAGACACCATACCTGGACATATTGGTGCCGGAGTTACTTAACCCACTCAATGTTCCTTTCAAAAGGAACTGTGTACAACTGTTTCATTCCAACTCTGTGTTTGGTCAGAGTCTGAGCGATGGGAGCCTGATGCTTTCCACACTGTGAAATACCAGGTTGTCCTCTACAATTCTGGTCTGAATTTCTCTCAGTTTTAATTGCATTGTCAGCAATAACCAATCCTACAATGGCATGCTCTTGGTTTTCACTGATGAGCTTTCCTCTTCTCCCCCAGAGAGAGGAAGGCGTTGCGTCCTTTAGAGGAACAAAAATACAACATATGTATTTACATTGGGACTGGTGGCCTACAGTTACTGTGGGACATAGCAACAGTAATGATAGAAGAAGCCTTTGTGAAATGCATTACTTACCTGTTGGTTTGCTGAAAATTCTGGATAATGGAAGCCAAGGTTGACCATCTGAGATTGGGCTGGACTCTTTCACCAGCCTCTCTCAGTGATAGACCATAGTATTAGGTTGGACTTTTTCACCAGTCTTTCTCAGTGATAGAACACGGTTTATCACAGGGTCTATGATGGTGGCTCTTATTTCATCAGTGACAACAGCTCTTACTCTCCTTTGAACACCACCACGCATTCTTACTCCTCTCCCCCTACCTCCCCTTCTCCCTTGTCCTGGTCCGACTACTCCTTTGCCTGGTCCAGTTACTCCTCTGCCTGGTCCAGCTACTCCTCTCCCTGGTCGAACTACCCCTCTCCCTGGTCCAGCTACTCCTCTGCCTGGTCCAGCTACTCCTCTCCCTGGTCGAACTACCCCTCTCCCTGGTCCAGCTACTCCTCTGCCTGGTCCAACTACTCCTATCCCTGGTCCAGCTACTCCTCTCCCTGGTCCAGCTACTCCTCTCCCTGGTCCAGTTACTCTTCTCCCTGGTCCAGCTAATAAATCGAAAGAGTCCCCTTTTTACTGTGTATGTCCATGTAATTGAGAGAACTTCAACATCTGGCTATGTCTTCGATTGAGATTAGAATCAGCTGTGGTTGGTCTATTTTACACAATTTACAGTAAATCAGCTTTTTCTCAATGTTTCAATTATCTGTTCATTCAAAAATGCTTATCAGCTGTTTCAATATAGCTTTTGAGCTGCTGTTGTTGCAGAAGTAGAGGCTTTATATTATATTTAAGGTTTTGAACACTATGTCTTCATTTCTGGCATGCTGTGTTCAAGCATTTGTAATTAAGACAAGAAAGATCCGTAATTTTGGCATTGCGTAAGCTTGTATGTTAAGAAAATGTAAGCATTTTAGAAACCTGTTGCATATTCTGGGAAAACAACCTAAATTGCATTAATGATATGGTCCACAACAGACAGATGTTGTGCTAATTGTGTTTAGAGTTTTGAAAATGTGACTACAGATTGTAGAAAAGGATGTTAGCGATTGTAAAAAAAAACTGTAAAGTGGTGTTGTATCACCACGAGATGCCAGAACAGCTTCAAAAGTGCCTTGGCATAGAGTCTACAAGTAGACATAAACCATGCCAGGAGAATGCACCCCACACCATGACATATACTTTGTATCCCTTGTTTACTCAAGCTTTTCCTTTATTTGTGGCAGTTACCTGTATGCCTATGGGGCTATGCATGCAGAATACACCTGGAATACACCTGGTTTATTATTCGTTTTCCCAAACTACATTTTTTTGGGTGTGACCAGGTTAATTGATCAATAGATCTGAATAGCGGTCAGTGAGGTAGTGGTCTAATTTCATGCTCACATTTCAAACCCGTGCAATAAACGTATCATTACATCACCCATGGAATGCTCAAACCGTGGAATGTTGTCACGCGATTACTACAGCTAAATTAACACAGGACACGGCCCAACCTTTAGCACAAAAAGACAGATGGACACACTACACTAGACTAGTGGGTTTGATGCAATCGTCTCAAATTGCACCAGAGCTCGCTTTTTTATTTAATGTATTATTACTTATTTTCATGTATCAGTCCAAGTCGAAGTGAATTTATTGAACAATAAAATATTAAATGTCTTAAGAGGAAAATACAGTCTATTCCTGAGCATCATCGCCTTTTTATAGTGTATCAAAGCATACTTCTTGGCTTTACTCAGCCAGGACCGGATTAAGAAATCATAGGCCCCTCATCTTGGCAATAGCCTGTCTCAAAATGAGCTACTTTGAAAAATAGTGCTGCTGTTAGCTACAAATTGGGAGGTGTTGAGAAAAAAATGGTTTCTATTAGTTCCACGGACAGATTAGTCTTCTGATTTCTAAACTGTACATACAAATATAAATACATCTGCAATACGAAAACCGACAGCCCCAATCAACCATAGAAATATAATCCATAGATGGCACTTTCCATTCAAATCAGGACTGGCATCCATTGCTAGTGTACCCATTAGTTTAACAGTCAAATTGCCAGGGTAAGAGGTTACAAAACCCTTTTATGGATTATAAATCTATGGCCACAAGGAACAAGCTGTAGCCTATATTTGGCGTGCATACTGCCCAAACTGCAGCCTTCCTGACTGTAGGCATACAGGTAACTGCCAAAATAAAGGAAACACTTGCGTAAACAAGGGATACAAAGTATATGTTATGCTGTGGGGTGCATTCTCCTGGCATGGTTTAGGTCCACTTGTACAATCTATGCCAAGGCACTTTGAAGCTGTTCTGGCAGCTCGTTTTAAGACACTTTATTTTGGTGTTTCCTTCATTTTGGCAGATACATGTATGTGCTTGTGATAACATTTATTCCACAGTTATTTTTTATAAACTATTGATCATCTGTTGCTAAATGTTGCACTCTGCTGTATTTTGAACATTGAGAGCAGGCTCCTGTAGTTGGATAAAAAAAAAAACAATTATACATTTAAATGTTTTTATTTTTGTTTATTTTATTTTTTTGCCTCTTGGGCCGTCTACGGGCTTGGGCCCAGCCCGACGTCAACCAATGATTTAATGCCCTGTAGGTTCTCTCTGAGACTAGAACTCACACAACCTGGTAGACTGGAAACCCTGAAGCAATATTCCAATAATTAGCCTAATCCAAATGCTGTAATCCTATACATTGTGAAGGCCAACTAAATATTCTGTTTCCTAGATTGTCTATAGGGCCTCATTTCAAATTCCAAGTTTTTCACATCCCATTGTTCACCAGGTTGAATAAAAATCATAACCAAATTTGAAACACTGTGTGTAAACTTTCCCCCTTTCCGCTGATCTGACATCAGTTTAAAACGGACTCATCAAATACCTCATCAGAGAGGTATTTGAAACCTTGAATAAAGGTTTCACATTTAGGGAAATTACACTCTAATTGTTTAATATATTTTTTTACATTTTGTCAGGAAATGCAGCTGTCTCAGGTTCTGCTGTGGTGCCGTGGTTGCACAGCCTTTCCTCTAGAGGGAGCCATGTTTTCATGTGTCTACCCTTCTCAATGGCAAGGCTGTGCTTGCTGAGCCTGTACTTTGTCAAGGTTTTTCTAAGGTTTTGATCAAGAACCATGTTCAAATAGTTTGCCACGGTGCACTGTCATTTTAGGGCCAGATAGCACTGCATTTTGCTTTGTGCTTGTGTTTCCCAATAAGTAATGTAGATTTGTTTTGACTTTGATGTAATTTGGTTAATTCTGATTGATTGGATGTTCTGGCCCTGAGACTTCAGTGTGTTAGTAGAACAGGTTTGTGAACTCAGCTGGATGAGGGGACTCTTTTCTCTGCTCAGCTCTTGGCATTGCATGGCTTGGTAATGTATGAGAGGGGGTCACTGTATTTTAGATGTTTCCAAAACTTAATTGCTCTTTTTAAAATAATTTTTTACTAGTGGATATTGGCTTAATTCTGTCCTGCATGCATTGTTTGTAGTTTTTGTCGTGGAGAATCGTTTCAAAATATAACACTTACAAGAACTTGTGAATTCAATATAGGCTTTTAATACAAACATACAGTATCAGAAGCCGAGCTGGTCCGCAGAACAACTCCCTTCCCTAAGCTCTGGCTCTGTATTTAAACACATACAACATATGAGTCCATCTCACATGCAAATGAAGTTACTTCCCTCAATCCATCTGCCACCATTATCTTTCTATCTGTGCTTCCTGCTTGTTCACGCCCAATAACGCCCATATCTGCTTTCAGTTAAGTTATAATGGTGGCAGGACCTCTTCATGTCCCAAAAATAATACATGCCCATCTTATCCTATGGGCCCCTTATTAAGTTTAGCTTGGTGTGTTCTCTGGTATGTCTGTCCTTGTTAGGACTCGTAGGCTATATGTCTCTTCTAACATTCCTTCAGCATCTTCATGTCCTAAAAATAATATATGTACTATGTCTATAGTCCATCAGTTGGTCATTTGGCTGACCCCCTCCTTTGTGTGTCCCTCTGACCTCGGTATGTCCAGCTGTCCTATGCACTCATGGCCTTGCTTTGGTTTCCTGTCCTCTACAATAGACAATGCATTTTACCCTAAACATTTATGCATTTTATGGCTTTGGCCATTACGTCTGTTATTTTTTGGTTTCCTGTTTTTACCAGAATGGCAAATGCAATCTAAGTGTGTCCTCTTCCCCTTGTGGTCTAATGTACACCTTTTCTCTACAGTATTATGTTTATCCCTATATGTACTGTTTGCTCCCACATTTTCCTCTGGACATGTAGGATAATCTTACAGAACTCTGCATGCAGGGTTTCAATGGGGTGTTTGTCCCATTGGGTGAAATCTTGTTTTGCAAGTGGACCCCACATCTCGCTGCCATAAAGTGCAATTGGTTCAATGACACATTCAATTAGTTGTAGACAAATTTCAATAGGTATTTCAATTTGAATTAGTTTTTTAATGTCGTAGAATGCGTTGCGTGCTTTCTCTCTCAGTTCATTCACTGCATCATTAAGGTGTCCAGTTGAGCTTATTTTTAAACATAAGTAATTACAGTGTGTGCAGTACTCTATATATTTTGTACCAATTGAGAACTTTTGTCTTAATTCCCTGAGATCTGGATCTTCTTTGGAAAATTATTTTAGTATTTTGGGGGTTTATTGCCAGGGCCCAGGTGCTGTGGGTGACAGCAGGCATGGGTCATCGGCGAGCAGGCATTTAACCTTTGAATTGTGGAGACTAACACAAGGGGCTGAGATTTTTTACTAGAATAGTGGCCAATTCATTTATGTAAATATTGAAGAGTGCAGGGCTCAGATTGCAACCCTGGCGAAGGCCCCGCCCCTGGTTAAAGAATTCTGTTATTTTCTTGCCAATTTTGATGCTGCACGTATTGCCAGTATACATTTATTTAATTATTTAATATATTTTACCCCCTACAACACTTCCAATAACTTTGTAGAACAGTCCTGTATGCCAAATAGAATCAAATGCTTTTTGGAAGTCGATAAAGAAAGCATACATGTTGGTATTACTTTGGGAGACATTTTTATCTATCAGGGTGTGTAAGGTGTAAATATGATAGGTCGTGCGATGTTTTAGTATAAATCCAATTTAGCTTTTACTCAAAACATTGTGCTTATTAATTAAGGAAGTTTAGAACTCTTACATTTATAATACTACAGAAAACCTTCCCCAGGCTACTGTTCACACAAATGCCTCTGTAATTGTTGGGGACAAATTTGTCTCCGTTCTTAAAGATTTGGGTTATGAGTCATTGATTCTAGATGTCAGGGAAATAACCTACACTCAGGATCAAATTAAACAGTTTTAATATAGCCAATTGAAATTGTGCACTAGTGAACTTGAGCATCTAATTTAGGATGCCATCAGGTCCGCATGCTTTTTTAAATTTGAGGGCCTGAAGTTTCTTATTGGTCAGTAATTGGGGAGTCCAATGGATTTTGATTGTCCTTTATAGATTTTTCTAATCCATCCAACTTCTCATGAATTTGGCATTGTTCTGCGTTCGCATCAATTTGAATGGTGTTCCATAGTGTTTTAAAATGGGTTGTTCATATGTCAACATTCTGTATCGCTAATTCCTCTAGTTTAGATTTATTTGATTTTTTTCTCCAATTTTGCTAGAAGTTGTTTGTGTTTATGGACTTCACAATTAGTGTCAGCTGCTTGCTTTTGTGCTGTGCTTTTTTGGTTCTGAGTGTACGTTTATAGAGTTTTAAAGTCTCACAGTAATGAAGGCGTAATTCACCATTATTTGGGTCTGGATGGCTATTTTTTTCCTTATAATTTTACAAACTACATCAAACCAGCTGTCATCTGTGGTCTTTTATAAATATATATTTTTTAATCAATTTCAGTTGTGCTTCTTTTGCTGTTTGCCTGAATATGTGGTTTATGTTTTTTTACTGCTAGATTGATGCCTTCTTTACTGTGAGTGAATGTGGTATCCAGAATGTTATCGAAGAGTGTTTGGATATTTTGGTTACAGGTTGCTTTCTGGTATTTTTCCGTGCTGTTTTGGGCCCAGCTGTATGAATTTCAGATGTTGTACAGCTTACTGGGCTGTGAATGTGTGGTTGTTTCCAAACGTGTTCTTTTGAGGAACAACGTAATTTGCCTGTCATCAGACAGAGGCGTTAATGACTTGACGGTGAATGAACTGAGAGAGAAAGGGTCAATGTTTGTAATCATCTACTGTGCTGTGGCCAAGAGGTGAGCAATGGGTGAATCTCCCCAAAGAGTCCCCCGCAACCAACTATTGATAAAGCACAGACCCGGGCTTCGACAGAGTTGCAACAGATCCCTTCTGTTTTTTGATGGTGAGGTCACTGTTGTTTCTATTGGGAAGATTACATTTTTAAAAAACAGTGTGGCCTGTAATGAAGCTGTCCCCTCATGTGGTCTTTAGATCAGGTAGTGTTCCCACAGATGAGCAATATTTTTTAACCAAATGTGATATTTACCCATTTTGAGGGGATCTATTAGATTTTGTAGTTCGGATTTGTACCAAATGATCAATCCTCCAGAGTCTCTTCCTCTATTGACAGAGCTGTGTTTCTGTGAGGGCACAGTTACCTCTCTGTAGCTTCTGGGACAGTGAGTGACAATATCTGCCTTACACCATGTCTCCTGCAGTGTCATGGACTTCGTAAGAAGCGGACCAAAGTGCAGCGTGGTGAGCGTACATATTCCTTTTTATTAGAATGTCGCCAACAAAAACAATAAACAATACAAAACGACCGTGAAGCTTAACAGGGCTATGAAGCCTCTAACAAAGACAACTTCCCACAAAATACAAAAGGGAAAAAGGCTGCCTAAGTATGATTCCCAGTTAGAGACGATAGACAGCTGTCCCTGATTGAGAACCATACCCGGCCAAAACAAAGAAATACAAAAAACATAGAAAACAGAATATAGAATGCCCACCCAAATCACACCCTGACCAAACCAAAATGGAGACATATAAAGGCTCTCTAAGGTCAGGGCGTGACGTGCAGAATGATGACGTCAACATCTTGAAGATTTTTTTAAAACTCCAGTCCAATGTTTATGAGTTTAGGCCCTGAATGTTCCACATGCTAACTGATAGCGATTTCATGTTGCAAAAAGAAAGAATAGCACAGTCAGAAATACAGTAACTACTAACTAATAAGTTGTTAAGAGTGAGATAAAAAGGATAACAGCAAACATTTATTCTGTTATATATATATATATATATATATATATATATATATATATATATATATATATATATATATATGTGTGTGTGTGTGTGTGTGATCCTGGATGGCAGGGAGCTCGTTCCCCGTGATGTATTGGACCCTTTTTAGCACCTTGCGTTTGGTTGGACGTCAAGCAGTTGCCATACCAAGCGGTGATGCAGCCGGTCAAGATGCTCCCAACTATATCACTTTTTGAGGATCTGAGGGGTCTTGCCAATTCCTTTCAGATTCCTGAGGCATTGTAGTGCCCTCTTCACGACTGTGTTGGTGTGTTTTGACCATGATAGATCCTTAGTGATGTGGACACAGAGGAACTTGAAGCTCTCGACCCGCTCCACTACAGCCCAATCGATGTGAATTGGGGCGTGCTCGGCCCTCCATTTTCCTGTAGTTCACAATCAGCTCCTTTGTCTTGCTGACATTGAGGGAGAGGTAGTTGTCCTGGCACCACACTGCCAGGTCTCTGCCCTCCTCCCTATAGGCTGTCTCATCATCAATGATCAGGTCTACCACCATCTCATCGTCGGCAAACTTAACAATGGTGTTGGAGTCTTGCGCACGCAGTTGTGGGTGAACAGGTAGTACAGGAGGGGACTAAGCATGCACACCCTTGAGCTCGGGACCCTGGGACTGGTCACCTCCCTCTGCAACTGCATCCTGGACTTTCTGACGAGCTGCACCTATGGGGTGAGGATAGGCAAGAACACCTCCGCCACGCTGACCCTCAACACGGAAGCCCAACAGGGGTGTGCGCTTAGTCTCCTCATGTACTCCCTGTTCACCCACAACTACATGGGCATGCATGACTCCAACACACCATCATTAAGTTTGCTGATGATACGACGGTGGTAGGCCAATCACCAACAGCGATGAGCCAGCCTACGGGGAGTAGGTCTGAGACACTGCCAGGACAACAATCTCTCCCTCAATGTCAGTAAGGCCATGGAGTTGATCGTGGACTACAGGAAAAAGCAGGGGAAGCACATCCAGGATCTTAATACCAGGCAATGTCTAAGGAAGGTCCAGAAAATTGCCACATATTTCAGCCACCCAAGCCATGGACTGTTCTCTGTGCTACCGTCAGGCAAGCAGTATTAGAGCATCAAGTCTCAGACCAACAGGCAATTAGACTGTCGAATTGCTAATCAATGGCCACCCGGAGTCCTGGAATATCTGTATATCTGTAGACTAAATCCCACCATATACACTGCTGCTACTATCCTTTAACCCTGCGTACATGTGAATATCTACATCAATTACCCCGTATCCCTGCATATTGTTATGGTATTGGTACACCTTGTACACTGAGTATACAAAACATTAAGAACACCTGCTCTTTCCATCACTTAGACTGACCAGGTGAATCCAGGTGAAAGCCATGATCCCTTATTGATGTCACTTGTAAATCCACTTCGATCACTGTAGATGAAGGGGAGGAGACAAGTTAAAGAAGGATTTTTAAGCCTTGAGACAATTGAGACATGACTTGTACTAGAGGTCGACCGATTAATCGGATTAATTAGGACCGATTTCAAGTTTTCATAACAATCTGTATTTTTGGGATCCGATTTGACGATTTAAAAAAAACGTTTTAATTTGTATTTTTTTATACCTTTATTTAACTAGGCAAGTCAGTTAAGAACACATTCTGATTTTCAATGACGGCCTAGGAACGGTGGGTTAACTGCCTTGTTCAGGGGCAGAACGACAGATTTTCACCTTGTCAGCTCTGGGGATCCAATCTTGCAGTTAACTAGTCCAACGCAATAACGACCTGCCTCTCTCTCGTTGCACTCCACAAGGAGACTGCCTGTTACACAAATGCAGTAAGCCAAGGTAAGTTGCTAGCTAGCATTAAACTTATCTTATAAAAAACAATCAATCATAATCACTAGTTAACTACACATGGTTGATGATATTACTAGATATTATCTAGCGTGTCCTGCGTTGCATATAATCTGACTGAGCATACAAGCATACAAGTGTCTAAGTATCTGACTGAGCGGTGGTTGGCAGAGGTGTAAACATTCGTTCAAACAGCACTTTTGTGCGTTTTGTCAGCAGCTCTTCGTTGTGCGTCAAGCATTGCGCTGTTTATGACTTCAAGCCTATCAACTCCCGAGATGAGGCTGGTGTAACCGAAGTGAAATGGCTAGCTAGTTAGCGCGCGCTAATAGCGTTTCAAACGTCACTCGCTCTGAGCCTTGGGATGGTTGTTTCCCTTGCTCTGCATGGGTAAAGCTGCTTCGATGGTGGCTGTTGTCGTTGTGTTGCTGGTTCGAGCCCAGGGAGGAGCGAGGAGAGGGACAGAAGCTAAACTGTTACACTGGCAATACTAAAGTGCCTATAAGAACATCCAATAGTCAACGGTTAATGAAATACAAATGGTATAGAGGGAAATAGTCCTATAATTCCTATAATAACTACAACCTAAAACTTCTTACCAGAGAATATTGAAGACTCATGTTAAAAGGAACCACCAGCTTTCATATGTTCTCATGTTCTGAGCAAGGAACTGAAACGTTAGCTTTCTTACATAGCACATATTGCACTTTTACTTTCTTCTCCAACACTTTGTTTTTGCATTATTTAAACCAATTTGAACATGTTTCATTATTTACTTGAGGCTAAATTGATTTTATTCATGTATTATACAGTATTAAGTTAAAATAAGTGTTCATTCATTATTGTTGTAATTGTCATTATTACAAATACATTTTAAAAAATTGTCCGATTAACCGGTATCGGCTTTTTTGGTCCTCCAATAATCGGTATCAGTATCGGCGTTGAAAAATCATAATCGGTCGACCTCTAGCTTATACCATTCAGAATGTGAATTGGAAAGACAAAAGATTTAAGTGCCTTTGAACAGGGTTTGGTAGTAAATGCCAGGCGCACTAGTTTATGTGAAGAACTGCAACGCTGCTGGGTTTTTCACGCTCAACAGTTTCCAGTGTGTATCAAGTGTGTATCCACCATCCAAAGAACATCCAGCTATTAGCTATTCATTGGAGTCAACATGGGCCAGCATTCCTGTGGAACACTTTCAACATCTTAAAAAGTCCCTGCCCCGACAAATTAAGGCTGTTATGAGGGCAAAATGGAGAGGTCCAACTCAATATGAGAAGGTGTTCCTAATGCTTGGTATTGCGTCATTCTTGTCTTTTATTTCTCATGTTTTTGTAGTTTTTTTCTTTATCTTCTTCTAACGCTGCATCATTGGGAAAGAGCTTGTAAGTAAACATTTCACTGTAAGGTCCACACCAGTTGTATTCGGAGCATATGATAAATCAAATTTGATTTGATGAATGAAAGATTAATTGGTTGCTCCTTGATAATACAACAGATGAGTACACCCTACTGGACAAAAAACGTACAGCTTCTGGCATTTCCAGGCGGTCTCCAAGTACTAACCAGGCCCGTCCCTGCTTAGCTGAGATCAGACATATTCAGGCTGGTGTGGTCGTAAGCAGGGCCGATGAATGCAGGGACGGATTACTGCAGAGGTTTACCGGGGCTGAAGACCCTGGGCACAGGCTCATGGGTGGCCTAAAAGGCAGCAAAACTTTTAGTTTTTTAATTACAGAAATATATACTGTGTATATTATACATACAGTATTGTCATGACGTTGCCCTCTTTGGGTAAAGCAAGCCCCATCCCCCTCTCCCTGCCTCCTTCAACTAGGCTGCTGTGGTCAGAGAGGTCGCACATTCCAGGAAGATCCTGCCTCATGGCCACACAGTATAGAGACACAGTATAGAGAATGAAGTTTCATAGAGAACAAGGAATTTCTTCCACTTGAGGTCCGAAAAACATTTATGTTCCGGAGAAGGTATAAAAGATCGGTGAAGAATCCAGCTACGAACTGGTCCGTTTTTTACATTTTGGTGAGGCTCATGGGAGACGGTGCGGCCACATTACCATAACGCTGTTTATTTAATAGCCTCAGATATGAGGTTTACATCTAATTGTTGTATAAGATGAATGAGTCAGAATGATACTGTTTGTAAAATTGTGTAATGTGATTTTGGACTTTTTAATGAAGGAAACTCCAATTCCCTTTTGAATTGATGGGAAATGATGTAAATATATCACTAGCCACTTTAAACAATGCTACCTTATATAAATGTTACTTACCCTACATTATTCATCTCATATGCATACGTATATACTGTACTCTATATCATCGACGGTATCCTTATGTAATACATGTATCACTAGCCACTTTATACTATACTATGCCACTTTGTTTACATACTCATCTCATTTGTACATACTGTACTCGATACCATCTACTGTATCTTGTCTATGCTGCTCTGTACCATCACTCATTCATATATCCTTATGTACATATTCTTTATCCCCTTACACTGTGTACAAGACTGTCACACCCTGGTCAAAGTATTTTTGTGTTTATCTTTATTTATTTGGTCAGGCCAGGGTGTGGCATGGGTTTTTGTATGTGGTGTGTTTGTATGGGGATTGTAGCTAGTGGGGTGTTCTAGCTAAGTCTATGGCTGTCTGAAGTGGTTCTCAATCAGAGGCAGGTGTTTATCGTTGTCTCTGATTGGGAACCATATTTAGGCAGCCATATTCTTTGAGTTTGTCGTGGGTGATTGTCCTTAGTGTCCTTAGTGTTAGTTTGCACCAGTTTAGGCTGTTTCGGTTTTCATTACGTTTATTATTTTACACTGTTTGTATTTAGATTCGTGTTGCTATAGTCACAATAAACATGGATCGTGATCTACACGCCGCATTTTGGTCCGACTCTCCTTCTCATAAAGAAAGCCGTTACAAAGACAGTAGTTTTGGAATTGTTAGTTAGATTACTTGTTATTACTGCATTGTCGGAACTAGAAGCACAAGCATTTCGCTACACTCGCATTAACATCTGCTAACCATGTGTATGTGACAAATAAAATTTGATTTGATTTGATTTGAATTTAACTAAATCAGAGGACCGCCCATGAGCACAGTTATGGTCGGGCATCCTGGGACAGGCCCTTTTCTGCAACTCCTACCTAAAACCCCAACTTTGAGAAATTCTCACTAGACCATGTTTTCTCCATTACGAAAGGACAAAGGTTGCAGACCATTGCTGAATCTTTTAACCATACCACGTGGTTAAACTCTTAGACTATCAATACCGACAGAATAAGAACAAGTCTTTGATATTAATTACTAGTCTGTAGCTAGGAATTCGGTATCATTGAACGCGAAGAACGACAACCGCCGAGACATCCATTCTACAACAACATGAATGAATATCACTCTGAACTACCCACGAGAGAGAGAGAGAGAGAGAGAGAGAACGGAAACTCTCCAACAGAAACTAACTTTTCAACACGATCAAGACGACACACTGAGGGTAAATATATTGATTGATTGCAATTGTTCCCGAATGAGTGAGCGTTCATGTGCAAAGGATTAGCATTTCAATTGTTAGAATTATCAACTCTGTAGGGTCTTCTCAGCTGACCCCCACTCCCCTTTTGTCTAACAAGCCGCCATGCCGGTTTAGCCCACTAGGGCACATTCTCCTATCATTTCTTGTAACCATATTTACTTTGTTTGTTTGTTTATGCATTTCTGTGAATGACTTAGTTAGTAAATAAATGCTTTAAGGCAATTGATGTATGGATGACTCATAGTGAAGACTGAGTTCGTGCAGATAACCAACAATTTACAACGTTTGGAATGAGACTAACGTGAGGTAAAGTAAATAATTCATTCATTCGAAGACTAATTGATCAGATATAAAATATCTGAAAAGTTGTATTAGGAAATTATGACTTTAATCAGAATATTTTCCTTGGTGTCCCGACTTCCTAGTTACATGTTTAATCGCATAATACTAATTACAGAGAATCTTTGATAAAAACTAAGTCTTCAATTTAATGATAGTAAAGACACGACAGTGTACATGTATTTGATTCTTTACTGCAAACGCCAACCACAGGAAGACTCAGGATCCCACTCTCACTGAGTGTAGACAGCCTGCTGCTGCTGCTCTGCTAATCATCAGATGAGGGGAGGAGATTAGTTAGGCGGTCCACATGGGTAACTGGGGGGCGCTGCCTTGATTGGGTAACAGATTTTTTTTTAAACTGCATAATAAATCAATGTGACTGGTCAATTGTGTGAGTCAGGGGCTGGGCACAAGATTTTAAAAAATAAACACAATTTTTTTTTATCCAACAGCAGGATCCCGCTCTCAATTTTATAAATATATCAGAGAGGATCATTTAGCCACAGACGATCGAAGGTTTATAAAAAAAAATAACAGTGGATTAAGATTTATCCCAAGTATATACAGGTATCTGTCAAAATTAAGGAAACACCAACATATGGAATTTTAAAAGGGTGTTGTGCCACCACAAGCTGCCAGAACAGCTTTAATGCTTCTTGGCATAGATTGTACAAGTGGACCTAAACCATGCCAGGAGAATGCACCCCAAACACCATAACATATACTTTGTATCCCTTGTTTACTCAAGTGTTTCCTTTATTTTGGCAGTTACCTGTATGCCTACAGTCAGGAAGGCTGCAGTTTGGGCAGTATGCATGCCAAATATAGGCTACAGCTTGTTCCTTGTGGACATAGACATATAATCCATAGTAAGGTTTTGTAACCTCTTACCCTGGCAATTTCACTGTTGAACTCATGGGTACACTAGCAATGTATGCCAGTTCTGACTTGAATGGGAACTGCCATCTATGAATTATATATCTATGGTTGGTTGCGGATGTCTGTTTGCCTTTTGCAGATAAAAAAACAGTACAGTTTGCAAAGCAAATGCCTACTGCTGACAAGAGAAGCCTAATCTGTCTGTAAAACCAATAAAAACATTTTTTTCTCAATAACTCTCCATCTGTAGCTCATCTTGAGATTGGCTATTGCCAATACGAGGGACCTATGATTTCTTAATCTGGCCCAGGTCGTAAACCAAGAAGTATGCTTTCGTACACTATAAAAAGGTGATGATGAAGCTCAGAGAATATTATGACATTTAACATTTTGATTGTTTAAGAAATGAACTTCGACTGGGACATGGACTGAAGAATAGCCTACACTGAACTAGACAAGGACATTTCCTGAAGAAAATATGTGTGCTTGCTTGTCTTGAACAGAATTTTATGTTGATTGAATCTATGCAAATCCAATCCATGAGTGGCCTCTGGCTTTCTCATCCAATGGATTTTGAGAAAAAGTTGAGGCCCACAGATGAGGTGGGGGTAAGATGTCGGGTAGGAAAAAAAGGATAAAAGTGGAACATATGAGTAAATATGAAATGGTGGATCACACAGAAGACCTACAGAAGGAAATTGGAAGAGCTACAGAAGGAAATTGAACAAGAGTGAGTTAACTGCGGTGAGTTAACTGCAGTGAATTAACTGCGGTGGCAGGTGCAGTTTTTTGGAGAGAATGGATCCTTGCCTTCTGGCTGATCCATATGTGGTGTCAGGTTGGGTAAAGAAGAAACTGGGGAATGTTGGATCCGTGAAAGTGACTCGTAGTGAAATCGTGTAGATTTGTTGCGTCTTTGTCATCCAGAGGGAGCGTGTGCCACACACCACTTGACTGGGGACAAGAATTGTGACTTTTTTTCCTTTCCAGAGCAGGGCGCCATTGCAAGGAGTGATAACTGGAATGGTGAGGTGTTGAAGAGGATCAACTGAAGTTGAAGATTCCCTGTGACGATTGTCTGTGACGCTCATCATTTGGTGTGACGCAGAGAGAGCGTGGTGAAACAGAGAACACACTATACTACTGACTTCTGATGAAGTCAGGATGTGTCAGTTATCCTGTGATACCTTTTATCCCAAATCCATTAGTGTTTAAGGTGTCAAGCGTATGGTCATGTGGCAGCAGTGTGTAGGAGGGAGATTCCTAGAAGTGTGCAGGAGGGAGGACATGTGACAAAGGAATGTGTAGTATCGGTGGAAAAGGTAGTACTTAGGTGGACATGATTTTACTGCAGAAGTCAGTTAGCATTTGCATTTTTTAAAATGTTTATCCTCAAGCTAGGGAGAGGCGAAGGTCGAGTCACGCGTCCTTCGGAACATGACCCGCAAAACAGCGCTTCTTAACAACCGCTCACTTAATCCGGAAGCCAGGATGGTGAGCAAAGTAAAGCCCTCCTGGCCAAACCCTCTCCTCACCCGGACAATTGTGCACCGCAGTATGGGACTCCCGGTCACAGCCGATAATGACATAGCCTGGGATCGAACCCCAGGCTGTAATGACACTGCAACACTGAAGTACAGATGAGGCCAAAGTAGTGGATGGATGGTTGGCAGGGCAATTTTTTTGTGTTGAATTCAAACTACGGAATAGTAGGCTGATACATAGCCAATACAGAAGGTGGCGACATGCACCTATGTCGTACTAAATTCTCCAAAATATTAAATATAAACGCAGAGGACACTATTTCCGTATTTTAGGGCCCATAATGCAATTCATCAGGAAATGGATTTGAATGAAATTGAGGAAATATGCAGTCGAAGTACGAGAGCGGATACAAATTCATTGCTTTAACTAATTATGACAAATGTTAAGAAAATATTGAGCAATGTAATAAAGTAATGACTTTTCAAATAAGTTACCTTTTACAGTTATGTTGGCTGACAATTTGTTAGCTACCCTGTCCTTACGAACCACCTAACGTTATAGTTGACTACTTATACATTACATTTGCCAGTATATTAGCTATATGTTAACTAACTACACAACGTTTATTGACTTGATTAATCCCACCATTGTTAGCTTAGCTGGACACTCGCGTGCTTTCCTAAATTCGTTCTGGCTATCTACTCCGATTTCAGAGCACTCTTGTCTGAGTACCAGAGCGCAGAATAATGAATTAACGTTAGCTAGTAATTTGTTACGCTAACAAGCTAGCAAGACTTTGCATAGCAACAACATCAACTTCAGACGAAGCGCGAGGACGCTCAACTGAAAGGATACCTTACGTTTACAGTATACTAAAATTAACTAATGTTGATGATTGAATTACAGGAGAGTTGAGACCAAATCATGGACGCTGGACAGAGTGGATTTCAGTTGTAACAAAAGGCAGGTAAAAGGTAAAAGGTTTTAATGAGTCAAAAGATATCTTGTCCTGCAGTTTTACGTGCACGGACCTAGTTCATATAACTCATTAAGTGAGTCAGGTGAAAAAGGGGCCTAGACATTGGTCACAGCAGATTTTATACATGGTATATGTAGGTGGAGTCTTGTCGTGTTGGTCTTCTGACTGGTCCCAAAGGGTTGGAGGCGGACCTGCTCTGGCCAGAGCAGGAGCCCCATTGGTGCACAGCAGAGTCTTGTTCTGAGCACCCGACCAGTAGAGGGGGGTGAGATGTGTGTTTATACAAGGAATCTGATACAGGAGAGCAGAGGGGGTCGTGAAAGAAGAGAACAGAGGGGGTCAGTTTTATGGCTGGGTGTATGTGCTCTTGCGATGGAATGTCTTTGTTTCCTGGGGTGGTAAGACAACAGAGCTGAGGGGGGTAGTTTTATTGCTGGGTGAGTGAGCTGGTTCCTGTTTTAGCAGGGGTAAGTAAGATGACTTGAGTCAGGCGGTTTGGCTTGGCGCTGTATAATATATGAGCTATGTGTATGAATGTTTACATATATATATATATATGACACTAATAGTATGTAGTTTTATACTCATGTATATATGTAGTATGGGTATTCGAACACAGCTACTGTCTCGCCCCAGCCTCCCTCCTACTGTGTTAGTGGGGGGCGACCCGTAGACTTTTTCCTTCGCCCCCGCCTTTCGGGCACGGGTTTTCTCTGGTGCATAGCAGGCGGAAGCGACACTGTGCAAGCTAGCAGCCTGCTGTGCTAGCGGGAGGTGGGGGCGACAGATAGACAGGCCTTCCTGGCTGGCCAGACTACCTAGAGATCAAAGACCAGGAGCAGATCCAGGGCCTGATGAGAGCCTGCCAGCTAGCCAGACAAATACTGTTGCTGGCTGGACGCAGGTGTTCCTGTGATATAGTGAGATAGAGTAAGACATTCCAAGATAATAACATCCTTGTTTTCATCTCTGACCCCAGGTTGGCATGACGACAGAGGAGATAGATTTCATCGTCCACCAGGAGACGATTCGTCACAACGCATACCCTTCCCCTCCTGAGATATGGGGGTTTCCCCAAATCAGTCTGCACCTCGTCAATAACGTGGTCTGCCATGGCATACCTGACACCCGGCAACTACAAGATGGAGACATTATCAACGTTGATTTGACCTTGAGTTTTATCCCTCTTATGCACAATCCACATTCCTGATCCCCCTCCCCCATTCATCAGGTCTATCTGGAGGGTTACCATGGTGACACCTCCTAGACATTCCTGATAGGCTGTGTGGACGAGGTTGGGCAAAAGCTAGCAGAGACAGCCAGGAAGTGTAGAGACGAGGCTATCGCTGCCTGTAAACCTGGGGCTCCACTGTCTGGGAACCCAAACTCATAAATCTCATAAATCTCGGGACTGTAGTGACAGTTATTCCCATTATAACCATCACCGGGAAGAAACGAATTGACTTCAAACTCGAGCTGATGCAGTTGGTTAGGGAAGAAATTGCCCCCTGTAGCAGTTGAAATCGGTAAGGTTGGAGATTCCTGTGATTTGTGCATGCTGTAGGGAGTTGATTGCATAGCAGTGGCAACAGTCTAAAGTTATGGCACCATATCTCTATGCAAACCTGTGCGAAGAATTGCCTACTAGGATAATAAAAGTCCTCCAGGGAGAATTCTATTCAAAATGTTGTTCTCCAATGTTCAAGTCTCCATGGATTGCCTCCCATTCATAAATTGATCAGATTGCCCAAAGTTATTGTGATAGCCCGAATTGTAAATAATAAGTCAACCGCTCTTCTGTTTTTAGGACATACTGTAGCCTGTATGTGGTTGAGTGGTGTCATCTTCTGGTATCCAGGAAAACGGAATGAATCTGCTCCTCTGGATGAGACGGTCTGTGGTATGAATAGTCTGGTGTGACATGAACCGGGAGACGGGTGGGCAAGAAGCCAAAGAAAAATCTCCTTGACCTAGTGCACCTTGTCTTCAAAACCCTTATAATACAGTCATATATTGACAAATGTTTTCTATTTATTCATTTTTTGTGGGGGGAATAGGAATGGACAACGTTAACCTTTTCACGCAAATAATGTTGAAGGCTTTGGATATTTGTAGCGCGCTCTCTGCTCCAACTCACCTTCAGATGGTCAAGAGGTGACGGCGGCATCTGGCGGTCTTCGTGTGATACTGCTACAAGCCAGCAAACACTTCGCCACCATGTACACACTTGATAATTACCGATGACGCCAGTGCTCACCCACACAGGTGAGCAAAACAACCACAGCTGACTGAGATGACAGGGGGTATATTTACACTCTGTGTGTGCCCACCACACATCGTCTTACCACCTACTCGACTGTAAATACAAAACATTAGCAAGAGCTTCTTAATATTGAGTTGCACCCCCTTTCACCCCCAAGAACAGCCTCCATTCGTTGGGTCATGGACTCTACAAGGTGTCGAAAGCGTTCTACAGGGATGCCGGCCCATGTTGACTCCAATGCTTCCCACAGTTGTGTCAAGTTGGCTGGATGTCCTTTGGGTGATGGACCATTCTCGATATACACGGGAAACTATTGAGCGTGGAAAAACCCAGTGTTGCAGTTCTTGACACACTCAAACCGGTGTGCCTGGCACCTACTACCATACCCAGTTCAAAAGCACTCACATATTTTGTCTTGCCCATTCACCCTCTGAATGGCACACATACACAATGTTTCAAAGCTTAAAAGTCCTTCTTTAACCTGTTTCCTCCCCTTCATCTACGCTCATTGAAGTGGATTTAACAAGCAACATCAATAAGGGATCATAGCTTTCACCTGGATTCACCTGGTCAGTCTATGTCATGGAAAAAGCAGGTGTTCTTAATGTTGTGTACACTCTGTGTGTAAATCATGATCAACAGCAGCAACTGCAAGTGTGGCATAGACTAGGCTGGGCTGCATCTCAATAGTCTAAAGTTGCTTCCTCTTCTTCATCTGCCTTGATCTGTAAACACAGTGAAAGCAACAAGGTGGATGCCCACCAGGAATTGATCATCACCTGTCTAGTTCCAGGTCATTGCCTTCACATCAGCGTTGAGTCATGGGGCTGCGTGTAGGACTACTGTACCTGTTAAGGCATGTAACTGGCCAGTAGATGGCACTGCACTGCTATTTATGCTCAGTCCACTGAGTGTGAAGAAGTGACATTGACAACTGTGTGTGCCACAACTTCTACCAACATGTCAGGATCTTGGCATGTGGTCGTGCACTCACCATATTTCCACAGGGCCACTGGTTCAAACCCAGCTCTGGCTGTTCCCTTAGTCGCTACAGTGTGTTGTTTAGGAAAAGAAACACAAACATGAAGTTTACTGCTACTATATTATCAAAGCAAAGTTGTGTAAGCCAAACGTATGTTTCAAATCAAACTTTACAGTTACCCAGAAACACCAAGAATCTATTGCAGGGCAAATTCCTGGAATAGTTGAGAGGCTGTGGGTGCATCCTTCATCCTTCTGTTCTGGTCCCAGGTGGCTTTGATAAAGCATTAGAAGTGTGTTCAGAGACTATCCAACCAGAGCTTACTGTAGTGCTGAATAACAGATCAGGGATCATCTTACCATACACACACACATACATATACACTGAGTGTACAAAACATTAAGTAGACCTTCCTAATATTGAGTTGCACTCCCCTCCCTTTGCCCTCAGAACAGCCTCAATTAGTCGGGCCATGAACTCTACTATCATACCCTGTTCAAAGGCACTTAATATCTGATCTTGCCCATTCACCCTCTGAATGGCACACATACACAATCCATGTCTCAATTGTCCCAAGGTTTAAAAGTCCTTCTTTAACCTGTCTCCTTCCCCTTCATCTACACTGATTGAAGTGGATTTAAGAAATTACATCAATAATGGATCATAGATTTCACCGGAATTCACCTGGTCAGTCTAGGTCATGGAAAGAGCAGGTGTTCTTAATGTTGTGTGTGTGTGTGTGTGTGTGTGTGTCTGTGTGTGTGTGTGATATATATATATATAAAGAATTTGATCTTAACTGACTTGCCTAGTTAAATAAAGGTAAAATATAAAATATATTAAAAAAACACACACTGCAAGATAGTGATGACTATGACACAGTAATTTGGCGGTTTAAGGTGTGGAAAACAGGAAATGTGTCAGCACTGATGCATAAACCTTTACTCTAGTGTCGTACAGTCAGACCTCACAGAGGATGATGCTATTGATCATTCATTTGCTATTCAATTTTTTATCTAATGAGAACGTGAGCTGAGTGTGATGTGAGAGTTTTGCTTTGACTTGCTATGGACAACCCTTACAGTATGTTCACAGTATCCCGAGAGTGGACTATGTTGTGTACATTAGCTCCACTTTGAGGGAATTGTACCCAGGCTTACTGCAGATAAAGATTTGACCAATTCACTTCTGGTGTGTGTATCTAATGCCAGTCATGAGTGCGTGTGTGTGTGTGTGTTCTTATGCTCCTGTCAGTGTGCCAGCTACATAGGTGTGTTCTTCCTGTGGGAAAGACCGGATCAAATAAAGGAGTTATTCTGCTTGTTTGTTCTCGCTGTGAAGGTTCACTCATCTCTATATCATAGGAATCTGGTCCATGCTCAGTTATCTGTAAATGAAGGGATTTTTTAGATCAGATTATGACATTGCAGTGCCTGGCTTAAGGAGAAGCAGAGTTCCCTTCTGCTGAAAAGATAGGATGCACAAGTATAGTGAATGAGTGTGTAAATAATATTAAGACACATCAGATGTTGCTGATGTTTCAGCATTGCCTGTCTCAACTAATGTTTTTTTCCTACCTTGTCAGATTTTGTAAAGCTTGTTGAAACAGTGTAAAACAAACGTCTTTTTTTTGTTATTTGTAAAAAAAATGTACAATTTGTTTCTTGGTTTTCACAACATTCAATAAATCTGTCATGTGAGGTTCAATTATTCAATTTTACAAGCACAGCAAATGTAACTAAAAACATACAGCATACAGATACATCACACGGACATATTATACCCCACAATAACACCTGCATAGACAGTACATACCAACACACCATTCTCGATGTTACCTCAGATCACACACCATACGCACAACAATAAAAACAAACTTCCTTAACAGAACAATTTGGCAAACTTTTAACATAGTATGTGGTTTTTGGGGAGAACACACACCACAACGTTTTCATTTCCAACATTTTCTTCTGGTCAACTGTTTTCCTCAGTAATGTGCGGCATGTTATCTCGTTTGGATAAGACAACAGGGTGGGGTTTTCTACTTCGCTGTATTTCTCAGAGAGTAATAGTCGTGTCCCTGTACAGTCAGTTCCTGTGAATAAGTTAGGTAAATAAAAAGGTTGCTGTGCTGCATCTGGCAGACTTGTGGATCGAGGTTTGGACTGTGACACGCAGCACTACGGTGTTGCGCTCAGAATCACTGGCCCGCCAGGGGAATAAACCCGTCAACATGATGCGTCTCTGGGGAGGACAGGAGCCAAAGCTCAGCCATCGTGTTTGAGGAGAATTGTGTGTTTGTGTCGACCTGTGAGGGGGAGAGAGGTGAGAGAGAAAGGGTGAGATGGACAGGGAGGAGTAGGGTTGGGTTTGGCTGGGATGACTTGAGGGAGGAACGTAGATTTTTTGGGGGAGAAATAGGGAAGGGTTAGGGTGGGTTTTGGGAGGGAGAGGGAGGAGTAACTGCAGGGTAAGGGAGGGGTGGGGTGAGGTTTTGGATTGCGATTAGTGGAATTCTTTCTTTCTCCCTGTTTTTCTCTCGCTCTGCATGTTGGAACAGATTCTCTCCTCTGTGCTGTTTTCTCTCTGGCCCCTTTTTCTTCATGTTTCAGGGGGCTGTAAACCAAGGGAAGGACAAACACACACTGTGAGATTCAAATCACCTTTAATTTGTCACACACTCCGAATACAACAGGTGTACACTTTACTGTGAAATGCTGACTTTACGAGCCCTTCCCCAACCATGCAGAGTTAGAAAGTAAGGAATAAAAAAGGAGATAGTAACACAAAGTAACAACAACGAGACTATATACAAGGAGTACCAGCACTGATTCAATATGCAGGGGTACGAGGTAGTTGAGGTAATTGTACATGTGGGTAGGGGTAAAAGGTGACTCGGCAATCAGGATAGGTAATAAACAGGGTAGCAGCAGTGTATGTGAAGAGTGGGAAAGTGCGTCTGTGTGAGTGTGTGTGGTGTCAATAGGCATGTGTGTGAGCGTGGGTGTGTTGGAGTGTCAGTGTAGCATGTGTGGGTACTGAGTTCGCATAGAGCCAGTGTAAGAGAGTCAGTGCAAAATATAAAAGGCAGTCAATACAAATAGTCTGTGTGGCCATTTGATGAACTGTTCACGAGTCTTATGGCTTGGGTGTAGAAGCTGTTCTGGAGCCTTTTGGTCCCAGATCCTCAGCGATGTGGACACTGATTAAGTCCATGCTCCCGACCCACTCCACTTCAGCCCTGTCGATGTGAATGGAGGCGTACTTGCCCCTCCTTTTCCTGTATTCCACGATCACCTCCTTTGATTTGCTGACGTTGAGGGAGGGGCTGTTGTCCTGGCAACACACTGCCAGGTCTCTGACCCCCTCCCTATAGGCTGTCTTATCATCGTCGGTGATCAGGCCACCTACCACCGTTGTGTCATCGGCAAACTTAATGATGGTGTTGGAGTCGTGCGCGGCCAAGCAGTCGTGGGTGAACAGGGAGTACAGGAGGAGGGTCAACGTGGTGGATGTGTTGTTGCCTACCCTCACCACCTGGGGGCGGCCCACCAGGAAGTCGAGGATCCAGAGATTTACAAGAACTTTGGGGCGTGCCAGTCATTGCTCAAGTGTGGAGAAGTGTTTACTCAAGGTGGGTCAAGACCAGTTCGTCTAGGGTCACAGTCTAGTACTAGGTTATGATTTTGTCCTTAGTTGGGTCACAACCTTGGGGTACAACCATGTTGTCATGAGCTCATCACCGACTCCACTGGCCCACTCGGTAGTATGGGTAAGCATATGTTGTTCTCACACCCTGGAATGAATGTACAGTTGTGCATAAGCTCTGGGCATTCTGCATACTGCATGCCTAAGCTCCATATGATCCATATGACAGACCCTGGACACGTGTGTCTAAGCTCCAAATGACAGGGGGAGGATTAACAGAGGAAGTTCCCCGTCTCAGTGGGCAGACACAGCTGCTCTGGGCAGGACGAGGCACACAGTTCTCCCTACAAGGAGGGGCACCAGCTATAGAATTAGGACCAAATAGAACAGACATTCCAATGCAAATGCAACGTTCTACTGTGGCAAACTCGATCCAAACATTAAGGCAGAGGCCATTTATGAGGGGGAGATCTATCTCTGATTTCATAGGTGAAGAACTCAAAGCATAAATGGTTACATGTCCCTTATAGAGTGGGAGGTGATAATACAATCATATTGTTTACACAACAGTTACTTGATACAAGCAACAGTTCCAGAACACAATGGCCTTGTGTAAGGGTACAGACATAACAGGAGTCTATGAAAGGCATAACATCACAGTCCATCGAAGAACAATAGCGCAACCCTTGAGAAGTTATAACGGCTCACCAACAGCAGTTCCACAATACGTGGAAAGTATTCAGAAAACTCTACAGTATTTTCGTTCAAATGGGGACAAGGAGGATTAAGTGTAAAAAACCCACATATGCTCACATGCGGAAACGCACACACTCCCACATGGTAGGCGGTGTGAGGAATGCAGGTGATATGAACATCATGTGTGACCGTCTGCTTGGGATTAGCTTGTCCATCCCCCCCCGTCCGTTCGAGATAGAGATCGTTCTCTACTCATCAGCAAATGTTGCAGACAATAAATATACCAGACACTCACAGTCCAAGTGTGCATAGGATTTATGTGTGTCTGAGTATGTGTTAGTCAACCTGTGAAATCACACCTACCTGGGACTGCCCTGCCCTAGACCTCAGGAATCCTTGGTCTCCATGGTGACCCGTGGAATCCTTGGTCGTGGCAGTGTCTGGACATTCCAATGGACTTGTGCGGGAAGGTACAGATTAAAAACCTGAGAGAGAGAGAGAGAGAGATGTAGACAGGCTGTAGACAGGATGTAGGGTGTGGCGGTTGATGGGATAAGCTCTCCATCCAAGTCAGAACATACCATAGCGAGGACACACCTCCCTGACCTGACTATGTTAAGAGTGCAGAACCTGTGGGCAAGTTGAGGCAGGTGTGAGGGTCTGACAAGTCAACCGACACACATTCACTCATCCCTCTGTCAGAACACACTCACACCCACACACTCGCTCCAGGAAGGCACACATGCACAGTCACAGCCAAGGGGAGCATCCAGGTCATTACCTGTAAAAATATGAGGAGGTGACCAGTGTGTGTGTTTGTGTGAACATGTGTTTGTGTGTGTGTGTATGAAGAGGAGACCAGCAGAATCAGGTTGACTGTTGCTACCCATAACATTTAGCCTGCAAAGAGCCCGTCTCTAAGGGGTGTGTCCAGACCACGGGCTTTGTCATGGGATCATTTGAAGTGAGAGCATTGTCATTAGTAAACTCAGTGAAAGTAAGTTACTGTAAGTTCCTTAAAGTGGCACTGCTGTCATAAACGTGTTTTCCTGTTTCTACATTATGAGGTCAAAATAACACTCGGAAATTGTGAAAATGATGATAATGCTATTTTTGTGTAAGAGCTGTTTGAAAATAAATCCTGTAATTTCAGCCTGTTCAGGTGGGATGGAGTTTTTGGCCAAGATGATGCCATAACAATCTGATCGGATTATTCTGACCAATGACCAGTCATCTTTTATTTGCATATGTATCCTCTTACTTTTAAGGGGTAAGCGAGGTAGGCTCTAGAGTCTAAATGACCCTATCCGCCAATAAGGTTTGTGAATTTAAATATATAAAAATGTGTATCAACACGCCCACATTTCAATAGCAAAAGGAGGCTCAGGGAAATAAAATTTGGAGTAATTTTAATGAAATATACACACACAGTGATTTATCAGACATTTTCACAATTATTTTAAAATAAGTAAATAATAATCAAATAAAAAAGACTGCATGTGGGCTTTAATACTAGAACTTATCGTTACTCATTGGGTATCTATTATTACTTTCATTATTACATGTTTTACTTTTCATTATTTCTCTATTTTCTTTCTCTCTACATTGTTGGGAAGGGCCCGTAAGTAAGTATTTCACTGTTAGTCTGCACCTTGTTTACTTGTTTACGAAGCATGTGACTAAAACACTTTTATTTGACCCCCTTCAAGCTAATGAACAGTCATTCTGAATGCAGCATTCTAACAGTGTAATTAATATATTTCATATATCGCAAAAATAATTATTTGGTTGTGTGTGGTCGAAGGAATTATCCGTAGAGCTCCGAGGGAGGATAGTGTCGAGGCACAGATCTGTGGAAGGGTACCAAAAAATGTCTGCAGCATTGAAGGTCTCCAAGAACGGTGGCCTCCGTCATTCTTAAATGGAAGAAGTTTGGAACTTCCTAGAGCTGGCTGCCCAGCTAAACTGAGCAATCGGGGGAGAAGGGCCTTGGTCACTGGGGTGACCAAGAACCCAATGGTAACTCTGACAGAGCTCCATAGTTCCTTTGTGGAGATGGGAGAACCTTCCAGAAGGACAACAATCTCTGCAGCACTCCACCAATCAGGCCTTTATGGTAGAGTGGCCAGACGGAAGCCATTCCTCAGTAAAAGGCACATGACAGCCTGCTTGGAGTTTGCCAAAAGGCACCTAAAGGACTCTCAAACCATGACAAAAAAGATTATCTGGTCTGATGAAACCAGGCTTGAACTCTTTTGCCTGAATGCCAAATGTTATGTCTGGAGGAAACCCGGCAACATCTCTACGTTGAAGCATGGTGGTGGCAGCATCATGTCTGGAGGAAACCCGGCAACATCCCTACGGTGAAGCATGGTGGTGGCAGCATCATGTCTGGAGGAAACCCGGCAACATCTCTACGGTGAAGCATGGTGGTGGCAGCATCATGTCTGGAGGAAACCCGACAACATCCCTACGGTGAAGCACGGTGGTGGCAGCATCATGTCTGGAGGAAACCCGGCAACATCTCTACGATGAAGCATGGTGGTGGCAGCATCATGTCTGGAGGAAACCCGGCAATATCTCTACGATGAAGCATGGTGGTGGCAGCATCATGCTGTGGGGATGTTTTTCAGTGGCAGGGAATGGGAGACTAGTCAGGATTGAAGGATAGATGAAAGGAGCAAAGTACAGAGAGATCCTTGATGAAAACGTGCTCCATAGCGTTCATGACTTCAGACTGGGGCGAATGTTCACCTTCCAACAGGAGAATGACCCTAAGCACACAGCCAAGACAACGCAGGAGTGGCTTCGGGACGAGTCTCTGAATGTCCTTGAGTGGCCCAGACTTGAACCCGATCAAACGTCTCTGGAGAGACCTGAAAATAGCTGTGCAGCGACGCTCCCCATCCAACCTGGCAGGACTTGCAGAACTTGCAGAGAAGAATGGAAGAAACTCCCCAAATACAGGTATGCCAAGCTTGTAGTGTCATACCCAAGAAGACTCAAGGCTGTAGTCACTGCCAAAGGTGCTACAACAAAGTACTGAGTAAAGGGTCTGAATACTTATGTAAATGTAATATTTATGTTTTTTATTTTTAATACATTTGCCTAAAAAATCACAAAACCTGTTTTTGCTTTGTCATTATGGGGTATTGTGTGTAGATTTATGAGGGGGGGGGACTATTTAATACATTTTAGAATAAGGCTCTAATGTAACAAAATGTGGAAAAAGTCAAGAGGTCTGAATACTTTCCGAATGCACTGTGTCGATATGACAGCAGTCAATTATTGTCAGTGTTTCCTGCTCTGTACAAACGATCCTGTGACATGGTTTCTCCAAAGAAAGGTAGGCTAGGCTATCCCAAACATTTTGTGCTGATAATCAGCCTGTACCAATGTCGCCGACTTGTTCTATCCAAAAGGTGCTGTCCCGTCCTCGCTCCTGTCTCACTGCTTCATTTGGTGCCGAGTGCCTCAGAGGTCTAAGGCACTGCATCTCAGTGCTGGAGGTGTCACTACAGACACCCTGGTTCGAATCCAGCGGTATCACAACCGACCGTGACTGGGAGCCCCATAGGGTGGCGCACAATTGGCCTAGCGTTGTCCGGGTTTGGCCGATGTAGGAAGTCATTGTAAATAAGAATTTGTTCTTAAACTGACTTGCCTAGTTAAATAAAGGTTCAATTTAAAAAAAATGTAAATGGTGGTAGCCCGGTTCAGCTTTTTTTGTGCAATAGGCCTCGAAGGTGTAGGCTGTGGCTCAGAATCAGAAGAATAATCATCAGAAAGGTCCTGATTCATTTCTTCCCCACCATCTGTGTCGTTTTCGTTCAGATTTAGTCAATTGCACACGCTCTCACTGTGTGCTCCAAGTAGACTAGTGTAGGCTGATAAAACTTGGACTGCTGTTCTTCATTCACAATTGGGGATTACATAATTGTGCATCATTCGCCTCCGCTCACTCATCAAGTCACTCATCAAGTTAATTTATCTCATCTGTTGTTATATGTGTGACATTTATTTCGGTAGGCCTCTAGTTTAGGTTCAGTTTTGAGACAATTATCGGGGGGGATTATCAACTGGGCACAGCACTTTAATGTCAGAAGGAGCGGAGCAGGCTCTACTGTCAGGAGAAGGAGCGGAGCAGGCTCTACTGTCAGGAGAAGGAGCGGAGCAGGCTCTACTGTCAGGAGAAGGAGCGGAGCAGGCTCTACTGCCAGGAGAAGGAGCGGAGCAGGCTCTACTGCCAGGAGAAAGAGCGGAGCAGGCTCTACTGTCAGGAGAAGGAGCGGAGCAGGCTCTACTGTCAGGAGAAGGAGCGGAGCAGGCTCTACTGCCAGGAGAAGGAGCGGAGCAGGCTCTACTGCCAGGAGAAGGAGCGGAGCAGGCTCTACTGTCAGGAGAAGGAGCGGAGCAGGCTCTACTGTCAGGAGAAGGAGCGGAGCAGGCTCTACTGTCAGGAGATGGAGCGGAGCAGGCTCTACTGTCAGGAGAAGGAGCGGAGCAGGCTCTACTGTCAGGAGAAGGAGCGGAGCAGGCTCTACTGCCAGGAGAAGGAGCGGAGCAGGCTCTACTGTCAGGAGAAGGAGCGGAACAGGCTCTACTGTCAGGAGAAGGAGCGGAGCAGGCTCTACTGCCAGGAGAAGGAGCGGAGCAGGCTCTACTGTCAGGAGAAGGAGCGGAGCAGGCTCTACTGCCAGGAGAAGGAGCGGAGCAGGCTCTACTGCCAGGAGAAGGAGCGGAGCAGGCTCTACTGTCAGGAGAAGGAGCGGAGCAGGCTCTACTGTCAGGAGAAGGAGCGGAGCAGGCTCTACTGTCATGAGAAGGAGCGGAGCAGGCTCTACTGTCAGGAGAAGGAGCGGAGCAGGCTCTACTGTCAGGAGAAGGAGGGGAGCAGGCTCTACTGTCAGGAGAAGGAGCGGAGCAGGCTCTACTGTCAGGAGAAGGAGCGGAGTAGGCTCTACTGTCAGAAGGATGAGCAAAACCATTCAAAAAAGTACATGCCCTCCTTAAACTGTTGATAACACCAGTTCTGTTTTTGATATTACAATTCTAGCAACGGCAGTGTGTTATGTAGACTTATATAGGAAAAGTCAAGGACAGAGGGGGCATGACTTAAAAAATAGCAGAGTAATAAAACAATTAAATTCATGAGCAGTGGTTCTAGTGTTAAGACAGGAGGCTGGGGTTATTACAGGGTGTGGTTAGAGACAGAGAAGATTTACGCCTGGCAAAACAAGTCATAGTGATAGATTTAAGAAGGGTTGGGGACACAGCAAGTAAGGAAGTATGTGGATGAGGAAACAAATATCATATACACATACATATGTTCAGCCTCACACAAACACATATGCGCATAGGCACACACACGCACATGCACGCACACACACACAAATGTTACCGGGCCCTAATTGGTGCTCGTTGAGGCACATTTCTCACTGTCACATGATGCTAATGTACAGTTAACCCTCAGGAATGCAGGCAGTGTGTGTGTGTGTGCGTCTGTGTGTTTTTGTGCGCATGTGTGTGTAGGGCTGCGTGTAAAGTAGAATCGCCTGACCAGAATGAAGGGAAAATCCTGTCTTAAAGTAACTGTCCAGTTAAAAGCTCATATTCTGTTTGCGCATAACTAAATAATGTTGTTGACTCGTCCTTTACTTGTTGTGGCCAGAGCATTAATTAGAGAAGAAACTCAGTAAAACCCCATCTCAGACTTGTTTTTGAAACAAACCGTTTAAGAAAACACATGAAATTTGCTTGGATAATGACATCATCCTCTTTTGCCAAAACAGGCCCGAATGTGATTGATCCATCAGCTTTTTACTTTTTTTTACAAATTCTCAGGTGGGAAGAAGGATCCTTCTCGAGACTAGAGGAGACTCAGGCTCAGGAGTGCACACTCACTACACACAATCAAGCTAGCTAGCAAGCCAGTCAATCCACAGCTGGTATTAGCAATTAAGACTACGCCTATGCAACAACTATTTTGCCAGTTATTTCTATTTCAAAATATGTGATTTGTAAGAGTGGCCTGCTGGCTGTTTGGAAGCAGTCAACTAACGTTAGCATGCTAACATTAGCTATTGCGGCTAGCTGGCTAACCAACAAGAAAACAAGTCAGATCCTCCAGACAACAGCCATCTCGCCATTCCCTTCTATTTGAAACCCTTTGGTTTCTAGCCTAGCTAAAAGTGTTATGTCAAGAGAAACCTTGTTAAGTTGTTGACTGATATACAGTAGGTAGCAGCAGTAGCTAGCTAGGTAGCTTCACGGCTAGCTAGCTAGCTAGTTATGTAGCTAACAACACAGAAATTCGGAATATAGTGACAAAGCAAAGTTCAGAAACAACTCACGCTAGTGAAGTAATCAGTCTGCATTTACAGTGCCTTCAGAAAGTATTCACACCCATAGTCTTTTTCCACATTTTGATGTGTTACAGACGGAATAAAAAATGTACTAAATTGAGATTTTGTGTCAATGGCCTACACCCAATACCCCATAATATCAAAGTGGAATTATGTTTTTAGAAATGTTTACGAATAAAAAATGTATGGCACGCCTAAATACGTTCAGGACAAGAATGTGCTGAATAAATTGCATGTACTCACTCTGTGTGCAATAATAGTGTTTAACATGATTTTTGAATGACCTCATCTCTGTACTCTATACATACAATTATCTGTAAGGTCCCTCAGTCGAGCAGTGAATTTCAAACACAGATTTATCCACAAAGACCAGGGAGGTTTTCCAATGTAAAAATATAACAAGCAGACATTGAATCCCTTTGAGCATGGTGAAGTTATAAATTACAATTTGGATGGTGTATCAATACACCCAGTCATTACAAAGATACAGGCGTCCTTCCTAACTCAGTTGCCAGAGAGGAAGGAAACCGCAGCTGTAATCGCTGCCAAAGGTAATTCTAGCATGTATTGACTCAGGGGTGTGAATACTTATGTCAATTAAATATTTCTGTATTTCATTTTCAATAAATGTGCAAAAATTTCTACAAACATGTTTTCACTTGGTCATTATGGGTTATTGTGTGTACTGTAGATGGGTGAAGAAAAAAACGTATTAATCCATTTTGAATTCAGGCTGTAATACAACAATATGTGGAATAAGTCAAGGGGTATAAATACTTTCTGAAGGCAGTGTTATGCTGTTATAGTAAAGTGCTCTAGTAGTTCCATCGTGCGTCCTGAATCCATCCATACTATTTGACTTGGTGCAGCCATGCTCAGGCAGTCTGCCCCAGTGCCCTCACTTGGGAACTAATTTCAATATCTAACTGTATGTGCATCTCATTGGCTGAGCTGTCAAATATATATTTTGTTACCAGTACACGCCCAAACCACTCTGTTGTTTCCTAACAGGCCAAGAGAACGACCAAGAGAAAAGCTGCTTTTTAATATCCTTAATTAAACAAATTTGGAAGGACATCTATTTAATTCATATTGTAATTAATTTTAGGTCATCTAAAATCTACAACACTGGACAGACACTTTAAATCACTGAAACTAGGCATATTAACTTTCATCTTCCATCTTTTACATGCTTCTTCCTGTCAAAGCTTTGCTCCAACTGCCTAAATGAAAAAGAATAGAATAGGATGCAAGTGAAGTAAAGTTGTAGCTCTGTCTGTCAGATATGACCTGCGTCCTAAGGTTTAAAAAACCCACAAGTCTCAGCTGTATTGCTGGAGGTGTGTGTCAGTCTGTGTCTCTCTCTCTGTGTGTGTGTGTGTGTGTGTGTGTGGAAAGTTTGAGGCCACACTTAATGTCTTTGATCTTTTCAGACTCTCTTTGCCTAACTATTTTGTCTGTTCCTCTCAGGCACAACACAATCCTTGGACAATGCCTTGTCTCTCTGCAGAGTGGACTGGGGAGAACCGGTTTGACAACTTCTTAAAAAGAGAACAGTCTTTAAACTGGGCCCCCTCTTTCTCCATGTGTGTGTGTGTGTGTGGGCTGAGCCTCCAGTGGGAGCTGTAGAGAGGCATGACTTAGGGCAAGATCAGATAAGTGTGCGAGAGAGGAATACATTTGGGACAAGCATACTATTACCCAGCAGAACACATCACACGCACGCACGCACACCACAGACAGACACATACACACACACACACACACACACACACACACACACCACAGACAGACATCACTGGCGGTCGTGCCGTTTAAAATTGATTATTTATATTTCATGAGCATGGCCTCATTCCTATTACAGCATATTGGATGACTGTCATTCATATTCCATTCACCCAGCTCAATGTAACATCGATAGGTTAATGCACAAATTTTCCCTGTACCCATCATGAGGTTGCTACAACCTAGCCGATGAATGAACGTTTACAACGTAGGTGCACAGGTCGAAAGAATTTTGAGTAATCAAAGTGACAGACATTGACACATTCGATACCGCCTTGCACTCTAGCTGATCTAGGGTGTAATCATTAGTCCAACAGTTGCAAATTAGAGTTTCTATTGAACATTTTCAGTTATGTTTATCCCCGTTTTGTTCCGTTTGCTTCCGTTTAAGAAATACGTTTTTCAGCAGAATCGGCGGATTGAATACACCCCGATCACACACAAACAAAGTTCACTTTCATTGCAGCCACATAAAAAAACTGATCACTTTGCTCACTTTGCTATTATACACAGTATAATTCCTTCTCGCTCTCCTCATCTCACCTTTTCCCTTCGCGTGCGGACCTTGAGCAGGCAAATAAAACTTTCCAAGCCAAACAATCATACTGCAAACCGCTACACACAGCCTACATTGTTGTCTCATAGTCAACATAGCTACTAGAAAAAACACATTAGTAAACCCGCTACAATCATGCAGTAGAGTACCGTCAGAAAGCAGTTTAGCAGTTATAGTGGCAGGTCCCGATGGCAATAATTTAATAAAACCAAAAGCCAGTTGTGTAAAGTACTTAAGTAAAAATACTTTCAAGTACTACTTAAGTAGTTTTTTTGTGGTATCTGTACTTTACTTTACTATTTACATTTTTAACAACTTTTACTATCACTTCACTACATTCCTAAAGAAAATAATGTACTTTTTACTCCATACAGTTTCCCTGACACCCAAAAGTACTCGTTACATTTTGAATGCTTAGCAGGACAGCAAAACGGTCTAATTCACACACTTATAAAGAGAACACCTGGTCATCCCTACTGCCTCTGATCTGGCGGACTCACTAAACACATGCTTCATTTGTAAATTATGTCTGAGTGTTGGATTGAGCCCCTGGCTATCTATAAATAAAAAATTAAAAAATATATAAAATGGGTCCTGTACTTGTAGTTTTACTTGTGATACTTAAGCACATTTTAGCAATTACATTTACTTTTGATACTTAAGTATATGTCAAACAAAACACTTTTAGACTTTTACTCAAGTATTATTTTACTCAGTGACTTCAATTTTACTTGAGTAATTTTTGATTACGGTATCTTCACTTTTACTCAAGTAGGACACTCGGGTACTTTTTCCACCACTGCCAAAAGATTACCTTGACTTGGAAGAGTTCCAGTGTTAGCCAGCTAGCTAACATAGCATTCCTCTCCTTTTGAGCTGGGTGTTTGAGTAGGCTAAACTAGCGAACTGCATTCAACAAGCTAAGTGAAAGTTAAAGTTTAAAAAAACACTACCAATTATAGCTATCTCTATCTTTCTCTCAATCTCTATCTCTCACCATTTTAGAGCTGGTTGTCAAACATGTGTATCAAAGGCTGTTTTTGGCATTCAATGGACCCTCAGGGCAAGTCCTTTCCTAGAGACATCCACTTGCAATTGAGCAGCCTAAAACAGGAAAACAGCCATATATTATGAGGGTTGTGTATTAGAAGTCCAGTGTGTAAACAGACATCTAAGCCAGACTTTGATAAATGATGTCCGTTTGACTGGCTCTGTCTGGCTCTGTCAGAGGAAGTACTTCTGAACAACAATAGCCTCACAGTACTGTGAGTGTGTGTTTAATGTGTGTGTACCTGTGTGTGTGTGTGTGTGTGTGTGTGTGTGTGTGTGTGTGTGTGTGTGTGTGTGTGTGTAGTTGAGCCCGACACTGGAGTTCCATGGACAATAACACAGGGAAGGAAGCCCTCTCCGTGGTACCAGGATGAATAGGGAATGGGGGAAATTCCAAAGGCTCAGAACCTTCACACGCTTCAAGGTTTCTGTGCTCTGAAATCTATTGTTAACAAAAAATGAGCTGCGTGTGTGTGTGTGTGTGTGTGTGTGTGTGTGTGTGTGTGTGTGTGTGTGTGTGCACCATTGTGCAGTAATACTTCTGTGCCATGGGTCCCCTCTGCCACATATCTCACTCTGAGGGAATGCTCACACACAAAGCGGGCACATTTCTTTGTTCCTACTGCCAGTTGTTGAGTCATAGCCTGTTGAGCAATTGTGTGCAGCCTTCAGTGTAGTGTCTGAATGTGTGTGTGTGTGTGCGTGTGTGTGTGTGCGTGTGTGTTTGCGTGTGTGTGTGTGTGCATGTGTGTGCATGTTGGTGTGTGTGTTTGCGTGCGTGTGTGTGTATGCATGTGTGTGTGTGTGTGTGTTTGCGCGTGTGTGTGTGTGTGCATGTGTGTATGTGTGTGTTTGCGTGTGTGCGTGCGTGCATGAGTGCTGTGTGTGTGTGTGTGTGTGTGTGTGTGTGTGTGTGTGTGTTTGCGTGTGTGTGCCTACTAAGGGCTGGGACGTTGTTAGTACATTTTTTGCATAAATAACACTCGCACAACTCAAAAGGTCCAGACCAGAGTGTGAGACTGAGAGATGGCAGAGACAGTAACTACCTGAATTACGGCATCAATCACATACTATCTTAAAGGACAATTCAACCCTAAAACTATCTTTTGGTATTTGTTTCATTAATCCATTGTTGATATTGCCCCAAAATATTTTGCATGTCAGCAATCAAGTTTCCAAGATATGTAACTTACAAAATACAGAAATATAGCCGGTATGATGCATTTTGCATCATATGTTGCAAAACCTGTATATGAGAGAGAGAGAGTAATATAGTAAGATTTTAGGAATTCCATGTTCCTGAATTAGAGAAACTGTCAATTCTCTTATCAATGAAATAGAGAGGCAGTTAAATGTGCTTTATCAGTACATGCAGGTCTGAAATGTCATAGTTTGTTCCTGTGGTAATGTGTCAGACTGGCAGTTATCGGAGTGAATATCAGTTAAGTTTCATAAGTTATATTATTTAGTGGAGACAGGTACATGTAGCCACCAATGACCTGCATCTGTCAGTAGAGGAATGCATAATGCCTGCTTTCCCTTTCTCAGATTACCTGTTACACGTTCTCTGTTCTTAGTGATCCGGAACATACAGTTGAAGTTGGAAGTTTATATACACCTTAGCCAAATACATTTAAACTCCGTTTTTCACAATTCCTGACATTTATTCCTAGTAAAAATTCCCCGTCTTAGGTCAGTTAGGATCACCACTTTATTTTAAGAATGTGAAATGTCAGAATAATAGTGGAGAGAATGATTTATTTCAGCTTTTATTTCTTTCATCACATTCCCAGTGGGTCATACGTTTACATACACTCAATTAGTATTTGATAGCATTGCCTTTAAAGTTAAATTGTTTAACTTGGGTCAAATGTTTCGGAGTAGCCTTCCACAAGCTTCCCACAATAAGTTGGGTGAATTTCGGCCCATTCCACCTGACAGAGCTGGTGTAAATGAGTCAGGTTTGTAGGCCTCCTTGCTCGCACACGCTTTTTCAGTTCTGCCCACACATTTTCTATAGGATTGAGGTCAGGGCTTTATGATGGCCACTCCAATACCTTGACTTTGTTGTCCTTAAGCCATTTTGCCACAGATTTGGAAGTATGCATTTGGAAGTAGGTCATTGTCCATTTGGAAGACCCATTTGCAACCAAGCTTTAACTTACAGACTGATGTCTTGATATGTTGCTTCAATATATCCACATAATTTTCCTACCTCATGATGTCATCTATTTTGTGAAGTGCACCAGTCCCTCCTGCAGCAAAGCACATCCCACAACATGATGCTGCCACCCCCGTGTTTCACGGTTGGGATGGTGTTCTTCGTCTTGCAAGCCTCCCCATTTTTCCTCCAAACATAACGATGGTCATTATGGCCAAACAGTTCTATTTTTATTTCATCAGACCAGAGGACATTTTTCCAAAAAGTATGATCTTTGTCCCCATGTGCAGTTGCAAACCGTAGTCTGGCTTTTTTATGACGGTTTTGGAGCAATGGCTTCTTAATTGCTGAGCGGCCTTTCAGGTTATGTCGACATAGGACTCGTTTTACTGTGGATATAGATAATTTTGTACCTGTTTCCTCCAGCATCTTCACAAGGTCCTTTGCTGTTGTTCTAGGATTGATTTGCACTTTTCGCACCAAAGTACGTTCATCTCTAGGAGACAGAACATGTCTCCTTCCTGAGCGGTATGACGGCTGTGTGGTCCCATGGTGTTTATACTTGTGTACTATTGTTTGTACAGATGAACGTGGTACCTTTAGGCATTTGGAAATTGCTCCCAAGGATGAACCAGACTTGTGGAGGTCTACAATTTCTTTTTCTGAGGTCTTGGCTGATTTCTTTTGATTTTCCCATGATATCAAGCAAAGAGGCACTGAGTTTGAAGGTAGGCCTTGAAATACATCCACAGGTACACCTCCAATTGACTCAAATTATGTAATTTAGCCTATCAGAAGCTTCTAAAGCCATGACATATTTTTCTGGAATTTTCCAAGCTGTTTAAAGGCACAGTCAACTTAGTGTTTGCAAACTTCCGACGCACTGGAATTGTGATACAGTGAATTACAAGTGAAATAATCTGTCTATAAACAATTGTTGGAAAAATGACTTATGTCATGCAACAAGTAGATATCCTAACCGACTTGCCAAAACTATAGATTGTTAACAAGAAATTTGTGGAGTGGTTGAAAAACGAGTTTTAATGACTCCAACCTAAGTGTATGTAAACTTCCGACTTCAACTGTACCTGTATAATCCCCAAAACACACACTTATGTACACACACCACATGCACACACACACACTCCCGTACACTCTCTCATACACCAACAAGCTCTCACAGTCTTACTGCAGATTCTGAACATTTTCCGTAAAAGCTACATTTTTAAGCTAGTTTGCAGTGAGCATGTTGTGCTGTGACGAGACAGTCATTCAGCCCTGAAGCACAGTAACTATCCCCTCTGAACCTGTCTCATTTTGGTTGACTTACGTAAGACTGTAAAGTAAAACAGTGAAGTCAACCAACCATGTTGTCCTGTTTAACCATGCTGTCCTGTCTTCAGGGTGTTAGTGTTATGCTGGGTGACAGAGCAAGGAGGCATCAATTACTCCTTAATGACTGTAATCAATACACCACTAATCAGTAGGATCTGCTTGCTCATGTAGGTGCTGTGTGTGTGTGGGTGTGTTTGCGTGTGTGCGTGAAGTGTGTGTGTTTGCGTGCGTGCATGAGTGTGTGTGTGTGTGTGTGTGTGTGTGTCAAACACTGCTTTTGTATGTTGCCACTGCTTTCATATGATGTCATGTTTATGTCATAGAATTTAAACCTAAATTGAGAACTGGGATATTGTAAATCAAATGCTGTAAATCAATATTGCAGATATTGTAAATCAATATTGTAAGTCAAATGGCATCCCTTGGGAGATGCCTCATCAATAATGATCTGTCCTTGTTTTATAATGAAGGTACATTTATTCATACATCTTTTCCCAATACAAGTCCTCTGTCGTTCTGTTCAACTCAATGACATGGGGAATTGCTACTGTTGTCCTTCTGTATTCCTCCTGTCCCGTTCAGACATGCCAATATGGCCTCCCCGTTTAATCCTCTGTACCCAAGGGAGAGACGAGGTCAGAGGTCACTGCTCTACTAAAGCCCCTCAGAGTTATGGGAAATTGAGTCATTGATCAGAAAGATGATCTTCCTAACTCTGTGGTACCCCAGCGTATGCATGCACACACTACATATTGATGATCTGCTGTGGCTCTCTCAGTGTGTTGAGTCAGATGTCTATAGTAGAGGCCTGAGTCAGCAGTATTGACTGTATGGACCAATCCTGTCTGTCCCTGTATTAACCCCTACTGTCTGTGTCTAGACACTATGCTGACGAAGATGGCGCTAGGCAGCTCTGCTTCTAGCTCCTAAGCAACTTTGCAGTATTTTGGGGGGAGGGGTGTTATTTCTTACATTATTAGCCCAGAAAGTTTTTTGTGTTATTACATACAGCCGGAAATAACTTTGGGATTACAGAGTGGTGGTAACTCTCCAGCATTCCGACCAGAAATATGACTTTCCCAAATTGGATCCTTTGTTCGTACCCCCCCAAGGCAATTGAACTTATCCTAGAGGCTGCTCCAAGACGCTGCTGGTGGAGAAGAGGTATTCGGAGTGGACTTCTAGTCCAACTCAAGGGGTGTGCACACCATCCACCGCTTCCGAGTATATTAATCGCTAATGTTCAGTCCCTGGACAATAAAGTAGATGAGCTCAGGGCAAGGATCTCCTTCCAGAGAGACATCAGGGACTGTAACATACTCTGTTTCACGGAATCATGGCTCTGATATATTGTAGCTGGGGATATTACCAAAGGAAATTTGAGGAAAACACTAAGTTCTATGTAAACATTGCCTGTAGTACTTAGCGCTTCAAAAACTCTTGACCATTGTTACTCTCCCTTCCGGGATGGCTACAAGGCCCTCCAACGCCCTACCGTCTGCAAATCCGATCATGACTCCATTCTGCTCCTATAGGAAGCAACTCAAACAGGAAGTACCTGTGCGAAAGCCTATTCAACGCTGGAAGCCGTGCTTCAAGGTTGATTTGATCACGTGTACTGGGATATGTCCCGGGTTGCCTCTGAGAATTACATTGACATATACACAGACATGGTGACTTGAGTTCATCAGGAAGTGTATAGGGGATGTTGTTCCCGCTGTGACTATTAAAACCTACCCAAACCTAAAACCTTGGATAGATGGCAGCATTCTTGTGAAACTGAAAGTGTGAACCACTGCATTTAACCACGGCAAGGTGCCTGGGAATATGGTTGAATACAAACAGTGTAGTTATTCCCTCCGTAAGGCAATCAAACAGGCAAAACGTCAGTACAGAGACAAAGTGGAGTCGCAATTCAACGGCTCAGAGACGTATGTGGCAGGAACTCCAGACAATTACGGATTACAAAGGGAAAACCAGACACGTGGCAGACACCGACAAGCTGAACACCTTCTTCGCCCGTGCCACTGACACGGCCCACTCCCAAGGACTGTGGGCTCTCCTTCGCCGTTGCCGACTTGAGTAAGACATTTAAGCTAATATTATTAAAGCTGATCCACCGCCTAAAAAATTAAATAAAATTAAATAAAAATAAATGTAAAAAATACATTTAAGCGTGTTAATCCTCTCAAGGCTGCCGGTCCAGACGGCATCCCTAGACACGTCCTCAGAGCATGCGTGTTTACGGAAATATTCAATCTCTCCATGTCCCAGTCTGCTGTCCCCCCAGTGCCAATTTTAGCATGTAAATCTTGGTGTAGCAAACTAAAAAATAAAATATTTAAATGCATGCCAGCAAAGCCACAAAACAACACTCAACAATACATTAATTGCATTATAACTGTGACAAACGCTGCCCACAAACTGTTAGGGCCTACATAAAGCTGTCCCAACAGCAGAGTCCCAACAGCTGTCCCAACACCTTACCACTGCTACACCTGGCTGTCAGCAGAGCCTTGTCTGGCAGTGAAACAGTTAATTCAGCCTAATTTACTGTCTTTTAAAAAGAAACATAGCTGACTTGGTTAAACAAATGTGGTTTCTACTAACAATTGAGATGTACAAACTATGGCATAAGGGGATGACAAGCGTATAAGAGTCAATCCGTAATTTTGATTAAGACATTAATGAGCGAGCGATGACAGACGTAGTCATAATAACTACTTGTTCAGCACTTTTGAAATGCACAGCAACAGAATTCAGAACATGGGCTGTTCTTACAGTATTATCCCTGTACACCAAGTCAGAACCATATGATAAATAAAGGGGGCATATAAGCAGACAACGAAAGCTCTTACAATATTCAATGATGACATGTGCACCACCAAGTCAAAACAGTAGGCAAAATTATGTGGGGAAAAGGGAGCATATTATTAGGTTGAGGCACAGGGGCTACTGACAGCTTACTACACAACATGCTGTACACTTACATGTAGTATTACTTCCTTAGCAACAGTATACATATCTCCCTGGCATATTACATAATTTATACAATACACTTTTGGACTCACCTTGTTGTGCTGTGCTCACTTGAACAGGAAGGTCGTGGCATATTTTGTGGCAAATTTTGTCATCAAACTTTGTCATCAAAGTCTGGCATTCTTTGGATTCATGGTGCTTTCAAGACAACTGGGAACTTGCAAAAAAACAAGGTTGAATCATGACGTCAGTGATCTTCAGGTCGTAGCTCTAGAAAGAGGCCCGAGTTCCTGACTTGGACCGTTCAAAACGTATTTTCCCAGCCGCAGCTCTTTTTTCAGAGTTCCCAGTTGTCTTGAAGTCACTGAAGTCTGAGATTTCCTAGTTCCGAGTTCCCAGTTGTTTCGACGTGGCAGAATTTATGCTAGATTGACAGCATGGCCCATGTTGAATGTTTATCCTTTTAAGCGTGGAAAAGAGACCCTTAAACCCAGACCTGGACCACACACCCACTCCACTAAATAGCAAGCTAGTGATTGCTTTGCAATGCTTGCAGTTAGCCACTGATTCCTTCCAAACCACTCATTGTTGAATTTCTCTTAATAATTCATATGACAAAGATGGAAAAGGATGTGCCAGTAGATGTGCTACTTGATTCATGATGATGACTGCTAACTTGCTATCTAAGAATTTAAAGTATGATGCTGACATGAACAGTCCAATCAAAGCTACGGTAAATATAATGTGATTTGACGTCATTTTATCTGTGGCCAATGACCTTAAGCCTTCTTGGATGGGCACTTCTAATGTAACTCTATGGCAGAACCCAAGGGGCGTGAATTTTCAAGCTCTCCCCATAGATTTTGCAGTGACGTAGTGTCCCCATGAGTGACAGAACACTGAGCCAATCACGGCGCAACTAGAGAATATTACCAACCCCAACGCTCCATATTTTTCGCTGGCTGCCTCACCACCACAGAAAGTACTGAGCTAGGCTGAAACACCTGCATTTTGGAGCTGCCTTACTCAAGAAAGCAAAAAAAAGAGACCATGTTTGTATGCAGCTTTATTAACTCAATGAACTAATTATTATTTATTGCTAAACAGATGGGGCTCCTCTGTTCAAGATGTCCACCATTGTTCGTTGTACCCGAAGAAAGCAAAGGCAACTGAACTAAATTACTATCACTCCGTAGAACTCACTTCTTTCATCATTAAGTGCTTTGAGAGATTAGTTAAGGATCATATCACCTCCACCATACCTGACACCCTAGACCCACTTCAATTTGCATACCGCCCCAATAGCTCCACAGATGATGCAATTGCCATTGCACTGCACACTGCCCTATCCCATCTGGACAAGAGGATGTAATACTAATATGTAATACTATGTAAGAATAATGTTCATTGACTACAGCTCAGCCTTCAACACCATAGTACCCTCCAAGCTCATAATTTAGCTCAAGGCCCTGGGTCTGAACCACGCCCTGTGCAACTGGGTCCTGGACTTGCCGACGGGCCACCCCCAGATGGTGAAGATAGGAAACAACACCTCCACTACGCTGATCCTCAACACAGGGGCCCCAAAAGGGTGCATGCTCAGCCCACTCCTGTACTCCCTGTTCACCTTATGACTGCATGGCCACGCACGCCTCCAACTAAATCATCAAGTTTGCAGACGACACAACAGTGGTAGGCCTGATCACCAGCAATGACGAGACAGCCTACCAGGAGGAGGTGAGGGCCCTGTCGAAGTGGTGCCAGGAAAATAACCTCTCCCTCAACGTCAACGTCAACTTTCCTGAAGTCGTGGAGAAGGTGAAAAGCTTCAAGTTCCTTGGTGTACACATCACTAACAATCTAGAAGGTGCTCCACCCACACAGACAGTGTGGTGAAGAAGGGGCAACAGCACCTCTTAAACATCAGGAGGCTGAAGAAATTCGGATTGGCCCCTAAGACTCTCACAAACTTTTACAGATGCACAATTGAGAGCATCCTGTTGGGCTGTATCTCCACCTGGTACGGCAACTGCCCCACTCGCAACCGCAGGGCTCTCCAGAGGGTGGTGCGGTCTGCCCAACACATCACCGGGGGCACACTGGACACCTACAGTACCCAATGTTACAGGAAGGCTAAAAAGATCATCAAGGCCATCAACCACCCGAGCCACGGCCTGTTCACCCTGCTATCATTCAGAAGTCGAGGTCAGTACAGGTGCATCAAAGCCGGGACCGAGAGACTAAAAAGCAGGTTCTATCTCAAGGCCTTCAGATTGTTAAATAGCTATCAATAGCCGGCACCTACCTGGTTACTCAACCCTGCACCTTAGAGGTTGCTACCCTATCTACATAGGCATGGAATCACTGGTCACTTTAACAATAGAACACTAGTAACTTTATAATGGACGCTAGTCACTTCATAATGTAACAATGGTCACGCTCTCTGTAGTCTATGTGAGCAAGACCTTTAAACAGGTCAACATTCACAAGGCCGTGGGGCCAGATGGATTACCAGGACGGGTACTCAGAGTATGTGTGGACCAACTGGCAAGAGTCTTCACTGACATTTTAAACTTATATGTTATGTTATATGTTAACTTATAATACCTATATGTTTCAAGCAGACCACCATAGTCCCTGTGCCCAAGAAAGCGAAGGTAACCTGCCTCAATGACTACCACCCTGTAGCTCTCACTTTGGTAGCCATGAAGTGCTTTGAACGCTGGTCATGGCTCACATCAACACCATCATCCCAGAAACCCTAGACCCGCTACAAATCGCATACCGCCCCAACAGATCCACAGATGAAGCAATCTCAATCGCACTCCACACTGCCCTTTCAACACCATAGCGCCCACAAAGCTCATCACTAAGCTAAGGACCCTGGGGACTAAACACCTCGCTCTGCAACTACAGTAGATCCTGGACTTTCTGATGGGCCGCCCCCAGGCGGTAATATTGATATGTTAATGAATTCCATTCTTTTACTTTTAGATTTTTGTGTATTGTTGTGAATTGTTAGATACTACTGCACTGTTGGAGCTTGGAACACACGCATTTCGCTACACACGCAATAACATCTACTAAATACAGTGCCTTGCGAAAGTATTCGTCCCCCTTGAACTTTGCGACCTTTTGCCACATTTCAGGCTTCAAACATAAAGATATAAAACTGTATTTTTTTGTGAAGAATCAACAACAAGTGGGACACAATCATGAAGTGGAACGACATTTATTGGATATTTCAAACTTTTTT